>NC_136529.1:1138846-1738846 GCF_910591455.1 Pholis gunnellus | reverse complement strand
GTTCTCCTTAGTGGAGCCTCATAGGTCAAAATCATAGATGCAGGCGGAGCTGGGTTTAGAGCAGCGGCCTGGTTGGAGCACTGAGCATTGTCCCGCCCACACTGGCTCACGTCCATTGATTGTTGTCATCTGTCAGTGTGTGTGCATGTTGTCGAGTGCGTAGATGCAATCAGGGCAAGGGCACTGTTCTGCTGTGATTACTAGACAATGTGTTCCTGTTTCTAGTGTGATGTGTGTTGGCCTTTGCCCTGATCACACGTTGATCACAAGGGCTGTATGCTGACAGCCAGTGTATGTTGTGTGTGTGTGTGTGTGTGTGTGTGTGTCAGACATTTCCTCCTTTATGTGCCACTTAATAAACTATCTTTCAAACTTAGAGGCTCTTACTTGCCCTGACGTAATTTCAAACCTTCTACTCAGTGTTTCCCACATTATACAATAAATGCCTGTTTATATGCTTATATACGTGTGTGATTGTGTGCTTGGTTGCATATATTTATTTCCATGACATAATGAATGATATTGTTGTTAATAGCTATGTTTCTCATTTACTTGTGTTATCTTTTAGTTTTATCTTGCATTGGTGTGTATTTTTTCCAGATATTGTGACAAATTAAGTGTTTGAATTGATAGTTAATAGCTAATCCTAAACGTGCATTAGCAGTCATCCTTTTAATCTGTTGGAAAGCTACGTTGACGCACATGTTTGTTGAAGAATTGGTATCCAGTGCCTGTAATCCGTGTTGATAAAGTATAATCATTAATGTTGTGTGTTGTTGATTTGTTGTGTATTCTCTAATGTTGTTTGTTAGAAAATGCAGAGTCCCAGCAAGTGGGCCACCATCAACCACCCGGAGGTGGAGGCCGTTGGGCAGGCCATACAGCTGCTTACTGTAAGTTTTAAAGGTGGTGGTGTTTGTGTTGTTAGTATTCATCTGATTGTTCTGCAGTTGTGCACAACTTAAATAATTGTAATGCAATGTAAATGTTGGAATTTCATATCCTCATGTATGACAATGCTAATAGTTATTGTGTTCATATTAAGTTATGTAGCTACAGAGTGGTAATTATCTTAACTTTTCAAGCAGAGGAGCCCAACCAGTGGAAAGTAATAATTAATTTAATATAAAAAAATGAGCCTTGCTAGAAATGCTACAGTATATGCAACACATTTGTATCATGTTATTATTACCTGTATGTTATTTTTAACAAACCTACGTTGTTTGATGTGTTTTTTCCCATGTCTCTAGTTGTACTTGTATAAAGTCCTCATTCATGTTCTACGATTGATGTGTACATTTGTTGTTTTGTTGTAATTGCAGTACAAAACTAGTGATCCAGTTGTGTCGCGCCAGGACGTCCTCACTGGTCTGGTCCAGGTCTGAGGCCAGATGATGGGCGTCCTGGTGCGGCACGTCCGCAAAAGCCGGGCGGAGGAGCAGAAGGTGGTCCTGCTGCGGAGGGAGCTGGCCAAGGAAAAAGGAGAGCTGTCAGCTATCAAAGGCCAGCTGGCAACCTGCAAGGTGGAGCTGACAGCTCTCAAGGAGAAGATGGCCAGCTTCCTCCACCAGCAGGAAATCAAGGGGAGCCTCACCTGCTTCAAAGCAGATGGTAAGTGTTAATCTTTTTGCTGTACTTTGATTGTTGTCACAGTATGACTGTCACTGAGGGAATGACTAATAAAGTACACCATTCGGCAGGATTTTCCCCTCTGGATGTTAGTTTTACAATTATTAGGATATTAAGTTGAAGCAGTCTTCAAGTATTGAACTCAGAGCTGGCTTAACCATGTCATATGATATGTTACTTCAGCAGTCTGTAACAAGAAATGAATATGGGAGCAGTAAAAAAAAGTGACGATGAACAGGAATGCACATTATAAACACAAGTGAATAACAATTGGGTCTCAATTTTGCACATTGGGTGTGTGAATTGGACTGATAAGATGGTTTGTGTCAATATATATATATTTCTGTTTGATTGCATTATGAAGTAATTAACATGAAAAAAGCAATGCCACATTTAATATGTTTGTATTTTGTTGTACATATGTGCAGATGTGGTCGAGGCAAGTAGCCAGACAGAGGAGGAGGTGATGGAGGAGATGGTGACGGAGGAGGAGATGGTGCTGGAGAGCTGCGCGAATTAAATTTTATGTAGCTTTATTTTATTTTTTAATGTTTGTTTAATTTTAAATAAAAGTTGTTCATTTGGTTCATCTGGTTGTTTCTTTTCTATTAGGGAATGCTTTTGAGAGTATGTGTGTAGTTGAAATTTAGACAGATAAGGGGAAAAAAATCCAGATCCAATTCATGTTTTTATAACGGGTGGTGCAGGGACAGGAAAGAGTCATTTAATTTGAGCGCTACAATATGAATCAACAAGGTTACTGTCAACATTGTGTCGTCACCCAGAAGAAATTACTGTATTGTTAACTGCTCCGACTGGCATTGCAGCATACAATTTACATTGTTCAACAATCCATTCAACATTTAGCATTGGCATAGATACCAAATTACCATACACACCTTTAGGTGAGGAAAAAATAAATAGTATGCGCGCCCAATATAGTAATCTGCTAATTTTAATTGTTGATGAAATATCCATGGTCGATCATAAACTGATGGGATATATTTATGGCAGATTACGGCAAATCAAACAAAGTGGGGATTTTTTCCCATTCGGTAATGTCAGTGTAATTGCTGTTGGAGATATTTTCCAGTTACCTCCAGTAAAAGGGAAGCCACTGTATGTTGATGACGTAGGCGTTAATCTGTGTAGTAGCGAATTTAGCGTTGTTGAATTAACGACTATTGTTAGGCAGAAAGATGCTGTCTTTGCAGGGCTATTAAATAGGTTGAGAACATGTTCAAAGGGAACAAAATTGAGGGCTAGTGACATAGATTTGTTGAAGGAATGTGAAACTGGTGAAGAGAATTCATCGCTACATATTTTTCCCTCAAATGCTCAAGTCAATTGTCATAATTTTGAGCAGTCAATGAAAACATGTCCCGAATATGTAGAAATAGATGCTCAGGATTATGGTCGTAATAGGTCAACAGGTAAATTAGAGTTAAAACATCTTAGACCCGAGCGAGCCCCATTTGGGGTTCAAAGCGAGATTTTTAACCGAAGAGAGCGTCGTAGAAAGCAAAGTTCATAAAGAAATTTTAAAAAGAAATTACATTTTTTTTTTTTTATTTTATCGAAAAAAGTCTCCTTAATGTAATCATGTTAACCATTTTAGACACTGCAAACACCATTATAAACTATTCTACTAACTAACTAAGAAGATTCGCCACAATATCATGTATTTTACGCCACAGCTGGCAAGACAACAACTCAGAGAATGCTTCGTAAATCTCGGGCATAGCGTCTAACCCGGCATATCACACTGCTAACAACATTAGCATTACACACAGAGTTCAACGGTATCGTCCAAATTACACTCCGTCAAAGCGTTCAGGAGTTACAGCCAACAAGCCACAGAAAGCACAACTCCCACACTGAGAAAATATTATAACTGTATCATACCTTGAGTCAGTTTTGAGAGCCAAAACGGTGAAATCCGCAATTATTCCTTATTAGTAATGTGTTCGTCTGCTAAGTAGGTACGTCTGGAACTTAAAATGGCATTTCTCCGTTCATCTGAGCCAAAATGGTGGTCAGAATGCCAGCGGCGAATCATACAGGGGGCTTGGGGGCTGACCGCTGCACAGTTTTGGAGTTTTATTGGCTGAAAATTCTGTCAATCACTTCATGGAACACACAAGTGTGTTCGCATTGAGCACCTGGTTGTAACGAGTGGTCTCATGAAGAGATCCGCCCGGCAGAGCCTGAGCAAGGGCTCCAGACAAACAGACAGAGACATCCAGGAGAGATATGAGAGGTCAAAATGGGTCAAAATGATGCCAAAATGATGCCAAACAGCTCTGTTAGGATAGATTGTCCAATATGAGTGATAAACAAAGTGAAATATATAATTATAAAGTATATAAAAGTACAACGGAACAGCTACAAATTCTGGTTCGAAAATGAGAATTTGGCATGTTTTTTTTTTAGATACACACCTATAACTGGGGTTTGCTTCACTTTATTTACACCAAATCTTTTTGTGAGGCACCTGCACCCTTTGTGCTATGAATTGGGAATGTTTTTAGGCTAGCCAGGGCCTCATTTAATAAATTAAAGTGCTTTTTCTTCAGACGAACCTGGGAATTTTCCATGTTTGCTGTGTTTGCTGTGTTCAGCTACTATTAACCAGTAACATATACACAATATTTACTCATCTCATCAAATCTCACAATCCCTAGTGTTATTCAAGCATCAACATTTTTAAAATAGACCTTGTAGTTACAGAATTGTAGTCTCTTTTGTATGGGTTACAATTTTCGAGAAAAGGCCTAAAAAAAGGCTTAGGGTCCAAAACGTTTTAAAAGATGGACATCACAGCAAAGGGTATGTTACGTTCCCCGTTTGGCATCTAGGGGATGCGGGGGGTAACGGTGTTTGTTTCCCGGGGAAAGAGAGTCAAGGGCAACTGAGGATGGTTTAGCGCGATATTTATTCACAGACAGGCAGACAGGGTGAGTGCTCCAATGGTGCTTCACGCCTAGGCTGTGCTCCAACCCACGTCCGTGTGGCGCTCCTCGCCTTTTAACCACGGCCTAGTTAGGCTCGAACGCAGCCGCGTTCAATCACCTGTCAGCCAGGAACAGGGCGGCACCCGAGAGGACACTGAGGGTAAACAAAGGGAGAGCACAAAAACACAACACTTAACACCCCCTCCCATAAAACCAAACATCCGTTTGGCCACAAACACACCCCCAGAACACATCAGACCCATATCATACGAAGCAAAACCTTTCTCACCCACGGGACAGAGCATCAGCCACCACATTTTCCGCCCCCTTCTTGTGCCTTATGTTGAGGTTATAACCTTGGACCATCAGGGCCCAACGCATCAACCTCTGGTTGTGGTTACACATCTGGGCCAGGAAGACCAGAGGGTTGTGATCTGTATGTACTGTCACTGGCGTGGAACTGGAGCCCACATACACTTCAAAATGTTGAAGGGCTAGAAGCATGGCCAGCGTCTCCTTCTCGATGGTGGAGTAGTTCAGCTGGGGGTGCGCTCAAACGCACCAAAATAGGATTCCACCTCAGACTCACGAAATACAGGGACCAAAGGGACCAAAGAAATATGTTTAGTAACATCGAAGGCAGCAGTTGACCCTGGCGTTACCCGCATATCTGCCGAGGTGCGAGCAGGAACAGAACGCAGCTCTAACTCACGCATCCTAACTGCCGTATCTGCCTCGAACTTGCGGAATTCCAACCCCCTCCGTAGCTCAAACTCTCGCTCTCGCTCTTCCTTTTCCACCCGGAGACGAGCGAGGCGCATTTTTACCCGAGCCTCAACTCCCGAACCAGGAGTTCATCCCGAAAAGAACGGATCAAACTGTGGCAATGTGTGCGGCTTCGCTTCCGCCCTACCGCTCTGCGCAGCCGGAGTGAAAGGCTGCTCGGTCTCTACCGGCTCCGGTAGCCTGAGAACACCCTTACCACACAAGGTGTTAACAATCACTGCCTTGAGTTCCCCTTTCGAAAGGGTAATCGAAACAGGAACACTATAATACGCAGCTATTTCCCGTAGCTCACTCTTCTTACACTTCTCGACCAGAGTGAGAGAAGGATTCGCCACAAACTCCTCCATATCAAACTCTGCCATATTCCCACGGTGAAGAGAAGAGTAAAACACCGCAGCCCTCACTCACCGCTAGCAACGCCGCTAACGCTACCTTTAACACTCAGCCGAGTTAGCTCACAAGCTACAAACAGCTGACACGTACAAACAAGTACTCCTCACAAGTGACCAACGTGATACATGTTGATACCGGATGCCACACACAACCAGTACCGTGCTTACTGCCTCTCAGCAATATCAACAAACTTCCTCAGATCCTGCCTAACCAAATCTTCACCTACCTATCTTCTGGAGCGTGCCGGGCTCGAGGCGACTTGAAAGGCAAACATCAGCGGCCGAAACCCTGAAACGCCTACCTCCGCCGGGGACTGATCCCCACCCAGGATTACTCCGAAAATAAAAAAGGCAAAATAATAAACGAGTGCCCGAAGGAAAGACGGCTAAGCCCAGCTGGACACTCCCCTGTCTAGTCTGAGGAAGCTGTGAAATATTATGCTCCAGAGACAATGTAACAGACATCCAAGTATCAACCCCTATCACGAGACACTCAGCAAGAGGACAACACACAACAATTACCCAATCAGCTCCGTCGATCCCGGACGAGCCCCCACTTGTTACGTTCCCCGTTTGGCATCTAGGGGATGCGGGGAGTAACGGTGTTTGTTTCCCGGGGAAAGAGAGTCAAGGGCAACTGAGGATGGTTTAGCGCGATATTTATTCACAGACAGGCAGACAGGGTGAGTGCTCCAATAGTGCTCCACAGCTTCACGCCTAGGCTGTGCTCCAACCCACGTCCGTGTGGCGCTCCTCGCCTTTTAACCACGGCCTAGTTAGGCTCGAACGCAGCCGCGTTCAATCACCTGTCAGCCAGGAACAGGGCGGCACCCGAGAGGACACTGAGGGTAAACAAAGGGAGAGCACAAACACACAACACGTAACAGGGTATAACACATGTTTAGCTGAAAAACTGGTTCTGGGGGAAAATGCGCGTGTAATGTTGACAAAAAATGTGGATGTGATGGATGGACTTGTTAACGGGGTCTGTGGCACAGTGACTCATGTAGTTCATTCAGCAGGTAGTAAGTTTCCTAAAACTGTGTATATTCAATTTGATGATGAGCAAGTTGGCACACAGAGGAGGAAACGATCTGCATATGCCTTAAGCACTTTACTGACCTCTACGCCTATTGTTCCAGAAGAGGATAGGGTCAATAGCAAAGGTGGATTGCGTCGGCAATTTCCACTTAAACTGGTTTGGGCTTCTACAGTTCATAAGGTACAAGGAATTACGGTTGATAGAGCTGTGGTGTCACTGAAGAAGACTTTTTACTGCAGGACAGGCCTATGTAGCATTAAGCCGTGTTACAAATTTATCGGGGTTAATAATTTGTGACTTTAAAGATGAGGCCATCTACTGTAAATATAACATTCAGCAGGCAATTCAGTGCATGCCACCTTTTCTCAATGACACTAGGACAGTTCAGAAAGCAGGCACACACAGTTTTACTGTGTTTTTGATGAATGTGCAAAGTTTGCCCCGCCATGTTGCAGATGTGATGATATGTACACAGCATTTGCAGCCTAACTGTATTGCTGTTACTGAAACCTGGCTCTCTCCTACTTACTCGTTGGACTCGGTCAACATTAATGGTTATTCATTTGATAGTTGTCCCCTAAGTTCATCTTACAGCAGCAACAACCCCGCATTGGTTGCTTTGCAAGACCAACAACATGGTGGTGTTGGCATGTATAGTGCAGACAGTTTGACATACAACATTGTGAAAGTACCAGATGTAAATTTTGAATGTTTAGTGTACAACTGTAAGACATACAACATGGTGATAGCAGTAATTTACAGACCACCATCTTATCCCATGTCTTTGTTCAAAGAACACTTGGGTAAATTACTTGATTGGCTTGATCCATTAAGTGACACGATTGCTGTCATGGGAGATTTCAATGACATTTTGAAATCATCAACGATCTCCACATTTTTCACAGACAAAGGGTATGTTCAGCTTCTGACAGAACACACAACAGAGAAATGTACACAAATTGACCATGTGTATGTGAAAACAACACAGTATGATGTAGAAGCAGTAGTCTGACCTACATATTTCAGTGATTATGAGGGGATACTGTGTTCTTTTGAATATAGTATTCCCTCTACCATATTTCAAAATGACATGGTATAGTAGGTTTTGACTTTAAACAGCTGTAGGTTTAAGGTCTTCTGCTTTATTTGGCATCAGAGGTGGAGAGAGGGTTCATATCATCACATGGAGCGTCAAAACTGTACAAACAGCATTTAAAAAGACTTTAGAGGTGTGTAGTTGAGATTCGAACGATGATGGTTAGGGTTTGCAGTTAGAATATCAGAATGCCGATGTAGTTTGTTTCTCCATGTGTATTTCCAAATGTAATGTATTGTATTATGCATGTTGACTATAGAAATGTATGTATATTTTTGCATATTGTGTTCAGTTTTGAAAAAAGAAAGACCAAAAAAAAACCAGTAGTGTTTCGTTTCCTGCATTACAAGAGCATGTATAACAACAAAAGGTTTTGACAAGATTGATGTCATATATGGCAATCATTGAAATAAATAACAGTTATCCACATTTAAGAAATAAAATATAGGCCAATTATGCATTAATATCAATGCTGACACTCATACTCTTGCTAATGCAGGTTTTGCTTTACCATAGCTTTCATGTAGTCTAGTCTAAAAAAAGCAAAAGACACTGGTAATGGTACTACTGGTTTACTGGGATGGGGTTCGATTCCCTGCAGTGCTGTTCTCTCTTCTGCTGTCAGTTGTCATTGCAGTATGAATTCCAGTCTCCATCATATCCAGTGGTCAGTCCTGCTCACGTCCCATCATGGGATTTTCAGCAACTCCCTTCATCACCACCAGGAGTGCCAAGATTTGAGGGGGAATATTGTTAATGTAACCACAGCATCACAATGGCCTTGTAATATAAGTCTGTGGCTCCAGACAGGGGTTCGAATGCAGAGTTAATCAGAGGCAGAGGGTACTTGTTCCGGGTGGTGATGCTGTTCAAACCTCGATAGTCGATGCAGGGCCGGAGGCTCTTGTCCTTCTTTGCAACAAAGAAGAACCCGGCTCCGAGTGGTGATGAGGATGGACGAATGATTCCAGCCTTCAAAGACTGTGTGATGTACTCCTCCATGGACGCCTTCTCCGGTCTAGACAGGTTATATAACCGACTGGAGGGGAACGAAGCGCCCGGGTGGAGGTCAATAGCACAGTCGTAGGGGCGGTGAGGTGGTAAGGAGAGGGCCCGAGCCTTGCTAAACACCTCCCCAATGTCATGGTAGATGGTGGGAATGGAGGAGAGATCTGGCGACGGCAAGGTGGGGCCCTGGAGATGTCCTTCAGGGGGTTGCGCAGATCTAAGGCAGTTAGCATGACAGTGGGAGCTCCATGCGGCAATACTCCCAGCCGCCCAGTCAATCTGAGGGTTGTGGGTGGTGAGCCAAGGGTGGCCCAGAACTAGAGGGTTTTGGGGAGAAGAAAAAATGTAGAACTGAAGTCTCTCTCTGTGATTACCGGACAGGATGAGCTGAAGCGGCTGGGTCCGGTGAGTGACCCTGGCCAGGAAGCTGCCATCTAGGGCATTGACCACTAGTGGACACTCCAACGTCTCTAGGGGGATCTGGGCTCTAGCTATAAATTCTGTGTCCATGAAGTTTTGCTCCGCTCCAGAGTCCACTAGTGCAGAGAGAGAGAGAGAGCGGGAGTGCAGAGAGAGAGACGCAGGCAACAAAAGTCTTGGTAGGGAGTTGAGAGAAGGTTTGGGTCCGCTCACCAGTATCCCAACCATTACTGGCGAGCGCCCCCATTTGGCCGAACTGGACAGGAGGACACTGAATGTCCCAGGCGGCCACAGTACAGACACTCACCCGCTCTGATCCGTCTCTCTCTCTCCTGTGGCGGAAGGTGAGCACGGCCAAGCTGCATGGGCTCCACCTCCGGTAAGGAAGAAGAAGACGAGCTCGGAGCCGGAAGATGTATTCGCTCGCCCTGATAGGCTGACGCCGAAGCACGAGGGCGAAAACTGGAGGAAGATGACATCACGGGGAATTCCCCTTGGGATCGGTAGTTCCTCTCACGTCGCCTCTCCCGCATCCGATTGTCCAGCTCAATCGTGAGCTTCATCAGTCCTTCCAACGATCCGGGCTTATTACAGATGGCCAACTCATCCTTTATGGCCTCCGAAAGTCCGTAGATGAACACTCCCCTGAGCGCCGTCTCGCACCACCCAGACTCAGCGGCCAAAATGCGGAAATTCACCGAATGTTCCGCTACACTCGCTTGGCCCTGACGTAGGCGGAGAAGACGCTGAGCTGCATCCTCGGCGTCCACCGGGTGATCGAAAACCCTCCTCAGATCCTCCACAAAGTCCACATACGACACGGAATTAGGCTGGTCGATGCTCAACGTATTAGTGGCCCATTCCAAAGCCCTTCCCCGCAGTAATCCCACCACATAAGAAACCTTGGATCTGTCAGAGGCAAAAGTCTGAGGCTGACGGTCAAATACCTGTCGGCATTGGAACAGGAAGCCCCGGCACCTCCCCAGAGTTCCGTCATAGTGATCCGGAGACGGCACAGGGGATTCCCGATCCGGCGTAGCTGCTCCTGTGGTTGCTGGATCCATACTGGTCAGTCCGTTCTGTCACGGGAGGTCAAGATGAGGACCCAATAGCAAGACCACAGGAGACAGAGTCTGGCAAAACAGATTTTATTTCACCAGTATTTTAAGGAGGATGTGTGGAGCCCGTGGTCCGACACAGGTAGCCAAATCGACGATGTGTGTCCCGTGGCACGACACCGGAGGGCAGGCAGATCGACGGTGTGAGATCCCGTGGTTCGACACCGGAGGCAGGCAGATCGACGGTGTGAGGTCCCGTGGTTCGACACCGGAGGCAGGCAGATCGACGGTGTGAGGTCCCGTGGTTCGACACCAGAGGCCAGGTAGAACAGCGAATATTCTACAATGTAGTGGAGAGGAAGGAAGTTAGTCCAGGGAAACATCAACAGATAAATCACGGAACAGAGGTAAGACTACCGAGGCAGAAGACGAAACGGACTGACAACCCAGGCCTGCAGGGCCAGGGTTGATAAGCAGCCAGGCGGTGATCAGTGGAATCAGGATCAGCTGGTAACGATCCAGATTGTCCGCAGCTGGGTGCCAATCAGGGGTGTGGCCATGGAAATTGTCTGGAGGCAGGTCCAAGAAAACAAACACCGAGCACATGGCGTACAATAACAAACAGGGGAATGACAGACACATGAGGAGAGGATATTGGGGGAAAACAGAGGTTAACACACAATGGTTCAGACAGGAATCCTGACAGTTTCCTCACAAGATGAGGTAGTTTCAAATGTATTTACTTGTTTTAGTCGAGAGAGCTTGAAAGACCAAATTAAATATTTGATGAAGAAAAAAATAAATATCCTCTGATGTAATTTTGTTGTGAGTAATCTTTAATCCTTAATGTTTCTGTGTAAATTGAATGTGACAGGCTAAACACCCATGTGCCGTTGATTTTGTTGACTCTTTTTTTACGTCTCCATGCTTCCAAGTATGTGAGTGTGGGGATTGGGATTGGTCTGATATGTCACACAAGATAATATGAGAAATGGTTCCTTTGTTCAGAAAAGGGTGGGGCTTGGTTAAAGTGGTGGGATATATCACACGAATGAAACAGAACGTCTCTGTTACGAAGAAAGATGCTGTCCAGAAGGGTAAGTGCCAAACGGTTAATATGTTGTGTAGGGCTGCAACAACGAATCGATAAAATCGATTATTAAAAGAGTTGGCAACGAATTTCCTTATCGACTCGTTGTGTCGTGAGATTATTACGCCACTCAATAATGGCGTGTTCACACCAAACGCGATGAACCGCCGGTCTCGCCGGGGACTATTTGTTCATTCGCGTGAAATGTGCTGGACGCCCCCAGAGAGGGGGCGCGGCTTATCGCCCTGAAACTGTCCGCCATCAACCGTGGAAAAATAACCTCTATTTCTGCTCAGTACGTGTTGTGGAAGTCCCAGATATCACGGGAAACTAAACGCCGTCATGTCTGGGTTCATAACATAGTCCAGAGGAGCTCAGTGGATTATATCGAGCTCACTGTGTCTAGCGAGCCACACGTCGGCTGTTTACTACAGCTGTATGAACACAAAATAAACTGATTTGGCTGTGATTTAACGGCAATAAACCGACAAAAAGGGACTCCGAAATAACTACGTAATGGTGCCCATTTGTAATTGTTTTCTCAATGGAGCTCGGATCGATCGGTGCTATTCTATGCTAACATTGTAGCAGCTCCATCAACACTCACAATAACGTCATCTAGACATAAATACGGCAGCGTCTATTCATTGTTTGCACTATATGGTTTACACACACCCATTTATACACATTTGGTCAGGTCTCTATTGATATGAGGGATCGTAGAGCTCTGGGTGAACACAGACGGCTACAGTATTAATTTCCTGATTCAACAACGGCAGGATGTCAGTGATGACAGGAGAAACATCTCAACGCTGATAGGCTATTGCGCCACAGCGTCACACGATTCTTTCGGTTGGAAATTAATGCTTTGTTTTTTTATCCGATTCATCGAAGAAATAATTGACAGATTAATCGATTATTAAAATAATCGTTAGTTGCGGCCCTAATGTTGTGTAAGAGTGCATGGCTGAATTGTTCGGGGCAGGGACATTCCTCATCCATGGAACAGGGGGTATCTGCTGAGTGGAATCACATGTCACACAAGATATTACACCAAGCAATCCATTTACAATGAAAGGGGCTGTGGCTAGGTAACAGGGGGTGTGGAATTTATGTATAGCAAATACTTCACCACTTCCTGTATCCGCTGTGTGGCGCTACAGAACACGCACATTCGTGCATTATGGTCCTCTATATGAAGTGTAAACCACATTGTGCAAAAGTCATGTAAATTGGATGCTGTTCAGATTTCCTTTTGCCAGCAGGTGGCGCTGTGAGTATTAGTGAAAATTAGCTTGTAGACATCCTCAGGGCATGAGTGTTATCAAGCATGTGAAGTTTGGGACCGTTTGGAACAAGTCCAGTTGAGTTACAATAGCTATTTTCATGGGGAATCACGTAAAGTAGCCAACCGCTACGGCTATGCCATTCCGTCAAATGTAAAGCTTTTGATAACTTTTAATCACAATGGTCTTAAGAGTGTACTGACAAAATTTAAAGTGGATCTGATGAAGTCCCTAGGAGGAGTTCGTTAAAGTATAGCGACTAGAAATAGGGTAAAACCTATGGAAAAATGACACAAAAGTCGAAATGGCCGACTTCCGGTAGAGTTTAGAGCATGGTGCCAACAGACTTAATTTTAAGTCTCCATAGGATACATGTGCCTACCAAGTGTCATACATGTAGCTCAAACGTAGTGCTGGGGCTGCTCTTTTGAAATGTTGTAGGGGACGCTATAGAGGCAATTTAAAACGGCCAAGCCAAAAAAACACATGAACTATGTCTTCCTATGACCTACGACACATGTACAAAGTTCCATGAGTTTTTGAGCATCCCAACCCACTAAACCACATTTCCTATAGCCAGCAAGCGGCTCTATGAGTTATTGAAATGTTTTCCATTCAAGTATATTCAGGCTTGAATCAGCATCATGCATAACAAGTTTTGTGCGGATTGGATAATGTACCTTGGAGTTATAACAACTTCCTTTTTCATGCCCAATGAGGCAAAATGGCCACCACGCCACGTGAAAGTTCTTTGATGAAAGCGCACAATTTTGATAACTTTTAATCACAAAGGTCTTAAGAGCATCCTGGCGAAATTTTGTTGATCGCATAAATTCTGTAGGAGGAGTTCGTTAAAGTACGAAGGCTGAAAAATGCAAAAAGCACAACTTTGCTGGTACTGTAGCACCCCCTAATGGTTGAATGCAAAAAGAATCTCAAGGTATGTTACAGGATGCGATGTGCACATATGCTGAAAATGTGATTTTAGGACAAATGGTTGAGAAGTTATGTGTATTGATGTACAAGCCAAGCCCCAAAAAGTGAATTGGTCCATATCTTGTAAACGCTAAGAGATATCAAAAAGCTTTTGATAAACTCGGTTCTTGCTCTTCACATCCAGACGGTGTCAAATTACTTTTATCTACATTACATGTACATTTCTTTTCACACTCATCAGCGCTACGACATATAAAGGTACGAGTGGATGCTGGCCAGGGAAAGTTAAACCGACAAACTGTTTTTTTTCTTACACGTTTTTGAATGTTTTTTAGGATGTTTTTGTACAGAAGTCACAATGTCCCTTAATTGTATTTATCTTCAAAAGACTATTTAATGAGATTATTTAATGAGTTTTACCTAGCACAATAAGCCTTGGGGTGGTGGGAAGTGAGAACTGGGTCTCAGCATCAGCAGGAGTCGTAGTCATCTGAGTATTTGAATTTAGAATTTAGATTATAACAAATGAATAGTAAAAGACTCCAGGCATTAGTCTCTTAGTTCAGTTAATCTGTTCAGGCCAACAAGCAATACATTCAAACATAAACATAAATGCATATTGTTGGGTCCCTGGTTAGAATGCAGAATGCGGAAGCCCATTCCCGCCAGCATAAAAAAAAAGGATTATGATGTTTTTTTTTTTATTTAATTTTATTTAACCGGAAAAAAAGTAAAAAAAAAAAAAAAAAAAAAAGACCATGATGTTTTTTTATTTTGTATTTTATTTTTTTTAACCGAAAAAATAAATAATAAAAAAAAAAACCTATCATATTTTTTTTTTTTCTGTTTTGAAGAGATTAGAAGTGCGCATGCGCTTCAGTGACGATCTCCTCACAGGTCCCTTCATCTCCTCGCCAGTCTTTTCATGAAAACCACATGCAATTCTGATCAAAATGGATAACATAATTGAAGACTACTTTAGACGTGGATTCACAAATCGTGAAATTTTAGTCGTTTTGGAGGAATCACATGACATCAAACTAAGCCTCCGGACCCTAGAGAGAAAGCTACGAAAGAACCAACTTTGGCGGAGACGAAACAAGACAGATGAAGCTGAGGTAGCATCCTTCATTCACCAACAGCTACAGACGTCTGGCAAACAGCACGGCTACAGATGGATGCACCAGAAATGTTGGATGGCCGGGATAATTACCAACAGAGAAACTGCGTCAATTGATGCAAATGATGGACGGGAATGGGGTAGATCTGCGGGCCCGCAACCATTTAAGACAGCGTATGTATGTCAGCCGTGGGCCAAACTATGTATGGCATATAGATAGGTACGACAAATTAAAGCCTTATGGAATATGTATCAGTGGTTGCATAGATGGCTTCTCGAGAAAAATGATATGGCTAGAGGCATACAAAACCAACAATGACCCTCGTATTATCGCAGGTTACTTCATAGATGCTGTGACAGAAAACAATGGATGTCCGCAAAAAATCCGGTTAGATCACGGTACGGAGAATACCCACCTTGCAGTAATGCAAACGTTTTTTCACAACAGTGAGGATGAGAATGGTACTGAGTGTGTCACTTTAGGTCCGAGTACTGGAAATCAAAGGATTGAACGTTGGTGGTGCACCTTGAGAAGTGAATGGACCCAGTTTTGGATGGACCACTTCGACCAGCTGAAAGCAGATGGCTATTTTGTTGACAGCTTCATTGACAAATCACTGATCCAGTTTTGCTTCCAAAATACCATACAGGTACAGTATTCTAAAAACCTATTGATACAGGACCTATCAACACAGATGTAGGGGAGACCGGGGACGATTGTCACACTTTTTGTCCAAGCACCTGTAACTCGCAGAATTCTTCTATTAGAGCTCTCACATTTTGACACAACGTACCCTTATTAGTCTATGACAAATAGCAATATTTCAGCTATGTAGTGAGCAAATGTGTGTGTGTGTGTGTGTGTGTAGTTGTCAATTTAGGGTTAATTAGATTAAAAGAGTGTTACATCCATCCCCACCCCTGTCAGCCATGTATAGCTGGCTGTAGCAGCATAGTGGTTTGAAATAAGCATAGATGAAAAGTGTCACATCTTACCTAAGTGACTATTCTCTAATCTTGAACAATTCTAACTTCAATTATTAATACTAATCGAATATAGACTTCATGTCACGCCCACCAAATCTCTTTGTGTCTTACCTGAGAAACAGTGTTGTGGCTGTAAAATCTGCATAGTTCTTCACACAGATATGACATTTCATATGCAAAGTCAGGAAAGAAGAAGTCATACATTAAATTGATCACATGACTCTTAGGTCATCCCTTCTTGGTGAAAGTGGTGCTGTTAAAACCATCCCTTTGATACAACCATCCCTGGTCTCCCTTAACTATGAGAGAAAATACGCATAAAACGCCAATTATTTTCTAACAAACATTTTCACTCTTTTTCTGTCCATTATAAAGGAGGAGCTTGATGAAGTTGTAACTGCCTGGAATGACCATCGCATAAGAAAAACAAACAATCCTCGGGCTCCTAATGGTCGTCCCTCCATAATGTATGTGGCTCCCAACATTTATGGGGCTCAGAATTTCTTGCAGCCAGCTGAGGAAAGGAAAATAGAAATATGCCGAGAGGACTGTTGTTTTAAGGACTATCCTTGTGATGAGGATGTGTTTCACCTGTGTGTGGAACTTATGGCAGAGCACAACCTGGCAATGTCTGATGATGTGTATGAAATTACAGACCTTTATCTAAGACTTCGTCAAATGATTACTGATGGGCTGGGGGAATAAAGTTTGTGCTATGAGAAACAGTAGTGTCAGCTAGGCCTACCATTGTATATATCTATGTCCTAAATTGTTTATTGTAAATGCCATCTGAAATACAGGCACGTGGAAATTAGATTTAAGTTATGGGCTGATGTTTTTGTTGCCCCGTGTCTATACAGCCTTATAGCTGCTTCTTAAACTACTGTGAAAGTATTTCATTTGGGGTTTGTATGTGTATGTGTGTTCAGTGTATCTACATAGGTGTGTGTGCTCATGCACGCGGATTCTAATTCTTTCCAAAGGGAAGAGATGGGGAGCCAAGCAGACACACAAACACACACCAGAAGCTGATGATTTTGTTACTTTTGATATATTTAACCAGATCAAAAGTAAAGACCTGAGAACCAGTGCTGCCTCCTGCTTCTTAATTGAAAATGCCAAGACCACAAAATGAACATCATAGGCATAACCCAGCTACATAAAGATGCATCTGTAAAAGTTGGCACCATATACATTGTAACAGTACAGTAATACATTTTTCAAAACTTTGACAGTAAAAGAACAAGACTTAACAGTCTCTTAACAGCCAAAGATATTTTTGTAAAGATTCTTACACACATGTCTATCTTCCCTTTATGTGTCAACAAAACATATTATTCAACTGTGAACTGTAGTGTATATTCCAATGAGAAAATCATGAAGATGCTGCTGTAGGTGTGTAACTGGATATTTCTGACAATTTAGCCAATAGATTCCTAGACAGAATTGTTGTTTTGAGAGTGACCAACCCTGAGAGCTGAACAGATAAGTGATTTTTGCCATAGTGCTCTTTTCATCACACATTACTTACATTCTCCCAGAGCAAGAGAACACTGAGCAATTGTAGAATTGCTAATTATTTTACTTTTAATATTAGATGTTTACACCACTTACTTTAGGCATGTATTAGTTGAAAAAATCTGACAATGGTCGGTCCGCCATAGATGTCCTTCACAATGGGATTAAGCCCTAAATTTAAGTGACATAAACTAATGCCAGCCAAAATGTAACTTCTGTAGTATTAACTTTACATACCAATTGCTTAGCTCAAAAGAAGAAAAAAAAGAAAGCTAAGAACATTGTTTCCATAGACCTTGATACCTAAAACAACAAAAGTTACTTAAACGTACATATTTGCCCTCCTTGATCTCCACTAGCGTGATGCTATTACTGTATGTCCTATGGTGTTATCCTTAACAAATGACAGTTTGTCTGTAGAGCTATTTTTTGAACTATTACAATCTTATGCAAGGTTTTACATGAGGACGCTTGGTCATTGACATTATATAAGGAACTAACAAGATTTGACATTGTATGTGTGTGAATACCATAAACACACACATACTCCCTAATGTCCATCACCCACACGTTGCTTTCTAAAACTTTGTTCATTTCATGTCGAAAATCTGGGTAGTTGTCATAACTGACTGGCAACTCCAAGTAACAGCCACATGTGTGAGCAACAGGTCTTCTCTGAAATCCCTGAAGTTGCGTGAAGCTGACAGTGATGCTCTTTCCTGTGAACAAGTCTGATCCAGTGCAAAACCTAAGGAAAAGGGAGAGGTGCTGGGTGTCTGACTCTCTAAGGCAGGGGTCCCCAAACTTTTTCCTGTGAGGGCCACATCACTGAACATATCGTTTGACCTAGGGCCCGATCATGGGGGGGGGGGGGGTGCTACTCGCGTGCTACTCGCAGGTGAGTGACTGTTGCATCGTGCACGCGGATCGGGGCGGAACACCGCCGTGCGCGATACAGAGAGCAGGGGAATTGAAAACGCGCGACCATGTAGTGACAGACATGACATGCCGGCGTGTAAATAAATTAAGCACAAGTACTCGTCCTTCAAGCTCCCGTCTCTCTCTCTCTTCTTCTACTTCTTCTACTCTTCTACTTCTACAGGGTGCGCGCATGACAGCTCTCATCTCGTTCGCCCCCTGGTGGTTGGCTGATTAAAATTCGATTAATTGTGCAGACTGAAAAAAAATCATAATGCGTCTCTGGTATTGTTCAGGGGGCCGGACCAAATGTGGAGGCGGGCCGCATCCGGCCCGCGGGCCGTAGTTTGGGGACCACTGCTCTAAGGTATGCACTTACATACTTGACAATTAGTTTGTCCTGGGCATTCTGGGTACTGGGGTAAGTAATTGATCTCATGATCTTTCGTGATGTTGGTTGTAGCTCTTCATAGACTGCTGCAATCCCTATCAGCTCTGATCTAACAGGTGCAAGTATGTTTCTCCACTGTTCAATCACAAAAGCAGGCTCTTGAATCAGTTTTTGGTGAGCAAGCTCCCTCAAGATTTGTTCAATGGTGTCTGCTGTTGGAAGCCTCCGGCAGTTGTGAATATCCATGATTTCCAACAATTCTTCGAGGTCAACACTTTCAAAATCTGAACGACAAGATTCAAAGATCAATCGCTCAGACTCCGACACATACTTGAAAAAGCAGTCTACAAGATCGCTCTCCACAAAGCCCAAAACAGCTTGCTCCAGGAGTACAGGTGCTAGTTTTACAGGAAGGTACTTCTCTTTTTGCCAGCCAAGTGTGATTATTCTTCCTACGCTTTCCCATTCTTGTTTACCAAAATCATGACGTAGGTATGGCACTTTGAAGGCATTTCCCAAAGTGCACTGCTCATAAAAGTCATTCCAAAACTCTGACAGTACATCCCTCAAAACACCACCATCATCCACAGCCATTTCAAGCTTTCCATCAGGAAGAATAACTTTAAAGTAAACATCATCTTCCATGATACTTTCCTCAGAAAACACTTCAATAAGTTCTCTAAGAATCTGTCCACGATGAAGAACAATAATTTTCTTCACTCTTTCTCTCTGGCTGGCTTGTTCCTGCACCACCTCTATGGAGGGAGGCAAGACTGATTCAAAAGACATTTCCTGAGAGACAGGCACGGTATCATCAAGACTAGAGTACTCCATCCCAGAGATGCTTTCTGTGTGGAAAGTTACAACGCCACTGTCCTCTAAAACATCCACATGATGTGATGTGTCATGTTCTGGCAAAGTAGCTGCATCAGTTGGATCGACTGTGGTGTAAAGAAGGGAAACACTCTCACTGCTTGCATTTGCAAATACTGTGCTGCTTCCAACATAAATGACATCGGAAATATTTATTTCCACAGTGTCCGTTGCAGAAGTATTTGGAGAGTGGCGATAGACAGCAGGTCTGTCATGTGTCTTTTCACCTT
Source organism: Pholis gunnellus (assembly GCF_910591455.1). Classification (NCBI taxonomy): domain Eukaryota; kingdom Metazoa; phylum Chordata; class Actinopteri; order Perciformes; family Pholidae; genus Pholis; species Pholis gunnellus. The sequence continues at coordinate 1,719,112 of NC_136529.1, read as the reverse complement.
CTTGCGCAGTGGCATCACTATTCTCCTCCGGAAGATGTATGTCACTGACAATGTCTTTCCCCTTAGTTGTTAAATAGAAACGTAAGAGAGGTAACTTTGTCTTTTCATACAGTTCCCTGACTGTGATACTACTATCTAATGAATGCTGCTGAAAGTCAGTTAAATCTATGTCAAAATCAGTAAGGCTCCCCTCTGCATTTATTCCACCTGGAAAAAACAACATGGCGGCCTTTTCAATCAAGTTCAGTTTGTTACTGTCCTTCGAGACACTCTCTTTTCTGGTTCCCCCTCCCTTTTTGGTGCGTACCTGTACAAATTCCCCTTCTCTGAAATTCATCCACGCTATCTCAATCTTTCTCTGATTCTTCTGAGCAGTCTTTGAAAGAGTTTGATGCTTTCTCATGTGATCATCTTGGTTTTTTGAGAGCTTTCCTTGAAGTCGCTCAAAGATCTTCGACTTGCGATTGCTCGGTTCTCTTTCCTTCCTTCTGCAATATCCAAAAACAGCCAGTCGATCACCATAGGATGGCAGGTACTCTTTAAGTTGGTCATCTGTCATGAGGTGTATGACACTGGAATCAACCTACAATGAAGGAATACTTTATTATTCTAGGCCATGTGCATTCAATTGTAACAATGAACAACCTGCATATGCGACACCAGATATTTACAAAGCTCTTCCGTACTTATAGTTTTTTAAATATTTAAATCAAAATTACGCATTTCCTATATCAGCTACCTACCTTCTCCTGTTCCATTCGCTGGATGTCTTCCTCAGGCACATGCCGTGACCTTAAGTAGTCACTTAGGTCCTCCATCTTGTGACAATTTAAATAACCTCTGCACCTCTGTTGAATAAAATTATAGTTCAAATGTGACCTTAAATCAAACATACATCTATACCAGGGGTGTCAAACTCATTGTCGCTCTGGGGCCACATCAGCATCATGGTTGCCCCCAAAGGGCCGGTTGTCGGCGGGGGGGGGTGCTCCTTCGTCTTCGGTGGGGGAGTGGTGCTGCTCCTTCTTCGTCGGCGGGGAGGGGGGCTGCTGCTGCTGCTGCTGCTGCTGCTGCCACATACGCTGGTGGAGGTGTGCGCGGCGCGTGCGGATCGGGGAGGAGCTCCGCCGTGCGCGATACAACGGATATTTGTAAATTGTCCGACTTTTACATTTTTTTTTTTTGCTGGCGGATTCGCGGGCCACATAAAATGACATGGCGGGCCGGATCCGGCCCGCGGGCCGTATGTTTGACACCCCTGATCTATACGTTTTATAAAATCTGTTTTAGTTTGTAGTTTTGGTATCCAAGCATCTTGACAGTCAATTCCATGTTTAAATAAGACAAAACACTTTACTATGCCTATGGCTATAAATAAAGTGCTTTCCTCCTTTATGCAATTATTAGTAGTGCTGGGCAATGATTAACCTTTTAAATCTCGATTAATCGCATTGTTATGCGCAAAGTTCAATAATGAATTCAAAAGTCGTGTATTGCGCACTTTTATTTTAAAAGTACTGCTATATGAACAAAAGTGCAATAACATTTGGTTTGCAAACACTTTAAACAAATCAGGTACTTTTTAACAGCAGTATTCTCTTTACACAGTAGCAGTCAGTGGCGGATGGTCAATAGAGGGCCATGGGGCCTGGCCCCACCTTGAGCCCCGAAAAAAAAAGAAGAAAAAAAATCCTGCGCTTTTATTTTGAAGGGGATTTTGTATGCAGCCTGTCTGCTCGTCATCTCCGCTTGTGTGCACTTCTGAGAACGCGCACCTAGTGGGGCTGGCCCCACCGAGGCGGGTCTATGAAGCAGTTTAGCCAATCACTGATTAAAGATATAAATGAGTGACATACAATTTAGCCAATCAGCGTCCTCAAATAGATTCAGAGTGGGGCCAAATCGTTTTATAAAATGGCTAGAACAGGTGAGGGGAGTTGTGCTGATGAGGAGGGAGTGCTTGATTAGTGATCAGAGGCAGGTGAAGGGAATTAGGCTGAGGGAGTGACTGACAGGTAGCGTGAGGAGGGTGTGGAGCTACACTCTGGGTACATCCCAAGTCTCTTAATTGTCATTTCCTCGCTCCTCGATCCTCGCTCGAACCAGAAGTTGTTCTGCGCCGCCATATTGACGGCCGTCCCAAAGCTCTTATTTAGCTCAGAGGAGCGAGGATCGAGGAGGGATCTCTGAGGAGCCATGAGCGAGGAACCACGAGAACAGACTTCCAGGAAGTGTTTTAACGGCCGACACGCCCCCTCATTGTTCATCAGTTATGTGATTGGATGCTGCAGCCGATCGCACTGACTGACTGAGTTTAACACCAGAGTGAAGACAGATCACAGATTAAACTCTAGTTTATATTTGATTAGTTTTCTGATTCACCGTCTGGCTTGAATAGATATTCATTGTAGACTGAATAACAAAAGGACCACAAACAACTTTCTTCATTTATTAGAAAGATTTGTGTTTTCATGATCTGATATTTCCCTCAATAACTTTTATTATGGATACAATTAAAGTCAGAGCTTTTTACATCATTTATCATCATTTCATTCAGTCACGTGAAGCTGTTCATTCCTGAGTGTCGGGTTTGATGAGTTTTATCATTTAAGAGAAACAATAATCATGTTCTGGGTTATTTAATGTCGATGTCACAATCTTCATTTCAAAACGTACAGACGCAAATAATGCATAAATAATACGATCATGGCCGCGTCACCCAGAGTCCTGCCAGTGCCCTCGACGAACGTGAAGTTGCGAGGGCCCGATCAATGCTGCTTGCAGCTTTAATTATAATTACATTTACAATTACATTTATTTTGAACACCCCAAAATCACAAATTAGCCTCAGAGGGCTTTACAATCTGTATACATGCGACATCCTCTGTCCCAGGACCCTCACATCGATACAGGAAAATCTCCCCCCAACAATAACCTTTAACCGGGAAAAATAAGGAAGAAACCTGACGGAGAGCAACGGAGGAGGGATCCCTCTATCAGGAGGGACAGAAGTACAATAGATGTCATGTGTTCAGAATGAACAACATAACAGAGTTACAACACATTCAATGACAGAAATTATTCATATAATGAGAGTAGTAAGCAGAATAGTGATGGAAACATTACGATTCCTGGTAATAACAGCAGAAGTGGATATAGTAGAATAACAATGATAACAAAAGCAGTAATGGTATCGGCAATAGCAAGCAATGCAACTACTAATAATAAAGATAGTAGCAGTGAGTGTCAGGCAGGATCAGGACAGAAGGCACGAACACTGTCCAGATATAACCACGATCCATGAAAACCTGCAAGGAGAGAAATCACAAAGACTCCGTCCTGGGAAGCAACGAAGCTTCCCGGGAAAACAAAGACTCCGGAAAAGAAGCAGTCAGCTTATCGACATGTGGTTTGACCTGAGTGGCCACACCATTCAAAGTTTCTGCCTTTGCATCTTGCAGGGCCTTTATCTGTTCTCCTGGATCTTGTGTCTTGCAGAGTGAATTCAGCAGCCCTTTTGACTCTCAGGCTTTGCCGTTGAGTTTTATGAGGCATGAATCTGGTTGTGATGTAAATAAGTCTATATTTTTCTATTCTACAATAGCTAACGACTGAGCTTCCATGGTGCGGAGCCTCGCCTCTAACCTAACAAATAAACTACACTTATTAAATATACCATTATCCTTAAGGGAGGCAGAGGAATGGCTAAACATGTGACACACTGAGCAAGAGAGAGCAGGAGAGGAAGGGAGAGAAGCCATCGCTGGCTGCTAAGCTAAAGTACGGTAGCAAACTTTAACAGAACTGAACATGTAAACAACTCTTGGCAACTACGGTGGCAACAGGAAGTGAGACAACAGGAAGTGACAACACGCTAACTGTAACACGTCAGCTTGTTGTCTGATTTTAAAAGTGTTATTTGTGACATCAAGGTTTGTGACAATATCTCAGTCAAGTTTGGTCAAATGTCTCTAAAATCTTTGGGAAAGGATTTGTATTTGTCAATAAAATGTATTGTTGTCCAGTAGCACTCATTATTAAAATTGAAAACATTTATTCACAAATATTAATAGTAAGTGCCTGAAAGGATTTTCTGCCGTGAATGACACAGTCAGCCAGCGCAAAGAGGTTAGCGAAGAGAGCCTGTCTTCACTACTGCATGTGGGCCCAGATGGACCCCTTTTGGACAAATCTGGTTCAAAGCCATTGGTGAGAATTTTGATTCAATTTTATTTATTAGTATAGCCTAAAATCACAAAATTGCCTCAGGGCTTTACAGTCTGTACACATACGACATCCTTTCATTGGAACAGGAAAAACTCCCCCCCCCCAAAAAACTTTAAAGACACCTTAGGGAGAGCAAATAAGGAGTATTCCCTCTCTGCAATAGTTTAACCAGGATTAAAGCAGAACATCATGTCTCCTCTTCCTGAATACCAAGACACTGGAGAAAAGACAGCCATGGTCTGTGTGTTGGGTTCGAGTGTGTGCATCTATGTGTGCCGCCTTAGAGAGAGGGGGGTGAGTGTGCAGTGTGGATTCTGTTGCATGGTAGTTCTTGCATTGTTGTTGTGAGTGGCCTTATTGTTACAGATGTTATCCTTTGTGTGGGCTATAGTCTTAACTTGCATCCATGAAATTATGTATATAGCCTACTGAGTCTGTGTAAGACTTCAACATAACACTGGAGCGCTAGGTAGGTGCATCAAAAAATGTATAAAAAACACGATTCACTGTCAAGGTTTTGGTGGAAAACCAAACAATGCTATCCTCCATCATCTTTTATCAAGGGTGTGACTAAAGTGGCTCATGTGTGTTGACGTAGAAGCACACATGCGGTTGTGATTACCAACATGTTGTGGTATAGCAGAATGATGGCTATTTCAACCTATACCAACCACATTTGTATTTGCGTTGCGTTGCATTCGACACAAGATCATTATTGTGGGGATAACAACTGCAAAATAGGTAACAGTTACGTGGATGATTTTGCAAAGCCAAATAAATTCAAGTACTATTACACAGAAAACATGTCCTGAAGCATTTAGCGTTGCAATATATTTACACTAGTTTCCAGTAGATCACCAAACTGTTGCTAACAAACCCACCTGTAAACCATTCTTCTTTATGCTAACCCTTCTCCAGGTTTGCCCCTGGTGGGCTGCACACCTCTGTCAACAGAACTCTACTGTGCGTTGTTACAGAATCTTCAGCCCCATTCACACAAAGATTACGCAATACTGTTGTAAAGATGTGCTGTTATGCCCGCTTTGTGTTTTCACGCTGAACCAGACGACGCCGGCATGTGTGTGATTTCAGATAGCACACTGGCAGCGTGAGGTGCCTCCTTACCTTTCATACAGTGCACAGTCCCACCTTGAACTATATATAACTATTTTAGTTTTTTACTTATTTAGTATACCTTTACTGTGTGATTACGTATTTATTATACTTGTTTTGATCTTGTTTTTCTACTTATGTCTCTTGTTTGTTTGCACTATCCACTCAGCTGCTGTAATCCTATACTGCAAATTTCCCCGCTGTGGGACTAATAAAGGCTCTATTTTATCTTGAACAGGCTGAGGGAAAGTGGCTTTATCAATGTGTGGTAAGTAATGGTGTAACAGACCACTGTTGATCCATGATACGGAATCATACCCCCTCCCGGTTTGGCATGCATGTGAACCGTGGATTCATTACACAGTTTAACGTTAACCATTACAATGTGAAATAAAGTTTTAATGAAGATCGTTATTCGCCAACATTCAGTAAAATATGCAATCAGGACATCAGCATTTATGCTTTTCTTGTCGCCGATCTGATGTTACATTGTAAACAACTAATCCGTGTTTTAATTGAGAGGAGAGCGAAGGTTCTGTTCGCTTAAATTATGATGCGTTCATGCTCTGTTTAGTGAAAATGAGTATTGGGCGAAGGTAAATTATAATGTTATCATGATGTGTTCACATGTAATCTGTAAAATGTAGTGCTGGTGAGAAACGTTTAAATATTCTGTTGTTTAAAGGAGATGTTTTTACATTCATTTAGTTAAATAGATATTAGAGATGAATTATGAATGTTTGATACTTCTAAGCAGCTTATAATACATCATTAAAACTATTAATTACAAGATTTGTTTTAATCCATGAAAATACAATCTTTCATTTCCTTATCATTGACTCTGATCCATGCTACGATCCAAACCGTGAGTTTAATGATCCGTTGCACCACTATTGGTGAGGTCTTTCATCTCTTTAATGCACAACACCACAGATGCAGATGCTGTTGCATTTAGACTTTAATCACACTCAGTTCAAACACACTGAAACACCACACAAATTAAAGGTCAACAACTATATAATGTAATACAACACCCTTCATGTCTGAACCAAGTTAATGTATGGCTCTTTCTTTTAAAAGCATGCAGTGATCCTTATATAAATACATTTTCATTATTAAAGTTGTCTTTATATTAAAGAGGGATCAAATTACTGTAATAATATAACACTTGAACTAACCCATAGAATTATCCCCAACTTTACCTCAATTCTGCTGAACATTTTAGTATCTTCCAGCTCATTGTTTTTGTCAGCCACTGGGCCACATGTGGCCCACAGGGGCTTGGTTTGGCCTGGGATTGTCTCAGTCTACATGGAGGCATATGTAACACCGTGATCACCTCGATTACCTTGAGCAATAAAAACACTTAAAGCAGTATGTTGTTGTTTTATGTTCTGATAAGACGTCAGCAGGTTCACAGAGAAAAAAAGTTACAATTATTTTAATTTAATCTTATATATACAAAATAGGGGTGTAACGGTTCAACATATTCTCGGTTCGGTTCAATACGATACAGTAGTGCCACGGTTCGGTACGTTTTCAATACAGCAAAAAAGCAGAAATGCCAAATCCTCGCTGGTGAGACTCTCAAGGGGGAGTGTCTGAAGCTTTGTGTAGTCCGTGACGTCCGTGACGTCCGGCCATCTGTTGTCAGAGTAACAGCGGGTGCTTCGGACATTTGATTCTCTATTTGGGCTTTTGTTTTCTTTTACAAAGTAGGAATCATGGTCTGGCGAAATGGGCTCATGAATGAGTAGTGTCACGGGGCTCAATAGCATTAAGCATGTTCGTACAGAATGGTTTTCCATTACAGAGTAGGTCTCATATCCTGGGTGTGGCCTGGACTACTGCAATTCTCTACTTGCCGGAGCCCCGGCGTCGGCCATCAGACCGCTGGAGCTTGTCCAGAAAGCTGCAGCTCGTCTGGTGTTCGATCGCCCCAAGTTCTCCCACACAACTTCCCTTCTCCGTGCTCTACACTGGCTACCTGTAAGAGCTCGCATCCAGTTTAAGACTCTGGTGCTAGCCTACAGGGCAGTGAATGGAACAGCTCCTTCCTATCTCCAGGCCATGGTCAAGCCCTACACCCCCGCCTGACCACTTCGCTCTGCTGCCTCGGGGCGACTAGTTCCCCGTCGCTCAGAGGTCCCTGCGTCCGATCGACCCGGTCACGGCTGTTTTCTGTCCTGGCCCCACAGTGGTGGAATGAACTCCCCACTGACGTCAGGACAGCGGAGTCGCTGCCCATCTTTCATCAGGCTGAAAACTCACCTCTTCAATAAGTGCTACCCTGAGCCTTCCACTTAGCACTTATTGTATTCGTATTAGTTCGTTGCACTTATTGTATTCGTTTGTTTTTACACTGTACGTTTGCTCTGGTTTATGCTCTTAGATGCTTGTTTAACAAAGGAGATGCACTTATGACTTCTGGTGACTAGTAGTTCCCTTGAATACCTACCGTAAATTCCGGCATATAAGCTGCTACTTTTTTTCACACGCTTTGAGACTGCGGCTTTTACAACGATGTGGCTAATCTGACCAATGAAATTACCGAACAGGTCACAGTGGACCAATGAAACTGTTTCGGCAAACTAACTCACACTTAATTCTTCAGATCACCCATTTTGCGCTTCGTGCACGCACCCTCATCATGGAAAAGACAAGAAGAAATGCACATGATGCGGCTTTCAAGTTAAAAGCGATCCGTCTGGCTGTCGAAGAAGGAAATAGAGCTGCTTCACGTACGCTCGGCATCAATGAATCGATGGTGAGACGCTGGAGACGGCAGCATAAAGAACTGACTCGTTGCAAAAAGACGACAAAAGCTTTCAGAGGCAAGAAAAGCAGATGGCCCAAACTTGAAAACGTTCTTGAAGACTGGGTGAACACACAGAGAGCAGACGGCCGAGGTGTTTCCACCATGCAGATCCGACTGAAAGCTAAAACAATCGCCACCGAAAACAATATTGAAGATTTTAGAGGTGGACCATCTTGGTGTTTCAGATTTATGCAACGAAAAGGCCTGTCAATTCGGGCACTCCCTCCCGACTTCAAGGAAAAAATTACAAACTTCAGCGAATTCACTCAAAGAAAGATAGCCGAAAATTCCATTGGACCAGACGACATCATAAATATGGATGAAGTACCTTTGACATTTGACCTACCTCTCACTAGGACTGTTCACAAAAAAGGTGAATCGTCCGTCACGCTGAAAACAACTGGCCATGAGAGAACACATTTCACTTGTGTTCTGAGCTGCACAGCATCCGGACTAAAGCTTCCACCATGGTGATTTTTAAGAGGATGACAATGCCAAAAGAAAAATTCCCGAAAGGAATCGCCGTGAAAGTCAACAAGAAAGGGTGGATGATAGAAAGCATAATGAAGGAATGGTTGAATGAATGCTACGGGAAGCGACCGGGGGGATTTTTTCACAGAAAAAAGGTATTGCTTGTTTTGGACAGCATGAGGGCCCATATAACAGATTCTGTGAAAGCAGCCATCAAGACGACAAACTCAATTCCAGCTGTGATTCCTGGGGGCACAACAAAGTATTTGCAGCCCCTCGACATTAGTGTGAACCGTTCATTTAAGGTGGCACTCCGAGTTCAGTGGGAGGCTTGGATGACGAGCGGCGAGAAATCCTTTACAAAAACTGGCCGCATGCGAAGAGCAACTTTTTCTCAAGTCTGCCAGTGGATCCTAACAGCGTGGAGCAGTGTCAAAGAATCCACCATCACCAACAGGTTCCGAAAGGCTGGACTGCTGCGTGATGAGGAGGACAGCGCAAGCTCAAAGGCGGATTTGCCTCGGGAGGAAAGTGACATTGAGAGCGCAAACGAAAAAGAGACTGAGTGCAACGAAGCAATTCTGGGGCTGTTTAATGCCGACACTGAAGAAGAGGACTTCAATGGTTTTAGTGCACAGGAGGACGATGGCGATAGTGATCAATGACTTTTGCTGGTAGGTTCCTATATGTTCGCCGAGAAAATGTGTGCTGTTCAATTTTGATACTGAACAAAACAACTAACTAGTACTGTTAAAAGCACTGTTCTAAAAAAAAGCATTTGCTACCGGCATTTATTTAATTAAAAGTTTAAAAAAATCTTTCCTGTAACATCTTGTCGCGCTAATATCTCATGTTTCAACGGGGACACCCGCTTATAGACAAGTGCGGCTTATTTATGTACAATTTCTTTTTTCTTTTAAAAATTAGCAGATGCGGCCTATATATAGGTGCGCTCTATAGTCCGGAATTTACGGTATGTTGAATACACTTACTGTAAGTCGCTTTGGATAAAAGCATCTGCTAAATGACTGTAATGTAATGTAATATCCGCGGCTACAAATATAACAATCGCCATGGCGATTGCTTAAGCCCTGTTTAAATCGGTAGGGAATAGATTTGCGTTATTTAGCATAGCGTGCCTCTCCTAGAACAAACGTGGCTCACCAGAGAATGTTGTTCTTCCGTGGTGGGACTGTCAGACAGCACGTTGTCTGTTACGTCGGGTGGGTTGCCATGTTAAGTGCAGTGGCTCCACCGAGAGAACATTATATTTCCCACAATTTAGGCTTCTGCATTTTCCAAATGCAATAGTATTATTCAAACGTATTGTTCGGTTTCTAATGCGTACCGAACCGTGAGCCTCGTACCGAATGGTTCAATACGAATGTGTATTGTTACACCCCTAATAAAAAAGAATAATTAAACGATTCAACCTTAAGTTTAGTCGATGTCCCCACAGTGTCACGTGGCAGTGGAGAATACTGTTGGAACAATTTTTTCCACCAAATACCCTTTGATCACTCAGTGAGCATGGATCATTACTGAACTGTAAGTGTTGAGTGATTTTCTTTGATTGAACAGGTTTAAACTGTGATTCGTTCAGCTTATATTCCAACAGTGCTAACTCTAAACTAACCTTCTATTTCTATTGTGATGTTTGAAGAAGGGCTTTGCTAAAGTTAATTCCAGCTTGTTCTAGGCTGCTTTATTACTCTTGACACTAAAATGGGAAGCTGTTCCTGTTTAAATCCAAGCTTACAGTTTCTTTTACCAATGACTGCTGGTTTGTTCTCTTCTTATTCAGCTCTTGCTCAGAGGATCTTTGTCTCTTTCAGTTGTCAGCCTGGTTCAACCATTGAACATTGTTTTGTTCTCCATCTAATAAACTAAATAACATCTATTAGTAAAGCGACTTTCTACAAGATGAAATTATCAGATACCATTTAGACATATAGAGCAGTCCTCTCAGATCTGTGACAAATCACGATTTCTTGCTAAGAACAAAAGCAAACCTAAAATAAGAATGAATATTGCACAGAAACAGCTGGGTGAGTTTTTTGTTTGTGTGGCTAAATATATATATATAGTGTGTTGGCAGCTTGTTGAACTTTCTCCAAGTGGTGTGAAAAAAATCTGTTAATCTGTTCAAACCCCACTGAAAAATAACATACTTAAAAGTCTCAAGGAAAATTTGCATCCTTTCATTATTGTAATAGTTTCTTTAGAGTAAATATCTTTCAATTAACCCTTTTATTAGAATAGGATAGGATGCTTATGACAAAATCATTTTGAAATGAAAAAAACATCCACCACTGTTTATGATTATATGAAGGAAACAGTCTTTCTGTAACCGACAGTGTGGTATTACATGTCTGAGCACTCAATGTTAATGATGAGCATTAGATTTCTTCCTGGTCCTAAGCCTCTTGCTCTACACTGGTTGCAAGTGGGGTTGGCCGCCCCTTTCATCACAGTCCTTTTGCAGCCGTTGAAAAACTCCTATCTCCATTTTGCTGAAATCAAAGGTCATGGCTTTGACCATTGATGTCTGTCACAATACTTCAGGGGCCAGTTGTTCCACACTTCTGTTAATAAAGGCTGAGAAAACAAAGGGAGGAGAATGAAAAAGACACGTAATATCAGTTTAGGCAAACATGCAAACCAGCTAACTATGGAGTAAATCACCATTAGAATAAAGAACAGCTAAGGCTACATGAGCATCTTTATAGCTGCTATGCCCCTGGTTCGATTACAGACAATTGTAGCATCCCCGTTCCTCTCTCTCCTTGCCTGGGTCCAGATCTTTGAATCTGCCCACTTCACTGAATTCAAGTCGACTGAAATGCCTGGCATCGTGACATGAAACAACAGTTTCTCCATTAAAGAAATTGAGCAGTAAGCACAGCAGGGGGACTAACGATTAGCCAATCAGCACCAGGGGCGGGACAACCATTTCAAGTGTGTCAGCTGTGGGCCAGAACCGAGGAGTAATAATAACAACAATGTAGACCTCTCAAGGACATTGAGGCTGCTATCAAGGCTGTTCTAAATCAATTAAAAGTCCTGAACAGCACTGTGCTTTGAAACATTTATAATTTACTTCTGTCGTACTGCTACTAGATGCCGACTTCAGACACTGGAATAGCTTTCTTTATCCTTGGTGTCTTTGATGGCATATCACGGTCCCTCTTCTTCACTCTACTCCAGCCTTCCTCATTTGTGTCTAACTTTGAGCTCTGACTGCCTCTTTACAAGTCATTGTGAATCTTGAACCCCTAAAATTGATCTAATTTACACAAATCCTCCCAGAATAGATGGCGGGTCTAACATCCATGAATGGTCCACTCGGTGTTCTCTCTTTAGGGTTGGGGCTGCTGAAAAATGTTGTTGAATTTGATATAACTGCCTTGATTAAAAAAATGATTTTACATATACGACATGTCTTCTCAATATTGCCCGACAGCGTAGCCTAGTTCAGTTTTTATAACTTTTTTACAAACGACATTGTCAACTTAAAATGATGTTAGAATGAGGCAGATATGTTGGTCACTAGTGATTGGAAATCAATTAGAGTGAAGGCAATGTCAGTCTGAAGATGGAAACAAAGTGTAACAAGTTGACTATTCTTTCTGATATCAGGCAATCTTGGCTCTTGTTTGTCTCTATAGACCAAACCAACAGTGTACAACACATGTACAAAGAAGGAAAGATCAAGTAGGCAGAGATTGTTCTTTGAATATGATGACATTACCACTTCTTGTACTGGAGCTAATATAATATTTATTTATTCTGTTTATTTATTTCAGTCTGATAAGCTAGTGTTTTGTTATTTGGCTCAGCTGTCTGTCTGACACGGCATGAAGTGAGGGGAATCTGGGAGAATGTGTGGCTTGTAAATGTAGTCTGAATTCCACAAATGTCTTTTTTGGACTGTATGTGGAAATATGTGTATCATGGGCTAACTTCTCAGAAACCCCATTAAAACCCCTTATGGCTGAAGTCAATGGCTGGCCAGCACTGTCAGAACTAGTCCCATGCTGTCCAGACATATACAGGTAAATTGCAAAAAAAACCTTTGTGGATCAAAGTTGTAGAAGAAAATTTGATATCTTGAAGTTGTATTAACTGTATTGTTTTATATTGCCTGTGTATTCCGGCCAGTTCTGTCTTTCTCATCAATCTCTGTGTAGACAGAGACTATTTGACATTAATTAACAAACCTCTGTTAATGAAACCTTTTGGTGTCGTGTGAAGGAAGCCCAGACCAGAGGTCACACCTCAATTTATGGAAAGACCTTTCCATTTGTGAAACAGACCTGTATTGAGCCTATGCAAATCCACTTCTTCCGACTTACGAGTTGAATTCTCAGACTCAACTCACCCCCTGGACTGAAAACAAATACACATCTTGGGTACAGATAATTTCAATTGTCCTTCCTGAGAAGCTGAGCCCAACCCACACCTTTTGTTTCACTGTAATTTCCTGTAACCCTGTCTATAATCATGGCCAGAACTCTCTCTGGTTAGAGAGAGTTCTAAAGCTTTGTTGTGAACTTCTGTCTCCACTGCGCAGTGAATAAAACTCAACTGAACCAGCCACAGAATTGGACCTGAAAGAAACTTTTCGTCAACAAAGTCTTACATTTTCTTTTTAGCTATTAAAAAGTGTAAAGATTGCATACGTTATTTGTAGAAAACAAGTGTCATTCTTTTTTTCCCCCCAGTGTGTTATCTATGTTTTTATGAAGCCTTATGAAGTGATAATATACATTTTACCACCTTTACACCATCTATTAAAATGTGTATTGTCTCCAAATTGTATATAAATAAGATTCATCCTAAATTTTATTTACACCTGGTATTAATATATATGTTGTGTCCACATAGAGATCCAACTTCTCAAATGTGATCGCTCTGTCTGAAAGGGCTAAGGGGAAGCTTCATCTCATACAGGTCTGCAGCAGGGCACTGCCAGAGAGGCGGTTCCTAATTCACCAACACATCAGCCTCAACACACAGCTGTTTAGGGCAGAGAGGGCCAGCAGATGTGACTTTGAGGTACATTTCTACTTGCACACACAGGGATGAGGAGAGGAGACTCTGGGGGCAGGCTGAGCGGTGGCAGTGATCTCTCTGGTCCCCAATGTTATTAAAATGTAATTCAAACTAACATTAAACTAACCATCCTGTACTTCAGGTTTATTCTGAAGTTTATTCTGTTTCCCTGAAATTGGTGTGAAAATATCTGTCATTTAAATTGAATAAATGGGCTGTACTTGTATAGCGCTTTTCTAGTCTTCCGACCACTCAAAGCTCTTTAACACTAGATGTCATCATTCACCCATTCACACCCATTCATACACTGATGACAGGGGCTACCATGTAAGGTGCCACCTGCCCATCAGACCAATCCTCTGATTGAAGGATGACTCTGTTCTACCACTGACCCACAGTCGCCATAATTGTCGACATTATGTGTACACATGTGTACTCATGCCTGGCAATGGTAGATGCAATGATAATAGATGAAAGAATGGGTGCAAATTGATGTATAATGTATTTGTTTGCTCGTTAATAAACACATACCTTTGACCTGTGTTGCTGTTGGTGATATTTATATTGTCGTTGATGACTCCTTCTGTCATCTGCAGAGGGCGCTGGCTAGTGGCCTGGTTGGTATTGGTTAGCTCACTCTCCACAGAGAAGGGGTCCGAGTGGTTTCCAAAAAGACTACCTTGTCTCTGTTTTAGAGAACATACATTCATAGATAGATATATTCATAGTTTACACATTTGTCACACATACTAATACAAAAATTACACATAAGCATTCAGACTGTCTGACTGTAATATATATATATATATATATATATATATACACACACACGTGTATATATATGCATCACGCTTGTTTTTTGTTCATATATTTATTTGTCAGGAATGATCATTGCTCCCTCGACTAAAGCTGTAAAAATGTGACTGACTAATAGTTGGCAACTCTTAATTCTTTTTATTCAGAAAAAAATAATGACAGTAATTGAAAAGATAGGACTACCTTCGTGGCTGGCCTGGAGATGTAGCATTACAGGCTTTATAACAGCGTGGTTAAGTAATCTCCTAACATGGCGTTTAAATCCATCTTTCTATATCAGGGAAATACAAATGCACTCCCTTATTTTGTTATAGTGCACACTAGTGCCACAACATGCCTACATTTGTTTTTTATTGATGTTTTGAAACAAGATTTGCAGTTTGAAAATATTACAATAAAGTAGGAAGGAAATTAGAGATGGGTATGGTGCGAGTCAATTCCTTGAAGTATACTTTCAACATCCAATATCAGTTTATCATTGTTTTCAGATAGGCTTTCCTAGAGTCCTGTTTGACTGAAGACGAATGAGGCTGTTTGTAAAACACTATATAATTCTTTCCATACTTCCTCCCCAAATCCCATCGTCCTATCCATTCATCTTGCCATCCCTGTTACCCTGAAGATGCCCTCCTCTGCAGCTTCGTCAGGAGCTCTGTCCATCTCTTCTTCAGTCACGAGGTCTCCAGAGATGGCTCTATGGAGCTCTGGGGCCGCCTCCTCCTCAATATTCCTCAACCCTGCCTGATGGACACAGATAAATGTATAGTTAGTGCAGAAAAGAAAAATGAAACCCCTTCAGGTGGCACTATCATCTATAGGTCAATAATTAATAATTGGAGCCCAAACCTATGTGGGTCCCGGGGCATCCTCCCCCGGGTGGGATTTGTTTTCCTATTTAGTGCAGCTATATGCATCATTCAATTGTTCTTAGCTTTCTTCATCATTCTGAAACATAACAAATGTTGAGGATGACTCATTTTCCCTCCTGCATCCTAAAAAGAAGCAACACCAATTTTAATATTTTAAGTTACTTAATATAAGCAAGGTAGGAATTTGGTAAACAGCATAATTAATCTTGGAAAATTGCACTAAATAAATGCTTAGCTGACAAATCTGCTATATTTGAATCTATGCCATAATAATCTCGGCTGCATTTATTGGAAATTAAGGATCCCAAACAATCTCAATGCTTCTGAATTTGATATTAGGCCATCTGAGGGATATTTCCTTAATGCCCCCAGCATATTATTTGGGCGGACATAGATGAAAATATTTATGTCCACCCTAACAAGCTCATGAGGTCCCCTTCAGAACTCAATAAATCACATCCCATCCACATTCGTCATGGCTTGTCTCAATGCCCTCCACCCGCTCACCTCTCTGTAATTAACTTCTCCCTGCCTACTTGCGCTGTCCCTCCCGCCCTCAAACTTGCATCTATTACATCTATCCTCAAAAAGCCTGGCCTTGACCCTGACATACCCAACAACTACAGACAAATCTCCAATCTCCCTTTTCTGTCTAAAATACTGGAACGCACTGTGGCCTCCCAACTCAGAACCCACCTGGACTCCAACAAACTCTATGAACCATTTCAATCTGTAATCAGATCCCATCCACAGAATTGGCCCTAATTAAAGTCACCAACGATCTCCTCCTGTCCTCTGATGAACACTCCCATAACATCTTATTCCTACTTGACCTCAGTGCTGCCTTTGAAACTATCAACTGCTCTATCCTCCTCTCCCACCTTGAGTCCTCCCTCCACATTACTGTCAGGCTCAAATCATACCTCTCCGACCACCACTAATTCATTAGTATCACTTAATCCAACTCTATCACAGCCCTATTCTCTAAAGGTGTCCCCCAAGTCCATCACTCTCACCACCCACTCAACCCTCACAAACTGCCTCACAGATATAAAAACCTGGATGCAAGCTTATTTTATCAAAATCAACAGCAACAAAACACCTGCCCTAAATCACACAACAAAGTATGCCACAATGTCTCCTTCTGCATCGATGGCTCTACTGTACCTGCTTCCACACACATCTGAAACCTTGGTACCATTGTTGATCGAACCCTCTCTTTCGAACTGTCATCACATCACAAAAAACGCCTTGTTTCATCTAAAAAAACATTGCTCGTTTCTTTACACTCCTCCCTCTCCTTCTCAGCCGCTGAAACACTCATCCACGCCTTCATCACCTCTCGACTGGACTACTGCAACAACATCCTGTACGGCTCACCCACCAAAATCATCAACAAACTACAATACATCCAGAACTCAGCTGCCTGTCTGCTCTCCAACTCCCGCATCAGAGATCACATCACTTCAGTCATTCAAAACCTACACTGGCTCCCCATTCATCAAAGAATCCAGTTCAAGATTCTCCTCATCACATGCAAAGCCCTCTACAACCTAGCGTCTTCCTTCCTTTTTCTGCACCAACACACTCCCACCCTCAGCCCTCTTACAATGTCCAAGCGACGGACCTGGGGGGGGGGGGGGGGGGAGTGCCTTTTCCATTGCTGACCCCTTTCTCTGGAAGATCTCAGATATTCTCCCTCACAACCCTCTTTCAAAACTGCACTCAAAACTCCCCTAGTTGTTGAATCTGCTTTTAACCTGTAATAAATTAATGTCATGTTATTGTCTTTAACTGTTATATTTGATTGCTTTGTTTTTATTGTTATTGCTTATACTGTTTTTTTAACATGTAAGGTGCCTTTGAGTACTTTTAAAAGCGATACATATTTATCGTTATAAATATTGTTACGAAACATGTCAACAGACATTTTTTTAATTGATTTCTGGAACTGAATTTGGAATTCGACAAGTTTCACGTAGCCGATCAGACAGAGGTGAGTAGGCAGTTGTTTAGCCAGTGTCAAAATCGATTTCCACATAAATGTGATTTCCTGACCTTGACCTGAACCCAGCCTAAAGTAGAAAACTGTAGACGTCATCAGTAGTAGACTTTATCCAACAACACAGTTTGTTATACTGTTTCTCACTAAACGTTCTTAGTAATGGTAAAATTCTTTGCACACAAAGGTTTACCCATGAGGGCATGACATTCCGCACTGACACTGCTATGCTGTTCGCCTGAGTTGGGAGGCCTTTCAAGGAGAATTGAGGTCCCCAGCTTCACTCACACTTGCCTGGCTGTCAGAAGTGTTTGTGTGGACTGGTTGGGATCAAATTTAAAATTTGGATTCAATTTAGCACACCACCCAATTAGGAAAAAACAGGGAAAACTGAAACAGTTTATACTGTCTTAATCAATTAAGTTCCAATCTCAGGGTTGCTAAGTTCTTGTCATGGTGTACAGTGAATTATTGTGTCATACACACAAATAAAGTGATCAGGTTCTTTATAATTTCAATTATATTTGGACTAACTACATAACTAATCCACGATAAAATGAATGGAATGAATTAAGAATATGATGATGAGTACAATGAATAACGATGAACCACATATAAATGAAAAGGATTGCATGTGACCAGGTAGAATATCATATCATTGATTTATGATTATCAATTAAATTTGTCATTTGACGTTCATTAATTTAATTTAGTTCTAAAGATGAATGCACAGTTCAGCAGTTGAGTTTAAAAAGCACCAGGGACATTGTGATACCATTTCATATTAGTTCAGTTTAAGGAAGATCCTAATTAAGAGCTTATTCATCTATCTGAGGTTAGCTTATTAATTATTACCTCAGATTTTTTTTTTTTTAAACAACAAACTCATTCACATCTGGAAATGAATGGTTTTGACCCGACAGTTCTGATGGGCAGATGGGAGGTTAAGCTGTATGAAGTGGCCGCAGTTTCTCTTCAGACGTCTTTGCATCTTGGATCTTGTTGGATGATAGTAGTTTGTTTGGATCGCATTCTTCCATCTCTCGCTCTGGGGTCAGCTGGTTCCACTTTCTCTGGTAACTCTGGACCTATTGGTCTTCTTTGTGGAGGTACGACTTGAACCATTTTTCATTGTCTCCATTTCTTTCTCTCTCAGCGCGATGCCCTTTGTTGCTGCAGGGGTCAACATTTTTCACAATTCTTTTCTCTCAATAGTTGCTGGAACAGATCTTCATCACATTGGTGCATCGCATGTTGAGACTGGTCAGCACATTAGACCACAGGATGGCCGTAGTCGATGGGTCATGAACACAAGGCCAGTGCAAGAGGCAGAACCGGGAGAGCCGCAAGGGAGAGATCTGGCGCTGCAGGATTCAAAGTTATCAATCACAGTTGAAGCATATTAGAACCCAAGTGAAGCAAAGGAGCTTCTTCAAGTTCTTGCATCTCAGGTCGGCTGCATGTCCTCTCATCATGACCCCTTGAGCCTGCCCGCTCTCCCCATCTTCATAGACGTGCTAGCCAGTAGGGGCAGGGTTATGGAGATCATACTTCAGCGTCAAAGTCCAGTGTAGAAGAAAGCAAACAGCAAACCACTCCCATCTTAACAACTATCTTGTTTATTTCATCCAACCTTCTTACATCGAAGAAGCACAAATCAGAAGCACATCGAAGCACAAATCAGTTTCCTGCATAAGAGACAGAAGTGAGGAGGAGGGCATCGCTCCCCCCTCTTTGAACAGACAGGATGGTCATCTGTGAGTTGTATTTTGTAAAGGCTCTGCCCTCTAAGAAATATCGCAATTGGGTTTATCCCATGCATGCATGTGCGGCACTGAGAACATTTTTAACCCTCTGATCCCCAAAACCCGCTAGCGGGACTGAAAAGAATGTTTTCTTTAAAAAAAAAAAAAAAAACTACATTGTTTATCATAGCCAGAAGCTGTAAAACCTGTCACTATTGGCACATTCTCATCTTTCTGAAGAATGCTTTGATCAGAAAAGCTGCCTAAACGAAGCTTAAAATTGTGATATTTCATCAAACATATTTTATTCTACATTTCTCATCCCAAATAAACTGTTTACTCTAACCAGATAATGTAAAAAACATTTTACAGTGGGCCTCGCCTCAGGTTTAAATTGAGATAAGACCCGTAATCAGCTCCCATCTTTCTTTCGCCAGTATTTGATTAAGAACGACCTACGAGAAAAGCAAGAAAGATGTCGTCCAGTAGAGGTGTCCGTCTCTGCACATTCTGCGTATCATCATGGCGGCGTGGCTCTCACTGCCCCCACCTTCCCAGGCTGAGAAGCGGCGGAAAGTAGACGATTTCGCTGTGACTGCTGAGGATGTATGGCCGTATTCGAACGACTGCCTGCTCCATACATGGATCTCCATTTGGGTCTCCCATAGCCCTCTTTCCCCAGCCGCGGGAGCAGATGCCAGTGGGAGACCCACTGTTCGGCCGCTTGGAGGACTTCGGAGGCCCCCTCTCCGCCTCAACTGTGCTGCATACAAGGACCTGACCATTCCACTAGCACAAGTGTCTGCTCCCCCGGACGACATGATCGGGGAATTCCCTACACCTCAGGTGGCCAGATGCGACGCAGTATGGCCTTGGTTCCCTGCAATTGTCAAAAACCAGTTGGGGGGCTTCGGTGGAGCCCGGACAGCCGAAGGCTCCTGATTCCATGCATGTTCTCATTACCATGGTGGAGGACTTCCTCCCGTCCCTCCTTTGGAATTCAACCTCACCACATTCTTTGAAGTGGAGCAGAGACCAAGCCACTGCTCGCTACACATACACTCATCAGTGCAGACCTCTGCTGCAGCCAATACCATCTTGCTGCTCATTTGGCATCTGGCTGTATCTCTCCACCTTTCCTTTTTCTAGATCCAATAGCGATAGGTCCTTGAGGGCTGTGCCTATACTTATAGAATCTCGAGATACAGTTCTTAATTATCGCTTCAGTTAAAAGAAGGATTGCAGGCTCAACATCACATTTTTGACAGGAAACTACAATAATTGTAAAAAGAGTTGTTATCATGAACTTAATTAAACATATTATTTGCAGGCGACTGTGGCGAAGTGGATAGCAAGGCCAATCAGAAGATCGGCGGTTCGATCCCCGGGTCAGGCTCCACTAGTCGCATGTCGATGTGTCCTTGTGTAACCGGTAGTATATGGACCCAAATGCAACACACACGATTCCAGGGAACTTTGGCTTTTTATTTCAAACTTCCAGGAACAGCAGGCAGAGTAAAACAGTGTCAGGATCAGAAGGCCGGTGGGTTTACCGGGAGTCAGGCAAGGCGGGCAGAACAGGGACAGGCAGGGTCAGCAACAGGAGATCAGTCTGGGAAAGAGTGCTGGAGAGTCTGGCATGGAAAAACCGAAGAACAATCTGGCAGTGTATGTCTGGGAGGCAGGAGTCTAAATAGTGGCTTGATTAATGATCAGCGGCAGGTGAGTGAACAGGTGAAGGGAGTTTAGCCTGATAAGGAGGGAGTGAGTGAAAGTAGAGTGAGGAGGGTGTGAAGCTGAACTGTGACAGAACCCCCCCGCTTTAAGGGACGGCTCCCGACGTCCCAAAACAAACACAACCAAGCCGGGTGGGCGGAGGGGGCCTGAAGGAGGGCTAATATTCCTCAGACATCTCCATCCTCTCATCATCGAAGGGTGAGTTGTCCTGGTCGGAAGACGGCTCCTCCTCATCCTCCCCAACGTCTGGATCTACAGAGGGAGGAGAGGGAACAGAGTCTGGCAGAGTAGCCCCAGTGGGCACCGAGCCCTTGGCGGGCTGGTCAGGGTGGCGGCGGTGAAACTCCCTGATGAGAGAGGCACCCAGAACGTGTCGAGCAGGGACCCAGCATCTTTCTTCAGGACCGTAGCCCTCCCAGTCAAGTCCCAAGTATTGTAGACCTCTTCCACAGCGGCGGGAATGAAGCAGGTGGCGAACCGTGTAGGTAAGAGCTCCATCGATGAATCGCAGTGGCGGCGGAGGCTGTACAGCAGGGACCAGTGGGCACTCTCGAACCGGCTTCACCCTTGAGACATGGAATGACGGGTGGACCCGCATGGTCCAGGGCATCTTGAGCCTCACTGCTGCAGGATTGATAACCTTCAGGATCTCGAAGGGCCCAATGAATCTGGGTGCCAACTTTTTAGACTCTACTCGCAAGGGTAGGTCTCGGGTCGATAGCCACACCTTCTGGCCAACCTGGTAGATGGGGGCCTTGGAGCGGGGCCGGTTGGCCGCTGTGGAGTACCGGTTGGCTGAGCAGAGGAGCGCAACTCTGGCTTCAGCCCAGGTACGGTGGCAACGACGGACGAAAGCCTGGACAGAGGAGCAGGAAACCTCCTTCTCCAGGGCCGAAAACAGTGGAGGTTGAAAACCGTAGGCACACTGGAACGGGGACATTCCAGTGGCAGAGCTGGTCAGGGCATTGTGGGCATACTCCACCCACAGGAGCTGCTGGGACCAGGAAGAAGGATGCTTGGAGGCCAAGCACCGTAGAGCCGTCTCCATCTCCTGGTTCTTTCGCTCAGTCTGGCCATTAGACTGTGGGTGGAATCCAGATGACAGGCTGGCTGTGGCCCCAATGAGAGTGCAAAACTCCCTCCAGAACACTGACGTAAACTGAGGTCCCCGGTCAGAGACCACGTCCGTGGGGAGACCATGGAGCCTGAAGACATGCAGCAGGACCAGTTCAGCAGTCTCTTTGGCAGCATGGGCAAGGGCACAAAGTGGGCCATCTTGCTGAACCGATCTACCACTGTCAGGATGGTGGTATGTTTGTTGGACAGTGGTAGGCCGGTATCAAAGTCCAATGAGATGTGGGACCAGGGCCGATGGGGCACAGAGGTTGAAGAAAACCAGCAGGAGCCTGGTGGGATGGCTTGTGCTGGTTGCAGACAGGACAGTGTCACGGGAATGCAAGGACTAGGACTCAATAGCAAGACCACAGGAGATAGAGTCAGGAAAACAGTCTTTATTGATCACAGCTGATTACCGACAGGAAGGACTGTGTGGAGCCCGTGGTCCAACACAGCGTGCAGGCCGGATCGACGGTGTGGTACCCGTGGTCCGACACCGGAGGGCAGGCAGACTGACGGTGTGTGTCCCGTGGCACGACACCGGAGGCAGGCAGAGCGTCCGCGACAAGATCTGTTGGGAAACAACAGAGGAACGGGGAATTCCCGGACCCTAGGACACCAGAGGCAGACACCGTAGGCAGGCAGAGCGTCGGCGAGACGAACTGTTGGAACACAACAGAGGAACGGGGGACTCCCGGACCGTAGGACACCGGAGGGGCGAGATGAACTGTTGGAACACAACAGTGGAACGGGGGACTCCCGGACCGTAGGACACCGGAGGGCGGACGCTCGAGACAGCAGGCGATGCAGGGTTGAAGCGGGTGGAAGACGGGACGAACTGACAACCCCAGACTGCAGGACCAGGGTTCTTATAGTGGCAGGGGAAAGGATTAGTGTAACTAGCGTCTGGTGTGTCAGCCTGTGGGAGGTAATTGGCTGAGTGGCTGCAGCTGTGCACCAGTCAGGGGTGTGGCTATGGGAGTGACTGGAGGCAGAGGAAAAATCCCAGAGCACATGGCACAACACAACAAACAGGGAAATGACAGCCAAATGAGGAGAGGAGATTGGGGAAAACCAGAGGTTAACCCACACTGTCCAACAGGGATCCTGACAGACAGACGTTGACGAATTCCCGGGTGTCTTCTCCAGAGTTGCCCACCAGAACCTCTGCTGCAAAGCATCCTTCGTACGCTGGCTCACGGGGTGGCAAGTGAGTTTGGAGCTATGGGCCCACTGGAGGATATCGGACCTCAGGGTCTGCGGAAGGAACAGGCGGTTAGGAGGGCAGGAGCTAGGACCGGGTTGGTCTTCCAGGGCAGGCTTGACTCTCTTCTACCTCCCAGGTGATCGAGGCAACCAAGACGGGGGCCGAAAGGATGTAGTCATTGCAGGATGTAACAGCTGACACCTTGGCAGGATCCATCTGCATGGTCCCCAGTCCCACGATGTACCCCAGGAAGGAGACAGATGAGGCGTGGAATTCACACTTCTCTGCCTTAACGAACAGAGAATTCTTTAGGAGGCGTTGAAGGACTGCTTGGACATGGTGAATATGCTCCTCTCGGGACCTGGAGAAAATCAGAATGTCGTCTAAGTAGACGAACACCTGCTTGTTCAACATGTCTCTCAGTATATCATTCACCAGGGCCTGGAAGACGGCTGGGGCATTGGTGAGGCCGAAGGGCATAACCAGGTATTTATAATGTCCAGTTGGGGTGTTGAAGGCCGTCTTCCACTCGTCACCCTCTCGGATCGGGCATGGAACAGGGCATGGCAGGGAAACCCGGTCGATGCCCAGCTGAAGGGCTAGGTCCTCATCAATGATGTTGTCGTCAGCGCCAGAATCAATGAACGTAGTGATTGTCTGGGATCCATCCACGAGCAGAAGCTGAACGTGACAAAGGGGTCTTTGGATGGAGGAGAGTCTTGTGGTTCGGCTCACCAGTACCTCCCCTACTACTGGCGAGCCGTGCCTTTTGCTGGGCACCGGGATATAAAGTGACCAGCCTGGCCACAGTACAGGCAAAGATTTCCACGGCGGCGGCGCTCACGCTCCTCTGGAGTGAGACTGGTGCGCCCCACCTGCATGGGTTCCACACCCCCAGGTTGAGGCCTTGGGGTGACGCTGGTAGCTGCCAGGTGAAAGAGCGCGATCTGTCTTCGCTCCTGTCGCCTTGCCTGGATGAGTCTGTCCACTCGAGAAGTTAGTTCCACTAAGCCATTCAGGTTGGCAGGCAAATCAAAAGAAATCAGTTCGTCCTTGATGTACTCAGCTAGACCAGCCAAAAAGGCGTCGCACTGTGCTGCCGAGTTCCAGTCGCTAAGGCGTGCTCTCGTGCGAAACTCAATGGCATAGTCAACTACTGTCCGGTCTCCCTGACGCAGTTCCATAAGTCCCCCAGTAGGATCAGGACCCCTGGAGACCGCCCCGAACACCTTGCGTAGCTCTGCAGAAAAATCACGGAACGAAGAGCAGGCTGGCGTGCGCCTCTCCCATTCAGCGGTAAGCCACAGTCGTGCCCTGCCTGTCAGGTGGTTGATGGTGAAGGCGACTTTAACTTCCTCCGAGGCAAACGTGTAAGGCTGCAGGGAAAACAAGATGGAGCAGTTTGTGATGAATGGGTTGCAGCCCTCAGGTTCTCCAGCATAGCGCTCTGGGGTTCCCACACGGGGTTCGTGTGCAGGAGCAGGCGTCGGAAGAACAGGAGGCGACGCTGGGGCGACCTGCTGGGTCAGGACAGCTGTTGGACCTGCGCGGCTAACGCAGCCATAGCCTGCTCCTGGGTTGCTGCCAACTGACATGTCTCAGCGGCGAGGTCGGTCATTAGCGCCTCATGCTGCTGGAGGGCCCCCTCGAGTGGGTCCATGACTGGCCAGATTGTAATGTAACCGGTAGTATATGGACCCAAATGCAACACACAAGATTCCAGGGAACTTTGGCTTTTTATTTCAAACTTCCAGGAACAGCAGGCTGGTGGGTTTACCGGGAGTCAGGCAAGGCGGGCAGAACAGGGACAGGCAGGGTCAGCAACAGGAGATCAGTCCGGGAAAGAGTGCTGGAGAGTCTGGCATGGAAAAACCGAAGAACAATCTGGCACAAGTGTGTGTCTGGGAGGCAGGAGTCTAAATAGTGGCTTGATTAATGATCAGCGGCAGGTGAGTGAACAGGTGAAGGGAGTTTAGCCTGATAAGGAGGGAGTGAGTGAAAGTAGAGTGAGGAGGGTGTGAAGCTGAACTGTGACACCTTGAGCAAGACACTTAAGAATATCATCATTAGAATATCATCGAAAAGTTAATTTATTTCAGTAATTCAATTCAAAAAGTGAAACTTAGATATTGGATTCATTACACACAAGGTGATATATTTCAAGCGTTTATTTCTTTTAATTTTGATAATAATGGTTTATAGCTAATGAAATTTGTCTGATTTCTCTTCAAATTTAGTCACTTTGTGAAAACAAATTATTAAAAGCTTTACATTTGGTGGAATGGCATAGCCGTAGCGGGCGGCTACTTTTCGTGATTCCCCATCAAAAAAGCTGATATAACTCCACTGGACTGGTTCCAAATGGTCCCAAACTTCTTATGCTTGATAAACACTCATGGCCTAAGGCTGTCTACAAGCTAATTTTCACTACTCATAGCGCCACCTACTGGTGAAAGGAAAGCTGCGTTTTGTGACAAACAGCATCCGATTTACATGATTTTTACACGATGTGGTGTACACTTGATATAGAGCTACATAATGCATGTTTTTGCATGTTCTGTAGTGCCACACAGCGGATACAGGAAGCGGTGCACTATTTGCAAAGCATAATTTCCAACGTCACGCGGTCCACGCAGGATAAAATCGTTGGACTTGTGGGCGCGTTGTCCGATGGTCGCGGACGTTCTCGGGCACGCAGGCCGGAGTCCTGCCGGCACCCCCGACGTGCGGGAGGAAGGCCTGTTCAACGCTGCTCGCATCTTTCATTTTAATTGCAATCACATTCATTGAATACATTGAGGTGATCCAGACCAAAGACTAATTAACTACACTTCATATACCCTTAACTACTTACCTGTATCTCATGGGTAGCAGATTTATTGGTGGGCCGGTAGCCATAGTACTCTTCCTGTCTTTTCTTCATTTTCCTGAAATAATCCTGGATTAGGAAAGTAGCATAGAACTTTCCCACTGTCACCTCATCATCTGTTAAAACACAGAAATGCTTGTTAAGTGTCGAAAAGCTATTACATTTTTTTAAAGGGTTAATCGCCTGTACTGTGGCCATTTCATAACAACTCAGGCTCGTCTTTGAAGTATTGAGGTGTGTAATATTGACAGAAAACAGATTGAGTTGTATATCTGGCACAATTGCAAATTCGAAATCAGTGGAAAAAGGTTTGCAAACTGAAATAATTTCAACTTGAGTGAAAAATGGGCGCTTATCCCAAGATCTAATAATTATTGTTTAGTACCTTAAGAAATATAGAATTGGAGAAAAAATGTATATGAAATGATGGTCCAGAAAATAATATAAATTGCATTTGAATTGAAAAATATTTCTATACATTATAATACATTTCAGATTTCAAGATCAATACTTTAGCTTCTCATTTACAATTGTGTCTTCAAATTGACAAAACTTTTTGCCCCATTTTGTCACCATACAGGAACACGGCTGTCAGTCAGGAAGGCGGACTTTCTAAATGCTGATTCTATTTATAATATATATATAATATAAATATAAAATGAAAACAAACTGTGAAAAAAATAAAGGAAATGAAAAAAAGACCTTGATAAAAAATAAAAACACAAGACAGCCCCTCATCTAAAATTTCCAGTCCAACAATAACTAAATAAAACTTATATCTGAGCTGAGGAGACACAGACTACATAGAGAATTGCCCAGGGGTGCCCACAGATCGCTAGCCCAAAAACAAACCACCAATCACCACCATGGTTAATATGTTTTATGGAATTTACCAACAAGGAGATGACCCATAAACATCTTGGCATAAGAAAAACAGCTGAGGTTTAACACAACTGTGGACCTTTTCATACTTCTCTCCACATGTTTGATTTTAACACTTAGACAAGTCAACTGGGGTAATGTATGTATCAGACCATCATTCAATCACTGTGACAATTCACTTAAACAAAAGAAAACAATACAGTCTGTGGAGGCTAAGTTCAATTCCAGTCAATTCAGTTCACTACAATTAATTCATGACGACAATTTGATTTCTGGCCAGTAAAAACAGACAGGTAACAGACATATACACAATGTTGGGCACTTTACTTTAACGAACTCCTCCTAGGGAAATAATCGAATCAACTTCAAATTCGGTCAGAACAATGTAAAGACCTTTGTGGTTAAAAGTTACTCAAAGCGTGCTGTTTTCGTGAAAAGCCGTTGCCGTGGCTACGCATTTTTCGCCATGAAAAACGAAGGTGTTTTTTAGGGGCTAAAGATGGTCGAAACATAACCAAACTTGTCAAACACATTTAAAATCCTGAATGTAGTTATCTAATGTGATTTTAATGCTTCAGAGTAGCAAGTTTGCTTGATAGCGCCCCCTACAATATTTCGACGATGCAGCCCTCACAGTACGATTCAGCTAGATGGTAAGCAGATGTATCACATGTAGACTTCAAAAAAAGTCTTTGTGCTCCAAGCTCTAAACCCAACCGGAAGTCAGCCATTTTGAATTTTGTATGAATTTCACGTGTTTTATTGCAATTTCCAGGTGCTGTACTTTAACGAACTCCTAGGGAATTAATCAGATCAATTTAGAATTTGGTCAGAACAATCTAAAGACCTTAGTGATTAAAAGTTACTAAAAGCTTTATGTTTCATCGAACAACGTGGATATGGTCAGAGATGGGCAGTATTTCTATTACTTGTATTTGAAATACGTATTTCAATTACTTTTGAGTATTTTGTAATTTGTATTTGATAGGGCCGATTAAAAATCGAACGTAATTTGTAACAAAATACTTTAGAGTGGAGTAATTTTGTATCTCAAATACTCAATACTTTCTCCACGAATCAAAAAACAGTCCAGAGTTCAGTCTTCAGATCTTCAGGTTCAGCTGATTGTCTGTCAAGTTAAATCTTGTGTCTGAGTGTGACAGATGTCAACTAGCTTGATGTATAACTTATGCTGGGTCTGGCTACATAGCCTATTGTATATGGTGATGGTTATAATATCAAGCTAGCGATCGATGCTAACATGCTAATGACGCTAGCATGCTGTCTAGGCTAGTGCATAGCCAGTGTTTAGCAAGTTAGCTTATCAGTGGAGTAGCTAGCTATAGGAAGAGGGAGATTGGGAGCTTGTATGTCATATGTGATGAATATTTTCTTGATGATACAAAACAAAGTTTATGGGCTGTTAAGTCCCATTAATAAAAATATATATATACATAATCAAGTTGTTGTCTTTTAATAGCTTTGCTTAGTTACATTGACATTCTGTGACTGTTCTTCCTTTTTGTGGGGTTCACCAGAGCTTTGTGTACATTATATAAACCTGAACGCTCTGCTATACCACATTATGAGAAAACGGAAAATCCAGTAAAAAGTATTTCCTGTATTTTAAATACAAAATACATGTATTTTGTTACATTTTCTGGCACCAGTATTTTGTATTTTGTATTTTGTTGTAATACATTTATTTGGGGGTATTTTGTATTTTGTATCAAAATACATTTTGATGTATTTTTGCCCATCTCTGGATATGGTGTGGCAGCCATTTTACATGGTTCACCATCATCCTGTTGTAACTCAACTGTACTTTGTCAAAACTGTCCCAAACTTGACATGGTTGTTGACTGTCATGACTTTAGGACTTCTGCATGCCAATATTAACTCATAGTCATAGCGCCATCTACTGGCAACCATGGATGTAAGCAGGATTCTATAATTACAGCGGCCCAAACACTAAATATGTGCAAACTAAGATGCTTGGAGAACAAAAGTTAGATAACAGTGGTTCTCAAACCATGTCAGTGGGCATTAGTATAAATTATCTATCCAGAGCCTCTATATAAGAATCAGGTTACATGTTATAATGAATGCTTCACACTACAATGTAAAGTTATAGAAGACCTTAAAATGAAAACAGTGTAACATTTAAGTGTTTAAATAAAAGCAAATGACACTACTGTTCTGTTAACTTTCATGTAAGTCCAAATACAATCAGCAGGACATAGCAGGGAGTTGAACCCCATCCCAGTAAACTGACAGTCTGTTATGTTACAAACACTGAAGCGCATTCACGCACATTCATTTTCTTTATGATCTTAAGGGTTAGGGTAAGGGTTATTTATGATTGTATCGGAGGTACACTCAAAACATTTGAGGCTTAAGACCTGTCAACACGATCTTGTTATGCTGCTGGTCGACGCAGGGAATATCATCTAACTCGTGCATGCAGTGTTTGATGGTCACAGAAATGCACGGCCGCGTCAACCAGAGTCCTGCCAGTACCTTCGACGTGCTTGAAGTTGCGAGGGCCTGATCAATGCTGCTTGCAGCTTTAATTGGATATGTTGTTCCAAACAACTGTGATGTGATGTGAAGCTATAACAAGAAACTTATAAGTCTGAGCTTCCAGAGAAAGACCAAGATGGTCAGGGGTATCGATTCAATTGAAAAGCTAACATAGCCATAGACATAACAAAAGGCAATATTTTTCCATGAAACAGGATACCAACGTAGCTGAGCTGTGAAGCTATGGAATAAGTGAGACTGTATACATGTCTGAACTGCCACTAACAACTATCTTTGGTGTCTTAGTCTAATGTTGTACTTATTGGTATAATGTTGGATGGATGCCCATGATGTTTTTTCCAGAGCTGAAGATGCAATAAAAATGTAAAAATATGTTTCTCTGTGGCTGTCGGCTATCATTTCAATGTCCAACTAAGGCAACCCTCGTCCACCCCGTTAATCTCCAGTCTTCATCACAACCAGTCATCCTAGTAGGCCTTCCAGTGAGCTCATGTAGACACCATCAGGGGGGAGTATTTTACCACGTTCTCATCCCAACTCGTCACATGACACTTGGTGTCACTTATTAACATACAGAGTGTGCCAGCGCACCAAACTAAGACGCTCCACTATGGTTTCAAATGAAAATGAAATCAGTGAAAAAAACCTTGGTTGGGCTTAAAATGTAAATTTGTATGCAAGACGTAGGTCGTTAGAGTTTACAGATGGTTATTTGTCTAACACACTTCCAGACAGAAGCAGAGTTTGCTGAGAACTATTGCTGGAGTTTCTCAGCACATAGGCTTTAAGCATCTTGCTAAACATGCATTTAACCTCTTTAAAATGGTCCCTGTCCCCACTCCGAACCGCATCTTCCTTTTGCAACCGAGTTGAGCTGTGAACCAGGGTTTTTCAGATCATGTCATTCAGTACTTTTTCCAGAAATGTTGGAAAGGAAGCTGTGAGGAAAACTTCCCTGCAGACTTTTACATTGCAAAAGATACTATGAACTACCAATATTTGATACACACTATTTACAGTATGTAGACCTGACAATTTACTGAACCATTGCATTATTCAGACAATATCTATTGTTGTAGTTTTTTCTAAAGAAACAAAAAAAGTACCAAAACTGCCAATGTGTCTTGTTCTCAGTTCTTCTTTAATTCTGTAAGTAAAACAATTTGTGGTGAAAATATCTATACTGAATTAAAGAAATACTGAAACAAGAAAGCAGTAAGCAGGTACTTTTTTTGCATTGTTTGTGCAGGTTATTGTTACAGAAAACCTGCAAAAATGTATGCATGCATATGCTTCCTGATGACTGCCTTTTCTTTCTTAACCTTCATGAAAGCTGACCTCCTATTGGTGGGATGACTTGATCCAGAAGTTTCATACTGGTGCGCTTCCAGATCTTCTTGATAATTCCCCTCAGCTCCTCGTTGGCTTGTTCAAAATTACCTGACCAATAGAAGAAACATAATAATGAGACAAAGGACATTACTGAAATTCAACACAAGCAACTTTTGAATTGGTAAAATCCACCAATAACCGGAGTAAATTTAGCTAAATGTAGCAAACCTACTAGTTCAATTACATTTTCCAGTAGTGGTCACATACTACAACTACTTTAAAATAATATAATGTTGCCAGGAGTGAGCTATTTTGTCCAGTAAGTAGAGCAACTAAACACTACACAGCCTTATTTGATTTCTGTTGAAGAGGAAATCCATGCTCACTGGCAGTCCTCGTCTATAGGACAGTCTTCAGTGATATGGAGAAGCTTAGCCATTGCAGCAGAACGATAGAAATCATATGGTTCTCCACCAAGAGCAACGAAGGTGGAGGGTTTTGTCATTTAGTGCTAAATTAAGGAATAAGGGGCCTTTGATTACAGAAATATATTATTGAAATTCACAAACAACACGCAGTGTTCTCAATTCTGCCTTTTCTCAATCCATAGCACTTTGAGAACCATAGCACTCTTCATTCGGTCCTCTTGGTGACCGGACAATCCTGCAGTGATGAATAACCAAAGCTATGCTGCTAGCATGGCTAAAAGTCTGCATCACTTACTTTCTCATTTTCAACCTTTCATAATGTTCATAATATTCTATTAAAAAATAGATAATGTCTGGTAGATTTGACTACCTCCTGATTTAATCCAACTTTGTCTTGTCTTTGTAATGTGTTCTATGTTATTATACAAACGGTACTTTATTTATATAACTACTCAACATGGAGTTTGTATTGTTCTTATTTGGTATCAAAGTTAAGGCACGGACTGAGATTTATCCACATAACAGGAAAGAGTGGGTTGAATATTCTTAAAACACACAAATTATCATCACAGCCAATACACCGCTGTAATTCAGCGCAAATGAGAGACTACATTCACGCTAGAGTAAACACACACTGTTACAATGTTATCTGCATCTTCTGCCAGATTGCCACCTTGAAAGAGAGACTGGATTATCACGCAGCCCTAAAGAGATTTAGGACTTCATGGAAATTCCACAATTATGCACAATATCTACTGGCATAAGGGTCTAATACCTGATATAACCGATGCTTTTCCCACTTGGGGGCAGCAGAAACATGTCGTGATCAAAATATTGACTTATCATCACTTTTTAAATTGATACGGCTACGTGCCACCGTTAGTTTTTTAGACTGGACAGCTAAAAAATGAGCTGAAAGTCACAATAAAGGTCTATAAAGCTGAGAGGAGCTGCAGGTTCAGGTGATAATTAGCTCCACCAAGTCTCAGTTTGGTTTATTTGTTTGTTTGTCAGCAGGATTATCAAAAAACAACTGGCCTAATTTCCATGAAACTTGATGGAATTGGCCAAGGAATACTCCACACATTTTTGAGGCCGATTCCAATCACAGGTCGGATACACAAATTATTTTTCACTTTCATTAATATGAAAGGGCATGGCCTTGTTTGAAGTCTTCCCCTTCTAGTTCTCTATAGGTTCATATTGTTCTCACATTGTCATTTGATGCATTGTTATTATTAAAATAACCATTACTAATAAAGACTTTGCTCTATTACTAGAAATAGTTAAGCCCAATAGTTAAGATGGTGTCTGTGAGTTGATCGGAACTTGCTCATTTTTGCCCTTGAGCCCTGATGATGCATGAATCTACAGACCATTGTTTGGAAATGAGTTTGCTCCATTTCTAACCCATATTCACTAAAAATGACTGACATAATATATGATACACATTATGTATTGAGAACACAAACCTTCTGTCTTTATTTTCAGTGCAGTTCTAACCAGGGAAAACAGTGTGGCGTTGAACGTGACTGTTCCATCACTGTTGAGAGGCATGTTCATGGAGACCAACCTCTGTTAAAACAAACACACACAAGCAAGATAATGCAGAAATGTTACTCATGTTTGATTTTTAAATTTGCAAATGAGGAACAGTGCTATAAAATATTAATTGATTTTGATAAATGCATGTTCAGTTTTTCATCAGTCAATCAGGCATTTACTTAAAACAATAGGGGCCTATATGTACACTGAAAAGGGTTTTGCTTGCTGTTATAATTCCCATGTTTTTTCTGGTCATTGAAATATAAGAAATTCACAGTCGGCATTCTGTGCAAAAATACATTCCACAACATACCCGAAGCTAAAGGTTTCAGTCTAGACAAATCAATTTGGTATCTTCCAAATTCACAGTTGCGACGCTGAACTCTCACACGAGTAGTGTCCACACAGACAGCATTGCTGCTGCTACCAGCACTTCTTTCGACATAAAGTTTGCCTTTCATAATGGCCAGAATGTTTCATTTATATTCCATTATAAATGTAAATTATATTTGTTTTAAACAGAAAAAGGTTAAGATGCCTGTGTTCATTTGCAAATAATGATGATATTCCACAATTAAAAGCCGCTACTCTATTCATTTATGAAGCTGTGCAAGTCACCGCTCTTTCCAAATCACTCTCCCTACCTTCAGAATCAAAGCCTTATGTTAACAAATTATGGAATTCTGTCCTCAGAAAGACGCTAGAGGGGTTTTTATTTCGGTGTTGAGTTAAGAATTAATATTAACTTTTCACATATCTGTGACATGTTCAACAGATGTAGACATTACAAACTGTAGTAATGTTGTTGGTAAGATGCCAATATACTATACATATAAATGATAATTTTCACTGTGTATTTAAAAAAAAGAGTGAGAGCATCACCTGAGCCATGCTGCTCACACAAACGGTGTGGCCTTAACATGGGCGGCAAGATAATAAGCAAGAGGTTCCAGCAGGCATATATGCTGCTAACGCAGTATTAACCAGATGGATGAATACAGCTGACAAAACATGTTTCAATGTTTCTATGGGCACATGACTGTTTAAAGATAGACTTAAACAATTATGAACTTGTCTGTTGATTTGGGCATTTCCAATCCCAACATTTTGTTTACATATAATGTTCTCAATTTCAGTTTTTATGATGTATTTTCGAATTGCTATTTCTTGATATACTTTTGTAATTTCAAATTGAATTGTCAGTGTCATGGAGTGGATACAAAACATTTTTTATTGGATTTCCCAGCACAAGGCAGGATTTTATGGGGTAAGATCAGTCTCAATAATTGCAAATGCACACAGAAAGACTCACAAATGCAAACAGAAAGACTCCCAAATGCACACAGAACAATTCACAAATACATTCCAATGCACACATAAATAAATTACGATACATATAAATGTAAAAAAAAATCACAAATATATTTCTGCATTTGTTTGTCGATTTGTATGGATTTGTTTGTGGATTTGTATGTATTTATTTGTGAGTCTTTCTGTGTGCATTTGCAATTATTGAGACTGATCTGACCCCATAGGATTTGCCTGTCCATGATTAAAGGTAAATGGCGAATAGACTTGTACTTGTATCGCACCTCTCTAGTCTTCTGACCACTAAAACACCCTTTTTGGAACAGTTATCGACAGTTGGTACGATATCTTAAGAAAATCTTCTCCTCATTTTTCCTGTGCTTTCCTACGAATGTCTGCCAACCTAGTGTCAATTTCTGCTCGTTACATGCATACAATCTTTTCAAAATAAATATCCGTCTTCACAGGACACAAATTAGGAAGGTTTAAGCAACAATAATACTTAATTAGTTTAAATTGAAAGATTGTGAAATACTTATAGTTAGGTTTAGGAAAAGGTCTTAGTTGGAGTTAAAATAACTACGGAATGCATTAAATAAGTACGCCACAAACAGCGGTCTCCTGGGTCAAAGGCGGTTATTAATTGACCCATCCACCTACCCTGCCACCTGCCCTGTGAAGGTTTTTGCGTTTTTTATACTTCTTTGTACATAATTACACGAATAACATATGAACATTTCTTGGCATATCTACGAATTATAGCACATTCATTTTCGCAGGTATAGCTACCAAAACTGTATGACAACAGTAGATTTATTTGGCGTTTGTGTTAAAACGTGTAATGCGAAAACACCATTCTGGAAGAGTTTGTATAGTTTTGAGTGGTTTTGCAAGACATATAAGGTATTTTGTATTTTTTGGATATGTTTTGGGTTTTTTGTGTTCAGAGTTTCAACAGAAGGCTCTAGTTTCAGAAATTATTTTTGTTATATCTAATTATTTTGCTAGTATTTCCAGTCTATGGTTGGATATTCCTCCTTATTTCTCTTGAGGATGTTTCAGTTTGCACAGATTTTTCCTCCGCTCATTCAATTCAATAGGCTTGTGTGGTGTGTGTTGATATTGTTATAGAGTGTGTGAGTGTATCAATATAGAGTTTCTCAGGTTCACCTTGCTTGTAATGTTTCTGTTTTTTAGTTGTGCACCAGTTTATTGATCGAGGCTTATACATGCACAGTTATCTCTGTCTCGCTGAACCGTGATTGGTTGCTAAGTAAAAAAAATACGACAGAGTAATAAAGTAGTCTTTAAAAATGAAAGGTTGTGTTTGATACTTAAGATCTCTAAAATCGTCCTCTATAAACTCAAACAGACACATTTAGTGGAAAGTTTTAGACGTTATATTTGTCAAACTTAGTTACAACGCTGTGGGCCTCTCACACATCAAATTTACTTTAAAATGAACACTTACACATAAAGGTTTACTAGATTATGGGTCCATAAATGTGGTCAACACACGTCTCACTCGTAGCTTTGCTGGTGGCTGAAGTCTCTGTCCTACTGGAGAGGAATTACTGCTTTTGTTCTTTTACATTTTATCTGCGGACTTAACAATAGTTGTGCAGAACAAAATAAGCATTAATAAGGACAGGAAAGTCCTCCATTTTGTGTCCATCATCCTCAAAGCCGCTAACCGTGACTTCAGACGGCCGCCCCGTAGGTCTGATAACGCCGCTGGACACGCCGCTCGCTAATCGCTCCACTCTACGTTTCACATAGATTTACAAAATTTGGTGGGCACATGTATCACATGTGGACTTAAAAGAAAGTCTCTTGAGCCCATGCTCTAAACCCAAGCGGAAGTCAGACATTTTGAATTTTCTATGAATTTCTAGTGTCGTTTTTGTCATTTCCAGGCGCTGCATTTTAACAAACTCATCCTAGGGAAATAATCGAATCAACTTTAAATTTGGTCAGTACAATCTAAAGACCTCTGTGATTAGAAGTTACTCAAAGCTTGTTGTTTCGTGAAAAGCTTTTGTCGTGGCAACGCATTCTTCGCCATGAAAAATAAAAGGTGTTTTTGAGGGGCTAAAAATGCTCAAAACATAATCAAACTTGTCAAACACATTTCAAATCCTGAATGTAGTGATCTGATGTGATTTGAATGCTTCAGAGTGGCAAGTCGGCTCGATAGCGCCCCCTACATTATTTCAACGATGCAGCCATCGCAGTACGTTTCACCTAGATGTATAAAATGTGGTACGCAGATGTATCACATGTAGACTTAAAAAAAAAGTCTAAGCGGTCCATGCTCTAAAACCAACCGGAAGTCAGCCATTTGGAATTTTGTATGAATTTCTAGTGTCGTTTTTTTCCATTTCCAGGTGCTGTACTACGAACTCCTCCTAGGGAATTAATCAGATCAGCTTAGAATTTGATCAGAACAATCTAAAGACCTTAACGATTAAGTTACTAAAAGATGAGGTTTCATTGAACAACATGGACTTGGTGTGGCAGCCATTTTACATGGTTCGCAATCATCCATCAAGCTGTTGTAACTCAACTGTACTTTGTCAAAACTGTCCCAAACTTGACATGTTTGATGACTGTCATGACTTGAGGATTGCCAATATTAACTCATAGTCATAGCGCCATCTACTGATAAGCACGGACGTAAGCAGGATTCTATAATTACAGCAATTACAAACACTGAACTTATTAAAAGGGTTTGTGGGCACACCATGAGAAAAAGACTTCTCTGATCTAAATATGTGCAAACTAAGATGCTTGGAGAGCAAAAGTTAGATAACAGTGGGTTTTCAAACCATGTCAGTCGGCATTAGTATAAATGATCTGTCCAGAGCTTCTTCATGAGAATCAGGTTAAATGTTACAATGAATGCTTCACACTACAATCTAAATTTACAGAAGAGCTTAACATGAAAACAGTGTTAAATTAAAGTGTTCAAGTAAAAGCAAATGATACTACTGTTTTGTTAACTTTCATGTAAGTCCAAATACAATCAGCAGGACACTGCAGGGAGTTGAGCCCCATCCCAGTAAACTGACAGTCTGTTATGTTACAAACATAAGCGCATTCACGCACATTCATTTTCGTAATGATCTTAACAGGCTTTCATTTATGATTGTATCGGAGGTACACGCAACACATTTGAGGCTTGAGACCTGGCAACGTGATCTTGCTACGCTGCTGGTCGACACAGGAAATATCATCTGACTCGTGCACGCTGTGTATGATGGTCACAGAAATGCATGGCCGCGTCAACCAGAGTCCTGCCAGTACCCTCGACGTACGTGAACTTGCGAGGGCCCGACCAATGCTGCTCGCAGCTTTAATTAGGGCCCGAGCACAGACAACGTCGGGCCGCGAGGTCCCTATTGAAACTGTAGGAATTCTTATTAGGGCCCGAGCACTGACGTAGTCAGAGCGGAGGACCTATTGTTATTCTAATGTTTCTTCTCTAATGTTTCTTATTATTATTATTTTACCACTTTCCTCTCA
The DNA here is from genome assembly GCF_910591455.1 of Pholis gunnellus. Lineage (NCBI taxonomy): Eukaryota > Metazoa > Chordata > Actinopteri > Perciformes > Pholidae > Pholis > Pholis gunnellus. The sequence continues at coordinate 1,681,503 of NC_136529.1, read as the reverse complement.
AAAAGGAGGTGCTTGGGATACTGGAAGAACTTTGAAATTTTGCATGCAAGCCAGAATTTGCAAAAATTGCAGTCTGATTGGGGTGTCCAGCTGCGTTATGAAATATTGGCTTGCTAGCGCCCCCTATTGAGTAGCCCCAACATTGGGTTTCACCTAGCTGTATGAAATTTGGTAGGTATGTGGAACGTGATGGGACGTACAAAAAATCCTCTTGCAATTTTTCACTAAACCAAACAGGAAGTCAGACATTTCGAATTTTATTACGTTTTTGGACCGTTTCAAGGCATCATACTTTAACAAACTCTTCCTAGAGATTGAACCCGATCGACTTCAGATTTGGTCAGTATGCTCTTGGGACCTTGGCATTACTTGGCATTATTCAAAGATCAAAAAGTTATCGTACTATGTATCCGTGGTGTGGCGGCAAATAAATCATCATTCGCTACGAAAAAGGAAGTTGTTGTAACTCGGCCGTACATCGTCTAATCTGCTCCAAATCTCTCATATGTCATAACATCCTGACTCAGAACACATCTATATGACAATTTAGAATCATAGTAATAGCGCCACCTAGTGGCAACTGGAAGTTGTACGTTTTGTACTTTGACATCCTGCTCCTCACAGATTAATCAGATCCCTCTCAAATGTTGCCAGGAAAGCCTTAAGACCTTGATCATGCTTCATTGTGAAGATTGTAAGAAGTTGTCGAAGGGCGGCGACGTGGAGGCTCGGCGAATTTTGATCCTTCGCCATGAACGAATAAACTGATGTAACTCGACTCCACATCATCAGATCTTTACCAGATTTCACATGTTTGATTAGACTCCAGGCCTGAAGACATCTGCAGGCTAATTTTTAATCAGTCATAGGGCCACCTACTGGAAACAGTAAGTTAAAGTCTATACACTTTGGCTTGTTTCTCTTAGTAGGTAAATCAGATCAACATCAAATTAGTTCCACACAAATGTAAGAAGTTCATTATGCCAGTTCATGAAGCTTTTGATGTTTCGTGGAACGCCGTTAATGTGACGATGCAGTCTTTGCCGTGAAAAACGAAGTTCATTTTGAGAGGCTAAAAATGCTCGAAACATAAGCAATCTTGGCACACAGATTACTAGCCCAAAATGTAGTTATATAATATGATTTTATAGGTTCAGAGTGGCAAATCTGCTCAATAGCGCCCCCTACAAAATTACGACGAAGCAGCCCTCGCAGTACGTTTCACATAGATTTACAAATTTTTTAAGGCAGATGTACCACGTGGGCTTAAAAAAAAGTATCTTGGGGCCATGCTCTAAACCCAACCGGAAGTTAGCCATTTTGAATTTTGTATGAATTTCTAGTGTCGTTTTTGCAATTTTCAGGCGCTGCACTTTAAATTCTTCACAGACAATAGTGACCAAATTTGAAGTTGATCTGATTAATTCCCTAGGAGTTCGTTTAAGTATTAAAAGCATTATTTAGTAGCATTCACCCCTAGTGGTGAATAAAAGTGTCACAATGATAAGAATATAAATTATGTTAAGAGTCACAATGGAATGTATTATAGGTTTACAGGATGTTTACTTATAGAAGATATTATATGTTTGCAATAAGTTTACTTGTAGATGTCTTAAACATAATCATTGGAAGTATTGAACCAAAGTATAGTCACATAGGTTAGGGGGTTCTGAGCCATGAGGCAGAGAGAGCAGGGGAGACAGGGTGAGTGAGGAATGCAGGGGATAGGCTCTTCACGACCATATAAGGGAATGAGCAGAGGACCAGAGTTAATGCAGGAAGTGGTCGCAGAGGAACTGGACAGATGACCATGAAGTCCTGCCAGAAAGCGGAGCAATGACGGATCGATACAAGGAGGGAACAACACGACTACAGCCAATCCACTGATTGACCCGGACATCTGTTTCCAACGTTTTGGGACAGCTTTGACACTTTACGACTTTCAGGAGATATAAAGAACAATGTTTAGGGAGTTTTCTTCAGATCACGGCAGTTTAGTTTTTCAGAACCCGACTGATGGGTCGGCCCTGTGAGTGAAGCTTGCACGTGGTCTCTGCTCTCGAGAACATACTATCGATAGTGTATTTCAGTTTGTATTTGTCATCAGTTTACAGTTGTTATCATTATATTAAATACCGTTTTGAATTTGGACCGAATCCAGTCACTTTTTGATGCGCCTGCGCAGTAAGAAGTAAACATCGCAAAGTTTGTTGTTTCGTGAAAGGCCGTTGCCGTGGCAACGCATTCTTTGCCATGAAAAACGAAGGTGTTTTTGAGGGGCTAAAAAAGCTCAAAACATAATCAAACTTGTCACACACATTTAAAGTCCTGAATGAAGTTATCTGATGTGCTTCAGAGTGGCAAGTCGGCTCAATAGTGCCCCATACACAATTTTAACGATGCAACCCTCGCAGTACGTTTCACCTAGATGTATAACATTTGGTAAGCAGATGTATCGTGGTTATATCTGGACCATGGCCTTGCCTCCTGCCGTGGTTCTGTCATATGCATTGAATGTGTTATAACTCTGTTATGTTGTTCTTTCTGTACACATGAGATCTATCACACTTCTGTCTATTGTGATAGAGGGATTCCTCCTCTGTTGCTCTCCCTGTTTTTTTTTCTCTCTCTGTTGAAGGGTCTTTTTGGGGGGAGTTTTTCCTGTTCTGATGTGAGGGTCCCGGGACAGAGGATGTCGTATGTGTACAGATTGTAAATCCCTTTGAGGCAAATTTGTGATTTTGGGCTATGCAAAATAAATTGAATTGAATTGAAGACCTTGAGGAAATATGCATCTTTCCAGTTGTAATTTGCTAATTTAATGGTCTGCCTCTAAAGAAGGAGTGAAAGCCACCAGTAGTAACTATGGGGGCACGGCAGAAAGTTACAATGGGGGGTGAACCGCATGGAAATGGCACATTTTTCAACATCCCATCCAACTCCATGAATTATAGATTCATATCAACCAAACCAGAGTTGCTGATTGTTGGGACAGTGGAAATACAAACCAAGATGTGTTTGGTGAATTTTATTTTGTTTCTGACCAGTTTGAGTGACGCGTGTTTTACAATTTAACAAGGCAATTAAGCTATTCTTTGTTCAACATAAGAGACAAGCTGAATTACAAAGGTGTACAATTGTATTTTTCAATTTAGATGGAAGCATATTTTCTTTATAGACATTATGATTTAATTTTGTTTATTTATCAGACTAAAGTTTGAACAACGTTGCAAAACTTGCCCCTCGCATAAAATGCATCCTGGTGCTGTAGGCACAGCCTTACTTAGGAATTTATTTCTTGTGGAGAATTACAGTATTAAGAAGCATTATTTAGTAGAATTTATAGCACCCCTAGTGGTGAATAAAATTATCACAATGATGAGAATGTAAAATATGTAAGAGCCACAAAATATTTACTGAAGAATGAATTATGTTTGTAATATGTTTACATGAAGGATATTATATGTTACAGTATATTGACATATTGAATGTATTGAAATCATGAATGCATAAACACTGGAGGATTTAAACACTGTAAAGAATAGCCATCAGGGAAAGTTAGGGAATTCAAGGCAAGGCTTTTCAGAGACATCAAAGGAGACACCAAAGGGGACACAGAGGTGCTGGACAAATGGCCAACAAAGGAGGAGGAGAACCGGAGATGACGGAGGGAAGCAGACGGCCATAAAACAACAGAGAGGACTCCTGGGTAACACCATGCGGCCGCAGGACAGAGGGCAGGTCAGAGGTGATGTCAGAGGTGATGTCACAAGGAGACAGCCACTGAGATGAGCAACGGATCGATGGAGGTGGGGTCAGATCAATCTGAAACCAATCACTGACCCCGGATGACGGCCTTTATGTTTTGCGATAGCGTGGGACGCTTTCCGCCCATCAAAGAACATAAAAAGAATGTTTGAGAGAGAAAGTTTCAGTTCTCTGCAATATTCGTTTTTCAGCTAACTGACCAGGTCGGATCTGTGAGTGAAATTGCACGTGGACTCTGTTCTCGAGAACATTACCATGCATGGTGTATTTCAGATTGCATTTGTAAAACATTAGGTTGCAATTGAGTACATCAGTTTGCATTGTTTACCTTCGTGGTTGCAGATGTATCTGCTATCTTTTTATTAAATTACTATTTTTGACTTTTAATTGGATCCAGTTCGTTTTTGATTAGTCTCCGTTGCTGGAAGTCAGCAGCGGTGAAAGTTTGCAGCCTACCTCCTCTCGTGAAGTTCCAGCCTCAACATTCTTCAGTGGACTACATTTACCATCAGCACTGTTTGGACTTACGCAAACATAGTCCTGTGATACCACAGAAAAGGAGATGACACCCTAACACAACAGTTGAGGGGGTGGGTGGGAATGGCAAAGCTAATTAGGGAATTGGCAAAAGATCTGTAGGTGGATGGGGCTGTCAGGAGAGCAGGACTGGCAAGAGAGTCAGAGGGCATCTGGAGGATGGTAGAAGATGACAGGAGACAGGGACAGAGAGCCTATAAAGTCCTTAAAAGGGTACTTTTAGTTATCACAGTTTTACATAATATAATGCAGGCTACAAACTGAATCTTAAATCTATTTTCGCAAAAAGTCATTCTCCTGTGCATTAGCCCACTAGTTTGACTGATCCATTGAAGATATCTGGAAAAAGAGACATGGCTAATAAAATTAGAAAAAAATAGTCGGATGTTTTGAGAAATAAAATCTTCAAGATATAATTATCAATTGCTGTGTGTGGCTCATTTTTGTAGGGCACATCACTTTCCAGTCTGGCTGATAGCTGGGAGTTGCTCTCACATGGTAATCGGCATGAAACAATCCACATGTCTGTGATTTGGGGGAAATAGCCTGGTTCCATTATGTTTTAATTAAAGTGGACATTTAAAGAAGGTAAACAACAGATTGTAAAAACCTTTTGTTTATGCTTAATTTGGCAAAACTTTGAATGCCCTTTGTATTATGCACAAAGCTCTTCATTCTACACGGCCTGAAGCCTGTCCTAATATCTCATGATAGGAAATGCAAAATTGAGTCTGCCTTTGACATTGGCTTATTCATGACCTTTGTTTCATGTAATACATCCAAACGTTGCTATTCTTATGATATATCTCAAACTGGATTCATAGACACCAAGTAAAAAAACAATAAGCATAGAAGGACTTTGTTCCTTCCAATAGAAAATTAGCATCAATATGTGTGCAACACATTTTACATGATTTACAATGCCAAAACTGTTATTTCCAATCACCAACAACAGTTTACTCCATGGGTTTTACAGTACACACTGCCCAGTTCAACAGATGATTACTTTTGTGCCGTTGTCATGCAATTTGCTGATAAAATGGGAGGACTAAATAAAACCAAATCAAAGAGAAAAGTTCAGTGAAATACAGTACAATTAAATTGCAATTTTAGTCTTTTGTCTTTAATAACCGAACAACTGTTTTCCATTGTGACAATTAGAAATTAGATTCTAGGGGAAGGTGCAAGAAAAAAAAGATCAACTGTCCAATCACAAAATATATATAGCAATGAAAAATAATGGAAAAAAACAACAAAACATAGCAAGGTTCTCACCATGCCCTGTTAAAATAAAAATAGGTTAACCTTACTATTCACTACCCTGAGCTGCCTTAAGTCATTGACCAAATGAACAGATACCAGTGGCAAGTTAGAAAGCATTTAAATAAATATATTTAAAAGAAAATCTACAAGACATTGCCTTTGTTCAAATAGAGCATTAACTCTTCTGCTTTTAAAAACAAAGGGCCGCCTACTTTGTGATTTATTTCTGTCCTTAGTACACTGGAACTGGAAGAACCACACAGAGGTTTATTCCAAACTCACCACTATTTCACAGAAGAGCAAAAAACTTGATTACATTAGGATTGCCATGTGACGCCTAACATAAGGCTAAAAAAAAGTTCTCACCTTGCAGGCGATACGGTGTGGACAAAACTTGCCAAAACCCAGAGGAGGAGGTATTCTTCGGAGCAGTGTCACCACATCAAGGTGCTTAATACGCCCCCTGTAAGAAAAAAAATAAAAATAAAGGATTTTATACTGACACACATACAGACAGACCGTCTCCCAGAGCTGCGGTACACTCTCCTTGCAAAGTAGTCTCCTGGTGGCGGGGAGGACAAAATTAAAATACAATATACACTTGGATTTAATCTAGTAAATAAACTATCAATCATGTACATGAGCAGTACTGCCCTCAGTTTGTGGCACTGCAAACACAATATAGTCCGACGCCTCACATGAAGATTATGAATTTGCAAATAACTGATGAAATTGAGATGTGTAAATTCAAATAGTATGGATCCAGTAGCAGAGGAGAAATGATGCTCCTTATTTGTTTTGAAGCATGTTGCCATATCTTACAGGTTGCAGCTTTAAGTCCTACAAAACATCCATCTGTAGAGAAACATGAATATTCCTGTAAAATATCAGCGAATAGTGGAGAATATGAGGAATGGCTGCATATATAGTTAATATAATACACTAACCATTTTTCGACTCAACTCAAGACCAACCAGAGGAAGCTGGTTTATAGAAAGACAAGAAGATGATTTGAAAGTGTTTCATTTAAGTATTTTGAAATTAACTCATTGCTCCAAATTAGAAGTGGCAGTAGTTCTTAAACTCAATCACTTTTACTTTTACTGTGGTGACGCCAACTTGGACTGCGAGGAACCTGGGTGTGACCCTGGATGACCGTCGTTCTCAGCAAATATTGCATCGGTTACACACTCCTGCAGATTCTTGCTCTACAACATCAGGAGGATTCGCCCCTTCCTCACTGAGGAGACGGTGCAGGTGCTAATCCAGGCTCTTGTCATCTCCCGCCTGGACTACTGCAACTCTCTACTTGCCGGAGCCCCGGCGTCGGCCATCAGACCGCTGGAGCTTGTCCAGAAAGCTGCAGCTCGTCTGGTGTTCGATCGCCCCAAGTCCTCCCACACAACTTCCCTTCTCTGTTCTCTACACTGGCTACCTGTAAGAGCTCGCATCCAGTTTAAGACTCTGGTGCTAGCCTACAGGGCAGTGAATGGAACAGCTCCTTCCTATCTCCAGGCCATGGTCAAGCCCTACACCCCCGCCCGCCCACTACACTCTGCTGCTTCGGGGCGACTGGTTGGCCCGTCGCTCAGAGGTCCCTGCGGCCGATCGACCCGGTCACGGCTGTTCTCTGTCCTGGCCCCACAATGGTGGAATGAACTTGTAAATACATTTAGTGAAGCTTAAACAATATGCTATATATTTGTTAACACATTTAGTGAAGCTTAAACCATATGCTATGTGCAGTAATCATAATATGTCTTTAAGTGTAAGTCACAGAGTGAGGCTGCAGTGAATCCCACCCACGCAAGGGCCCATCGTTATCTGACAAATAACAGAAACCAGGTACTCCCTGTTTTGCAACTGCCTGGTAGAAACTAACAGTTTCTACAAAGAAGCAGTTAGCGACCTTGGCCTTAGAACGCACTCTCAACATGCATACTGATCCTCTGACTCATCGTGAAGAAGGGGCAATCCGTGTGCCTGTAGGGACGGACGTCCCTGTGCACCAATGGGGCTCTCAGAAAGTCTAAACCAAGAGCCGCCCCCATCAATAGTCAACCAATCACAAATGCCCTTAAGGACGATATAGTATTGTGTTCTCCCTTGGGGAGCGCATTTTCTTTGCTGTCACTGATAGTTTGACTTGGTCCGAGCTCGTATTGTCTGCTGCGTCAGAATACTCCTGTTAAGAATAAACACTTTGTTTGATTTTAAGTATTTTGAGTACAGTCTCGTCTGTGTCTTTCGCTAACAAATTCCCCACTGACGTCAGGACAGCAGAGTCACTGCCCATCTTTCGGCGCAGGCTGTAAACTCACCTCTTCAAGAAGTATTACCCTGAGCCTTCCACTTAGCACTTATTGTATTCGTATTAGTTTGTTGCACTTATTGTATTAGTTTGTTTCTGCACTGTACGTTTGCTCTGATTTATGCTCTTAGATGCTTGTGTAAACAAGGAGATGCACTTATGACTTCTGGTGGCTAGTAGTTCTCTTGAATACCTATGTTGATTACACTTACTGTAAGTCGCTTTGGATAAAACCGTCTGCTAAATGACTGTAATGTAAAAACACTCACGTTGCCTCAGGATCATATTCTGCCCATATTTTCTTGAACTCATCCAAGTGTTGGGGGCCAAGGATGGACCAATCACGTGTCAAGTAGTCAAAGTTATCCATGATGACAGCCACAAATAGGTTGATGATCTGTGAAGGACAGAATCAATAAAAATAATAACCCAGGAGCAGTGATGTACAGTATAGAAACACTACAATTGTGAACGTGTTATTTTACCAAAAAGGCACAGAGCATGTAGAAACTCATGAAGTAGATGATGGCAAAGTTGGATCCACAGGTGCACTCTTCCCCCGGCAAGTAGTCCGACTTGGGGTCACATTTCTTCCCGTACATACAAGCTAACATCACTTCGTGCCATGCCTCCCCTGTAGCACATCTGCACAACCGAGATATCAAAATGTCTCCCATCACATCTCTGACCTGATACTCACATTGAAAAGGAAATCTGTCAATACTACAGTACTCATGCTGACATTGCTTTCTTGTTAAGCGTTTGCTTTCGGAAAGGGATTTCATTTTGTGCTACTTAATTAGTAAGTTAATGATTAGTATGACAGCTCAGATTTCATTTTGAGTAAAACTGTACCAGCATTATTACATTTACAGAGAGTGTTAATGCCATTTTTAAAAGACAATATTTCTACAATTTAAAACTGAGATTTCTCTTGCAAGTACTGACTTAATAATGCAGTCACTATTCTAATTCATCATATATTAGCAAACATGCATATGAGCGTGTATTTAACATACATCCGTATATTTGTGTTTGCTGAAATTATTTTTAATATGATTTTTGTGGACACACAAGACACAATAAGGCACAATCACGCAGATCACTTGTGGTGGTGCAAGGTTGGCTGAAAGTGTGTCCACATTATAGTGTATAAGAAATATACATTTGTTTTGTGCTTCAATGCAAGTCAGTGATGCTTTGTAGAAAACACCAAGAACAAAATCATACTGAGGATGCACCAAAACATAGATAAGCAAGTGATTTGGTTCTAAAAAGATGTTATTGTATATGTATATAGATGACTTTTGGAACATTTTTATTATGAGACCATTTGTTTTTATATTATTTTTAATATCTTTAAAATATTTTATGTTTATCTAACGCAGTAGTGGATTCCTAAGCAGAAAGAGAAGATTAGTCATGGGAGAAAAGGTTTACGAGAGTCAAATTAGCCCGAAGAAAAGAATAGTCGGGGTCATGTTAGAACAGATAAAAAGAATAGCTGGGGTCACGTTCTACCAAAGAAAATGATAGTTGGGGTCACATTTGACGAGAGAAAAGGATGGCCAGGGTCACGTTCTACTCAAAAAAAGGATAGTTTGGGTCACGTTAGACCAGAGAAAAGGATAGTTGGGCTCATGTTAGACCAGTGAAATGAAGAAATTTCCCGTTCGCCTTATGAAATGAGAAAACGGTCAAGTTAGACAATAGATATTGAACACGTTAGACCAGAGAAATGAGAAAACGATTTAGATAGAGTGAGGTCATATGGACTAGAAATGAGTCACAATAGACCAGTGAATGGGCTATTGTGACTCATCTTAAACATTTGCATGATGTAGCTACCATGAATTTCGCAATTAGTTTTTTGTCTTAATTTGTTATTTTTCCATGTTAATTACTGGAGTACTAATGGCATATGACAGAATACATTCATCAACATCAGAAAGGGAAGCATGGGAATTGGCTTAAGTGCAGTGGACTTTTAGACAATCACCTCCGACCAGGAAACAAAACGTCTTTCGTCTGTCACTCCCAGGGAAATTAACGAGTTTAAAGCTAGTTAGGTGTTGGAGGAGATGCTGCCAATATCAAATGAAGAGTCATCCCTGAGACCAATATAACCAACATGTACATAGAATCACAGTGTTAATTTTTGGTAATGCAAATAATAATTTGAACATAATGTAACTAAAGTTACCCGACAATGGTCTTAGGTACCTTACCCAGTTCCAGAGTTAATATGCTTATCTAAAACTAAAGACAAATTAGCTGCATTAGCTAAAAGAACAAAACCCCTGACAAACCAAAAGTCAGTTTTACTTATTAAAGTGTATCCATATTCCCATGTATATTTCACGGCGAACGTGGTATTATGTTTTGCTGTCATGTCTAGGAGATTTAATGACTACATTGAATGCCTTCATTGCCTTTGTTGGTAAATGTGTATTCATCTTCTGGAGGAACAACTGAACTTCTGACTCACCTTGAATTTGATAAGTATTTTGTTCTTGCTTTGACTAAGTGCCTTGATAGCTGTACCTAGGCCTGCCTCAGTTGTGAGTGCTTTCTGAGTTGTTGCTGTCTGAGGAAGTTGTGAAAGAGTCACACCTGGTCTGAGGAAGGTGTGAATGAGTCACACCTGGTGAATAGCTTTGCTAATTACAGGGGAGGAGCCTGCACTCCTGGCAGACAATGAGCAATCAGTAGATTGCTGTCCCTAAGCACTGCTGGTGGTTGGAAGGCAACATGGCGACTTTTTCAAGCCCGACTTCGTCAAGCTAAGACTTCTCGAGCGTGTGCTTGAAGGGTTTCTCTTTGTCTACCATGTGTTTGTATCCGATTTCTGTCTGCTCCTCTGCCCGGTGGTCACGTAGACATGGGGCCACTTTCAGGTGCCGTGACCCCACTAACCTCATCTATCCTACTCTCTCAGCTCATGGCGAGCAAGTGGTGGCAGGGGGGCTCTGGAATTGCCAGTTGGCAGTACCGAAAGCTGACTTTATCTCAGGTTACGCTTCCTTGCTCTCCTTCAACTTTCTTGCTCTAACTGAGACCTGTATCACACCAGAAAACACCACCACACCCGCAGCTCTGTCAGATGTGTACTCTTTCTCTCACACTCCCAGAGCTGCGAGGCGAGGTGGTGGTACTGGCCTGCTAATTTCCCCAAAATGGAAACACTCTCCTGTCTCTGTTCCACAGGAGGATTCGCCCCTTCCTCACTGATGAGACGGTGCAGGTGCTAATCCAGGCTCTTGTCATCTCCCGCCTGGTCTACTGCAACTCTCTACTTGCCGGAGCCCCGGCGTCGGCCATCAGACCGCTGGAGCTTGTCCAGAAAGCTGCAGCTCGCCTGGTGTTCAATCGCCCCAAGTTCTCCCACACAACTTCCCTTCTCTGTTCTCTACACTGGCTACCTGTAAGAGCTCGCATCCAGTTTAAGACTCTGGTGCTAGCCTACAGGGCAGTGAAAGGAACAGCTCCTTCCTATCTCCAGGCCATGGTCAAGCCCTACACCCCCGCCCAACCACTTCGCTCTGCTGCTTTGGGGCGATTGGTTGCCTCGTCACTCAGAGGTCCCTGCGGCTGATCGACCCGGTCACGGCTGTTTTCTGTCCTGGCCCCACAATAGTGGGGAGTTCATTCCACGTCAGGATAGCAGAGTTCTGAAATGTGACCTCTGCATTAATGTATCCTAAGCAGTGGGTTGCATTGTGGCGTTTGCTCAAGGACACTTGGACATGCGAACAGTAGGAGCTGAGAATTGAACTGCCAACTTTGCGTTTAAGAGCAACCTGCTTTACCCACTGAGCCACATCCTCCCCCTAAATCTCATGGGTTTGCCTTCTGAAAGGTTTATATTAGATAAAACATGCCATTTTGAGCTTGGCATCCAAGCACAAGTGACAATCAGTGACAGTGACATTCCCACCTCCCATAAAAGTGTATAATTATAATGAAAAACTGCGTAATTAATAGATCAGTTGAGTGTGTGGTAGTGTGGATTTTTTATTTTCTTTATACCCAAATGTATGAAATGTAATTACATGCATGCTGTAGCTCTGTCCTGGGTGAGAGTATTAAATGGTTAAATTCTATAACAAGTCATTGAACTTTTCACAACATTCTCTGAATTGAATAGTACTAGCTGTGGACAGACCACCAACCTGAATAACAGCAGCACAGCCTGTAGGAATGTCTGGAAGTTATTGTTCCTGTTGATGTATGTGCCGTCAACCAATGCAATTTTACCAAATATCTGCAGAAAAAAAAAATGTCATGTTATTAATAGCACCTGCATCGGGTAACCTGGTTTACACTGGCTTTGCGTGATACCAGACAATCTAACATCTCCGCCTACTGAATGTCTAGGGATTTCGAAATGCAACGTTTTTTTAAAGAATGGCAGTGAGAACGCCAGCTTCGCCCCTTACATGTCCTGGATTTGGACAGGCCAATCACAACCCTTCTACATCCGTGGGGACTATAGGTGTGCCATGTGGGGATAACGTGTTGTTATTGGTCGACGTAGTCCAGGACAGCTGAAAACGTAACGGAAGAGAGCTGGAGATTCTGGAGGAATAAAACCTGCGACCACAAGTCACATTCTGAAGGAGAGCTCTGGTATTATGTCATTTTTAAAAAAAACTTTGAACAGCTGCAACAGCGACTGTCTGTTAGCATGTTAGCAGAACAGCTGTAGTGTATGGGGTCAGATCAGTCTCAATAATTGCAAATGCACACAGAAACACTCACAAATGCACACAGAAAGACTCACAAATACATTCCAATGCACACATAAATAAATTACGATTTATATAAATGTTTAAAAAAAAAATCACAAATATTTCTGCATTTGTATGTATTTGTTTGTGGATTTGTATGTATTTGTTTGTGGATCGCACTGCATTTATTTGTGGTATGCTCCACATTTGTGTGTTGGTTTTTTGAGACTCCCCTGACGTGGCAGGATTCGCAAATGCGTTTTTTTCAACATGGACCTATCTGTAGCCAATCAGATGTCAGCCTCATTTTCAACCAATCACATGAGCGCAGCTCCCCCTCCCCTCCCCACGAGGCTGCCAGTGTAATGCTGCGTTCACACCAAACGCGTTTCGCGCCGCATTAATCGCGTCATTCGCGCCGCCGGTCTCGCCGGGGACTAGTTGTGTTCATTCGCGTGATTCGCGCTGGACTCGCCGGAGAGGGGGCGCGGCTTATCGCCCTGAAAGCCGTTCAACTGTCCGCCATCAACTGTGGAAATAATCACCTCTATTTCTGCTTAGTACGTGTTGTGGAAGTTCCATATATCACAGGAAACTAAACGCCGTCATGTCTGGGTTCATAACATAGTCCGGAGGAGCTCCGTGGATTTTATCGAACTGTATTCACTGTGTCTAGCAAGCTACACGTCGGCTGTTTACTACAGCTGTATGAACACAAAATAAACTGATTTGGCTGTGATTTAACAGTAATAAACTGACAAAAAGGGACTCCGAAATAACGTGCTTGTTTTCTCAATGGAGCTTGGATCAATCGGTGCTAGGCTATGCTAACATTGTAGCAGTGCCATCAACGCTCACAATAACGTCATCTAGACGTAAATACGGCAGCGTCTTTTTCATTGTTTGTACCATATGGTTTACACACACACATGTATACACAGTTTGGTCCGGTCTCTACTGATATGAGGGATCGTAGAGCTCTGGGTGAACACAGATGGCTACAGTATTTATTTCCTGATTCAACAACGCTGGCAGCCGAGGGGAGGGGGGAGCTGCGCTCATGCGATTGGTTGAAAATGAGGCTGACATCTGATTGGCTACAGATAGGTCCATGTTGAAAAAAACGCATTTGCAAATCCAGCCACGTCAGGGGTGTCTCAAAAATCCACAAATAAATGCAGTGTGATCCACAAACGAATACATACAAATTCACAAACAAATTGAAAAATCCACACACAAATACATACAAATGCAGAAATATATTTCTGATTTTTTTTTAACATTTATATAAATTGTAATTTATTTCTGTGTGCATTGGAATGTATTTGTAAATCGTTCTGCGTGCATTTGTGAGTCAAATTTATTTGTAAATCGTTCTGCGTGCATTTGTGAGTCAAATTTATTTGTAAATCCTTCTGTGTGCATTTGTAAATCGAATATATTTGTGAATTGTTCTGTGCGCATTTGTGAATCTTTCTGTGTGCATTTGCAATTATTGAGACTGATGTGACCCCATAGTAGTGTTTCTGCTATGACAATATCTACAAGCATTCAACTTTGGCATGTCACTGCATAAATATGGAGGACCACCCTAAAGACTGTAATTGGTTCTGCTATGCTTTTTTTCTATAATTCCTTCCACCTAGGTTTAGCAACAAAACCTGGAAGATTGTCTTCAGTATCTATTTGAGCATGCTTATACATGTAAACAAAACCTCATATTTAATAAAAAAAAGACAAATATTTTTTGAATTTACACTTACAAATAATTCTGATGACATTTTTCTCTTCATAAAATATGAGTTTAGAAAGTGGGAGGGCAAGAGAAATGTACTGATTGCTAACAATGTCAAGAATAGACAAAACTGCTGCATTTTACTACAGCAGGGGTCACTATTAGGCGGATCCGAACCCAGACGCCATTGTATCCGGACTCAGGACCTAAAACTGATTTTATTTTGACAGAGCGCTTCTATTTTAACCGGCGCAGCTTTTTCAGCCTTTACGGAACTTGTTCAGCGGTGCAAGAAACACACCGACCAATGCGTTGTAAATCTCATCATGTGATGCAGCTCAGCCAATCAAATATGGGTATTCTGACAAGTTTCCTGACTCGAGTGAGATTTACACACACGGGGGAGAGACAAGGAAAGAGAATGAAGAGTAGGATAATTATTATGTGAATCAGAGAAGTTATTTCACATGACGTTCTCCAAAAAGAGAAAAGTGGAGTACCAGAGTCTCCAGAGCCATTAATTAACAGACTCTTATAGGTTAATTCTTCACACGGGCAGTTTAAAACCAGTGTGTCTCATATGTTCAGACACCGTGATGATTATTAACCCTTTGATACACAACATGGGTCAAAAGTGACCCGACTGAGTTTTAATTGTAAATATCTTTGCAATAAATTTATTTCATCATTCAGAATTCCAGGAATTCCTCAATTAACTAGTTTTTGATCATCACACATTCTTATTTTCATTTGTCCTTTCGTACTTTTTGAATAAAAAACATTTTTGTATCACTACCCTTCTAAGGCACAACATGGGTCCAAAATGACCCGTATTCATTTTATATGTTATTTCATCCATGGCTGTGTTTCTTTGCTATATCTTTTAAAATCTATTAATTTAATCATTTAATATTACAAAGTATTCATTAAAATATCTTGTTTTTGATTACCATAAATCATTATTTTCATTTTCTCTGTCTTAATTTTTGAACTAAAACAGTTTTTGTATTACATCAAGTTTACACACATGGGTCAAAAATGACCCATGTAAGCAAGTGTGAATTTGATATGAACCTTTGATTTGTAAATGTTTGCAGTTAGGAACATGTTTACTGTGAACAACTTTTCACATGCCACACAGAACTACTTGTCAGAACTCAACGGGCTGCTTTTGCACATCGGATTCTTGTAAGTCTTATTTTACAATTGTTTTACCTAAGGAAATATTTGGTATCTTGTGAAAATATAACTACACATAATATTTGAACATCACTTCACCTTGACATCCATTACTGGTGGGAAAGAGAAATATGTCCAATATCATTAGCTAGCTGTTAACATATTCTATTCTAGCTAGCTTATGTTATTTAGGTCACTTCTAGCTAACGATAGCTAGGTCAACATGACATTCTATTCTAGCTAGCTAAGGTTAGCTAATGTCAGCTAGGTCAACAAAATAAAACTTGAAATAGAACAGTATACTGTATACTGTATATTTGATCAACTGATAGTTGAAAATATCATTTGGATTTTCTTTATCCACATTGTTAGTATGGCTTGTCGCAGTCATGCCAAATTTACAGCTGAAATGGTCGTAGAGATGCTACTTAAAGAACAGGATGAGGAAGATGAAGCAATTCTTGATCCTGATTCTGAGTCTGACATCTCTGATGCTGATGACCTAGACTATGCCACAGGGTCAAGCTGGAGTTGTGGGCGTGTCTAGAAATCCAGCTCTTCTAGATGAAGAAGACTCCTTGGATGAGATCGAAGACTCGCCTGATGAGTCCTCTGAAGAGGAAACTCAGACCCAGGCCAATAGACTGAGAAAAAGTGGTCTTACTGGAATGAGCATCCCCCCACTCAGGGCAGAGCAAGAAGCCACAAGATCCTGAGGAGCTGCCCAGGACCTGCATCTGGTTCAACAACCATTTCACCAAAAGATGCCTGGGATTTGTTTATCAGTGACAACATCATTGAGGAGGTTCTGAAATGCACCAAATTAGAGGGACGAAGAGCAGCAGCAGCAAAAAAGAAAGAGTGGAGATGCGTTGACATAGTAGAATTCATGGCCGTTATTGGTTTGACTCTCCTTACCGGGGTGGACAAGAGCTGGGATGTGGCCCTGCAGGAGCTGTTTCTGGATCCACTGCAAAATCCAATGTAAAAGGCCACCATGGGGTTCCATAGATATGAGGATATCTGCCGCCTCATACGGTTTGATGAAAAGAGGACCAGGGCTTTTCTTCACCAGTATCGCTTTGGCTGAGAAGCTCCTTGAAAAGAACCTAACCATTGTGGGGACTGTTCACCAGAACAAGCCAAACATACCGCCTCGCCTGTCATGAAGCCATCCAAATCGAGGGAGAAGCATAGCTCCGAATTTGGATTCAGTGGCAACATGACCATGGTGAGCTATGTGCCGAAAAAGGGGAAGGCTGTTGTCTTCCTGAGCACCATGCATGACGACAGAGCAGTGGATGACAACAGTGTGAAGAAGAAACCAGAAGTGATCCAGTACAAAATCAGAAGTGGACACAATAGATCAGATGGTTCGCACCTACACATGCAAGCGGAGAACACGGAGGTGGCCCATGGTGCTCTGGCACAATGTGCTGGATGTTGCCACCCTCAATGCCTACACCAACTTCACTGCACAACACCCTGATTACATGGGTGGTGTGACCAATGCACGGCGCCATATGAAGAGGCGCATGGAGGTCACGCCCCACCTCCAAACGCATATTATAGAGGCGATGGGAAGATGTGGGTTAAAAAAGATAAACGCTGCCTCCACCCAGCCACATAAGGACATCAGACAGGAGGGCCAAGTGAAGAGGAAGAGGTGCAAGTTCTGCCCAGCAGTCAAAGACCGAAAAGCCAGCAGCTGGTGTTCAAAGTGCCAAAGTAAACATTTCAAATATTAAATGTGTATTTCTTTGGTCCAAATCACTGCTAAAATGATATTCTTTAACAAAATCATTATTATAATGTGTCTTTTTTTAATTTGTATCACACTTACACACATGGGTCATTTTTGACCCATGTGTGTAAACTTGATGTAAAAATACAAAAAATATTTTAGTTCATGAATTAAGAAAGGAAAAATTCAAATAAAGATTTGTGGTAATCAAAAACAAGATATTAAATGATGAAATATATTGATTTCCAAAGATATAGCAAAGAAACCCTCATGACCCTAACATTGTAGGTCAATACGGGTCATTTTTTACCTATGTTGTGCCTTAGAAGGGGTTTGCATAGCTTGTGTATCAAAGGGTTAAAAGCGGTAATGTGAAGCGCCACTACCAGACAAAGCACAACTCTTTTGAGCAAACGTACCCACTCACATCTGAAATGAAGACACAGAAAATAAACCTCAGAGCCCAATATGATCAGAATCCTAACACATGAATTCACTGTTCAATGATGTTAAAAGAGAGGAATAGAGCTGAAACAAGTGGTTTAATAACAACAAATAAAGTCCATGCACACTAATTTCGCTTGTTAGAAGATGAGAAAAATATAATATAGCTTTTTTGATTGACATCACTTCCCACCTGAATGGATTGAATTTAAATCTGTAGGGCAATTCAGTGAAGTACTTCACTTTAAGATGCACATTT
Organism: Pholis gunnellus; assembly: GCF_910591455.1. Classification (NCBI taxonomy): domain Eukaryota; kingdom Metazoa; phylum Chordata; class Actinopteri; order Perciformes; family Pholidae; genus Pholis; species Pholis gunnellus. The sequence goes on along the minus strand of NC_136529.1, from coordinate 1,663,533 downwards.
TTCAAAAGCTTTCTGTTATGTCAGTTATTCTTAAATGCAGCCTTGAAATGAGAACATTTATTAATGTATTTCTATGTATTATTTATAATCCATCCAGCTCAATTTGAAAAATGAGAATAATAATTGTTAAAATATAATTCATGTACTTTTTTTATTTGATTTGACAGTTGTTGACGACACAGAGACGTAGTTACTACTACTAAGCTTCTTGAATATGGCACTAAATATAGTAAGTTAGATAGTATTGTAATGTTACGGACCTTTGCCTGAGGAGATTTTCTCAATCTGGACCTTTTGGAATTTTAATTGAATACCCCTGTACTACAGGATAGTATTAAAACCATCTCCAGCGGTAATAATGTTTGGAAATGCTCAACTAAGTGATTTGAGCGTTTCAAGCTGACACAGCAGTGAATGTTATTTAGGTCCTCTATGTCCTGTATTTTCTCTGCATACCATTTGGGGATTTTGATGTCCAGATTTACAACAATAACAACAGATTTCAAATTACATTTGTGTGGATCTCAAAGAGAAGCTATTCATTCTTTTCGATGATGATAATTAGCTCACCATCACTTGTACTGTTCAAACTCACAAAGACTCTCTCAAAGCCCTCTCCTGGATTCTATGCAAAATACTTTCTTCCAATCATGAGCATGCATTCACCCCCCTGAAAATTAGCATAATCGTATCGGCCAATTAGGATTTGCATACCTGAATACATGCTTACCCCACAGTACATGAGGCAGCACACATTGCTGCCGGGACTTCCCACTTTTGATGACCACTATGGTGGGACAAATGCTACAGCTGCCCGCTTCCATCCAAGCCTATGTCTATGCCATTGTTTTTACTGCCCAGCTCTTCTAGCTCCATCTCAGGCGGCTTTCATTTTGTTCCCTCCACCAGACATCTGGCAGTGTGTCTGGTACATGGTTGTACTGAGACATCTTACCCTGGCATACCCCCCTTCGAGGAGGGCCTCGCGGCCAACCTGCTTCGTACCATGGGCCAAATGAATAATCTGATTCAGGGAGTTGCCGTGCGATGTCTCTAGCCACTGTAGGTTCTTGCCACGTGTGGCTGGGACTCACTGCTCTTCCGAGGAAGGACCAGGATGATCTTCTCTTTAAACACATGGATGAGGGGAAATCACAGCTCAGCCTCTACCTGGCACTTGCATACCCTTAGAGGAAATACGAGATGAAGCGTAACAACGCAACGGTGAGGAGGAGGGAGTGTGGGCAGGATAGAGCTCCTATAACTCTGGCCACATCCACTTCTCGGGCTGCCTCGGCAGAGGCAAACCCGCACCACCCTCCTAATGACCGAGGTGAACGTGTGCAACTGGGTGCTGAGAGCTCCTGCTTTGAGCAAAATAATATGGAAAGAAGAAATGGGTGTCAATGGGAGGGAATATGTCTGAAAAGCCCAGATCACCCGGCTAACACAAAGAGCCATGACAATTATGGGAGTCAGACAGCATGCTGTCTCTCCATGCTCCATGCTGTCTTTGATGAAACTATCATCAGACAGGCCCAGAAGATTATCTCAGACCCCACTCATGTCCTCTACCCTGAATATCAGCTTCTTCCCTCAGGCAGACGCTTCAGAGTCCCACAGTGCAGCTCAACCGCTTTAAGAACTCCTTTGTCCCCTTGTCCATCAAAGCCCTAAATGGCAAGCTAGCCAGAGCTTAACCCCTGTAACACCGATTTTTTTAATTCATTTTTGTATTTTAATTATCTTAACTATACACTACAGGTGTGTTGTACAGGTGTGAAATGTATTTGTTGGCTGGTGGTAGTCTTTTGCATGTACAGTAGGTACTGTGTGTGCGGGTATGTGGACTGCCGACAGTCTGTGTATGTAATGTATGTATGCAATATGTTACTTGTATTGTTTTAACAGCAGACACTGTGTGTATGTTTCCAAGACAAATTTCCTTCGGGACAATAAAGTCTATCTTATCTTATCGTGAACCGGTCCTTGCTCGAGGATTTGGTGAAGGGTCAGTTTGAACCTCTGGAGCACTCCTCTATGATGACTTTCTCATTCAAGACAGCTTCGCTGCTTGCACTGAACTCAATCTCAGTGTGATAACTAACCGCCCTGTCGGTGAACTCATTTGCATGCTGCTGTGTGGTGACCGCAATAGGCTACCCTCAGGCCAAATCCCTCTTTTTAAGGAGAATTTAAGGAGTTATTTTAGGTCAAGGGTTATACAGCTGGCTGATTTTTGTTTTCCACCCCATGCGGGACAGAGGGAAGAAAAGTTACATTGGCTTTGCCCAGTTTGAGCTTTGGCATGTTATGTTGAACACACAGCCCCCATCAGACACACTGAGTTGTTCAGTGCTTCGGGGAGGGTGTGGCCGTTGGGATTCCTATCCAAGAAATTTCTGGGGGGATGGCTTAGTCAGTACATCTCCCAAACCCGTTGGCAAGCGGGAAGCGACCAACCCAGTTTTTTTACACGCAGTGTGGCAGTGTCAGTGGCCTTGTTAAGTGCACCGAGTGTCAAGGACATATATAGCAGCATCGTGGTTGGCGCCCTATCTGTTCATCCTTTACAGGGTCAGTACTTGCTGGAACAACACAGGACTGGTGAAAAGGGTAGGGTGTTTGTTGGTTGTCACAGCAGTCAACAGACAGTGGTGTGCGCTGCCTTCTATACTGTGGAATCCGTACATATTTGGTTAGGCACGTCCGGATTGACACTTATGCTAATTGTTTTAGGGCAAATGCGTGCTCGTGATTGGATGAGAATAGTACTTATATAAGTCCAGTATAAGCTCCGTCTGTGCTTATAGAACTAGGGCTGCAATATCATCACCTTTGTTTCAAACAATAGCAAACTGCAATCAAATACATACAGTATGTCATAGGTGTCTGGTTACTAATCCACACCATCCAACCAATCAGAATTGAAAATACTCAGTGGCCATAATATAATTAACAATAATGGGTGGTGCGTGTGTGTGTACCTGCATTCCAACCACAGCATATATAAAGAACAGCATGAGAATAAGCAGGGCCACATAGGGAAGAGCCTGCAACACAATGAACAATGGCACTGTCAGAGAGACATGTTAATGCTAAACCACAGGCTATATTTTGCTGAGAGATGGTACTGACCTGAAGGGACTTGATAAAGGTCCACAGAAGATTCCGTATCCCCTCAGAGCGATTCAAAAGTTTCACGAGACGCATGACACGAAACAGTCTGAAGAATGTTACTGACACGCTCATGTTCTCAGAAGACTTTTCAGAGAAACATAGAGAACAAATTATACATAGTGCCAACTCCGAAATTCCACAAAACTTGAATTCAAGAAAAATTAAAGCAACTCACCGCAATTGCTTGCATGGGATCCACTGCCTGCAGAAACAAATATGTTTTTTTCTACTGCTGCCTTCTGACAAATGGCTTTCACAAACACACTTTTTGGTTCGTACTCCCAAACTGTTCTTTTGCTCACATTTCAAACTTTAGTATCAATGCATCTGATCACTTCATAAAGGAAACTTTTGCATGAGAGGCAGAGCAATGTTTTTGTCTGAGCTTGTTCAAACAACAGAAGATATTCAACATGCATGTATTATTGGTGCTGAGCCAAAACTAGAAAGAATTAGCTCCCGTCAATTAAAGGATAACAGTGTAATTCATGCACAATACAAGCGTATAAATTGTCAGGGATAACACAACAAAGTCCAGGACATCATGGTCCCTGATGGATATTTTTATCAACAGTTTTAAATCTTGACACTCATTTCCCAAAGCAGTACTTAAAAGCAAAGGCACTTGCACACAGTTTTGAGCTTCTTAACATCAGCTGTCTACTTGTGCACAGAATGAAGTCTCTCTCCCTCTGTGTGCATTGTTATCAGAGCTTCTCCTTGATTTGTTCACATAGCTGGCCAGCCGTGAGCCTTTAAGTGCATTTTATTGCATGTGAGCATGCCCCACTGGATAGCGCACGACCACCGCTCTTCACTGCTCTCATACAGCAATTACGGCGGATAACGCCGTCCAAACCAACAGCGTCTCCTCTGGTTCCCCGCAGTGTAAACTCTGATAGCTCTTTCAGCACCGTTAGCTGTCATGTCTCGTCCTGTCTCCTATGTTATGTTTTCCTTATTTTATCAATTTCCTGTTTTCTTTTGTTTCAAAAGACGTTTTTGAAACGTGTTGTGCGTCTTGCGTGTTTTTCCACCACTGTGATTGTCTTCCCCGCCCCTGATTGATCCCACCTGTGTCTAATCACCTCCCCAGTGAATTTAAACTCTGTATTTCCGCCTCCAGCGATTTCATAGTGTTATGTTCCTGGTTGTTGATATCTCCGCCTGTTTTTCCTCGACCCTGTTTTTGCCTGATCCCTGCCTGATTTGTTTGTCTGTTCTGACTGCCTACCCATGTATCGAACTTCTGCTGACAAGTAAAGAATTTTTTACTTACATTTTATCCTGTGTTCTGGTCATGCAATTGAGTCCTTATTTTCCCTGTTGTTCACCAGTCGTAACAGTTAGCTACAAGCAGCTGACTCAGGGGTCACCATGTTGAGAGGCCATCGATATGATCCCAGTCTCGTATTATGCACTATTAAGAAGGCTAGTAAAATGTATTTACTGATTGTCTTAGCCTTACCATGCTTTTGGGAAAGGGGCCCTGGCTTTTAAACACCATTGTCAGTATAACACTTGTTCAGACAAATTCATGCAATGTGAATTTCATGCAAAACTGAAGCAATTGAATAGTTACAGTGCAGCCATGGAGACAGTAGAGTCCTCCAGAGGAGGCAAGTGCTGCCTGTTGGAGGGAAACACAAATTGGAGAAGTGATGTCAGTGAGTAAAGAAGGAGAGCTTTCAGCTAAAGGTGTGCCTGTGGCAAAAATAAGTGACAGTGGGAGATGATGGCATGAACATGGAAAGCAGAGAAGAAAAACATTAACGTCAGCATTCCTAAAAAAATATGGACACATATGCACCATATACCACATGTATTATCAATATTTACTGTATGCATTCTGAAGACTGCCAAATAACAATAACAGGAGCAATTCAACTATTTTCATTTCAATTATACTACATTACGAATTACCAACACTGCATAAAGTGCTGCTCAGAATTTGTAAATATGTCCTGGATATGGATGCAAAGAAGATCAACTGTCTTGAGAGACCTCCGGAGTGTGGTGAGTGGAAGAGTAGAACGCTAGTTATTGTGTTGTTGAGCAAAACTCTTGCTCAATTCAGTCATGTTTTGTTTTGTTTTGTTTCAATTTGTGAAATTTTTTTTACCCAGAAACATAATTGAGAGTGCAGTTTAGTTGTATGGTTAGTACTTTTGTCTGGTCAGTCAGGTATATGAACATAAGTTCGATGGCATGGACTGCATGAGAGTCTATTTTCAGGCTAATCACACCGATATATATATATATATATATATATATCAGTGGCGGGCCGTCAGGGCCTGCAAAGCCTTCTCTGCTGGCCTAAACAGAATCACAAAGTTATAGCTATTTTATAATTTAATATTTTTTCTTCAAACATTTAATTTTTTCTTATATGTATTATAATTTATAAAAATATTTTTCCCATTATCTTATTTTCTCATTGCACGGCTACTGTGCTTCTCAGCTGCTCTGCTTCCAGTGCAGCTTGTTTTAAGTAGAGCTTTTATCCAATCAGATTTCACCTCTGTGTCTCTAGTAAGAAGAGAGGCCCCAGCCTGCAGACTCACCCAGTGCTGCCATGTGCAGTTTATATTGAATGGGGACGATATTGTTGATTCAACCAATCAGATCTTTAGTTTGGGATTCATGGCCCCACCAGAGTAGTTTGCAGGCCTAGTTACGTCAGCTCAGAGTCCAGATGCCTCTCTGCCAGCAAGGTGCAGAGTGTGCTGTGATTGGTCAGTGGGCGGGCACGTGACTATGTGCCCGCGAAACATGATTGCTAGCAGAGCTTTGTAGCAGACAGAGTTCAAGTGGAAATATTTGAAAGACATTTTACCTAGCTTTGTTTTTTTAATATGAAATGGCGGAAGGAGGAGAAACGGATTTAGTGGAGGAGTTACTGGGAACGCTTTTCTCAAGAAGGACATTTCTGAACAAACTGGACAGTAAGAAACGACCCCACAGCTAGCAGCCCTGACCAGCCAGGAAAAGGATTTGTAGAAGCGTTGCACATGTTATGGCTGTGAATGTGTTTCATTTTAACTGAGCGTCGGTACTTTAGGAGAGACTCGAGTGGATCTACAACTCACAACCGCGGCCCGCCCTTCGCCGGTCCACGGCCGAAGACGACCACCGAACACGGTCGAAGGCGACCACCGAACTGCGGCGGAAAACGGACCACCGACCGGCCGCGGAAGACGGACAAGCGACCGGCCGGCAGCGGAAGACAACCGAACGACGACGACCGAACAGCGGCGGACCACGGACAACCGACCGGCGGCGGATCCGGTTGGACTTCTTACTGGAACTGATGTACTGGGATTAAACTCTTTGTCAGCATAGACAGCATTTGGTAAGTGAACTTCGTTTGTTTACCTCTACTGTTCATTTGTCTATCGTGGCGTTTTTATGAATAGTATTTGAATGGCTCGTGCTCGTGTGGTGGAATGCGTGGATCCGCTGCAGGTCTGCTGGATTGATTTGTTGCTTTGTTGTCATATGAATATAAGCGACTGCTCTTGTGAGTTTGTCATTGTGTTACATTGATTTGGACTGTATTGTCCGTTTTGGACGCAGCGTCCCGTCATGCTCGTATTCATGTATCTGCACATTTTATTTCATTTGTCAAATGTTGCAGTGTTATGTGAATATGCGGCTTTTACACGAAACAAATAATAACCCCCGTAGCTGTGACGTCATAATGAGGTTATTAGAAGTGGAGAACAGCACTGAAGGCCCAGGTATAAAATCCACGGCCCGCCACTGATATATATATATATTTGCACTTGTCAACATCATGTCAGGATTATAGCAATTGAATTTGATGTAGCCTACAATATATAAATATAAAACATAATTGAAATGTCAATGACGAATGTGGTTAGTACTGAAGAACTACATAAACTGTGAATGGCAGAAGGTTTGATTGTCTGATTTATCTGATCGTCAAATATAACTACTACTTAAGTTGAGTCCTGCCATGGTTTTAGATTATTCCAGCTGTGAAAGACCTCCGTAAAGGCTACACTGACTAGGTCTACATGCACACTCATATTCCACTATTATTCCGAATATGAAAATATTCGGAATTTGATATGGCTCATGTAAACATCATATTCCATTTTGATATTCTCAAGTAGACCTTTTTCCAATTGGATCATTTTCTAATTAAGACATGTGATATGTGTATTAATAAATATATTTCGTTGTCATTGGCTTCATCCCCACGGTGCCCTTGTGCCCTCCACAGCCCCCTTACATCTGCACTTGCTACACATAACAGCCGCTGAGAAATCATAGTTCTGCTCCCATTCTTTCTTAAATTTGATCAAATTTTTGGACAGCACGGACGGATAGCCAACTTCAAAGATTTCCTAAGTCATAAACCTACAACAACCGTGCCCCAGCCGTGTGCAACACTTTCTAGTGTCTCCTGGAAACAGTTTCCGTTGTGTAGTGTGCTACTTGCAGCACATTTCTGTATTTGCTTGCGTTTTCTGTATTTGCAGGGTTTTCTTAATTTGCAGTGTTAAGCCTTGGATTCTTTAATATCTGTAGCAAATTAAACAGCTACCCAATAATCAAGATATTTTGCTCAAAACTAAAATGTGTCAAGTCATGGTAGCATTCAATGAAAAGTGCAAAGAAGTATAAGATTGTTTGTGAGATACTTAACTATTGATACAATCTGCCCTAACACTAGAGCTTAAACACTAATGTGATCCATGTATAAACTATGTATTATATTGTTGTATAAATATTGGTTTTAGTTTTCTTAATTTTATACTATTTGCTATAACATTAATTACTGTAGCACTAAAAGAAAGCATAACTCCAAAAAGGCACAAACATTGTACTTTGTTTTATAGTATGGTATCCATACATCCATTACAATTCTTGTGGCATACTGTTTTATAATTTGAGGTGTGCAGTATTAAATTTGTGAAATGGAATTTTAAGATTTACATCACTTCATTTTTTTATTTTGAGTTCAGATATGTTGTGTCATATATCAGTGAGCTAAAGTTGTTCTGTTGTTGTTGGTTCAGTTAGCTACAGTTAGCTCCACTTAGTAAACAAAATGAGTACTGTCCACTAAAAAAATGGGCTTACATTTTAGTTTTTCTGTCACTGGCCACATTTAGGGAACATTGTAGGAGTAAGTAACAATGGGGACATTTTCTCTCGCTAAATATGTCTTCCTTGCACTTGCGCTCAGCATGAACCACTTAGTTAAAAAGGGGCTAAGTATGTACAGTTTATGTTTAAGATTAGATTAGGTTAAGCTACCAGTAAATTATTGTTCGGTCAATGCAATGCCCCCAAATGTATAATAAGCTAATGTGTTTGTTTAGTATTTATGTTCTGTCAGTTTAAATATGTGAACATATTATCAAAGTGTGTGTTAGGTATGTGTGTAAATAGTAAATGGTACGCTTTTAACACTACATGTCGTTCACCCATTCACACACAGTCCTCGGGAGCAATTTGGGGTTAAGTGTCTTGCCCACTTGCTGAGCCGGGAATCGAAACACCGATCTTCTGAATGAAAGACAACCTGCTCTATCACTTCTGTCACAGTGACAGAAAAAGAACAAAAGAGAGTAAGGTAATGGTACTCACATCAATTTCGCTCAGCATCACGTCCACAACACTTCCAATGACGATGACAAAGTCAAAGACGTTCCAGGGGTCTCCAAAATAACCCTTTGAGAAAAAAACACAAGTGGATGTGGGTCTTAGAATGTCACTCGCCATGATGTCAGTCATCATGATGCATGAGTGCCCACAGGGTAATGCCTATGTTTCCAGAGTCCTTATTGCAGGATATTGGTATATTTTTGCAGTTCAAATTGTAAAACAGGGAGATGGAAGTTTCAAATGCAGTTTGAAAGGTTAATAATTGAGAAGATATCAATGTCCAAAAGTCCAAAGTAAAGAAAACTGTCTTGCCCACAAATTTGAAGGTGTAGCTAAGGAGTATAAGGAGTATATAGCACTGTGCGAAATAGGAGAATGATTTCCACCCAGGGAAACATGAATTGAACATTTCACCTTGGGATGAAACATTGCTGATAGCATACGATCTTTGACAGGTCTCCTTAATGTGTTATATAAAGAGGATATTGAGCTTGAAACACAGGACACTGGGAACATAGATATGCTCACATATGATCATTGTGTACCCAGAGATGGGCAAAAATAAATCAAAATGTATTTTGATACAAAATACCCCCAAATAAATGTATTACAACAAAATACAAAATACTGGTGCCAGAAAATGTAACAAAATACATGCATTTTGTATTTAAAATATAGGAAATACTTTTTTCTGGATTTTCCCTATATCTCACAATTTGGTATAGCAGAGCTTTCAGGTTTGGGCTATAATGTACACAAAGCTCTGGTGAACCCCACAACAAGGAAGAACAGTCACAGAATGTCAGTGAAACTAAGCAAAGCTATTAAAAGACAACAACTTGATTATGTATATATATATTTTTATTAATGGGACTTAACAGCCCATAAACTTTGTTTTGTATCAACAAGAAAATATTCATCACATATTACATACAAGCTCCCAATCTCCCTCTTCCTATAGCTAGCTACTCGACTGATAAGTTAACTTGCTAAACACTGGCTATGCACTAGCTTAGACAGCATGCTAGCGTCATTAGCATGTTAGCATCGATCGCTAGCTTGATATTATAACCATCACCATGTATATACAATAGGCTATGTAGCCAGACCCAGACATAAAGTATACATCAAGCTAGTTGACATCTGTCACATTCAGATAAAATATTTAACTTGACAGACAATCCGTTGAACTTGAAGATCTGAAGACTGAACTCGTGAACTGTGTTTTGATTCATGGAGAAAGTATTTTGAGTATTTTAAATACAAAATTACTCCACTCTAAAGTATTTTGTTACAAATTACGTTCGATTTTTAATCAGCCCTATCAAATACAAATTACAAAATACTCAAAAGTAATTGAAATACGTATTTCAAATACAAGTAATAGAAATACTGCCCATCTCTGTGTGTACCTCTTTTCTCATAAAAGTGTGTGTAAAGGACTCTTAAGAGGTTATGTGATTATAAGTTACCCAAGTTAATTACTTCCTGCTCGCTTTTATTTTGTAAGTGCCTTTTTACGTTTTGGGTCTTTTATTTTGAAGTCCTTTCGGCCAACCGGAGCAGAGCCATATCTCTCTGAGTATGGTAGCTTGACTTCGCTTCAAACTGAGAACGAAATTTACAGTACAGACTGAACGGAAAAGTGACATGAAATATATTACTCTGCAATATATTTTCATAATTAACGTTTAAGCACCTAGCTGGAACGGGAACAAGGTATTGTGTGTTTATTGTGTTTTATTGTATTACTGTTTCAACTAGATGCTAATGTTAGCTTAACGGGTATAGCTAAATGACTCAGCTGTAATTTTAAGCTAATACTAGATTTTGGTTTTACATATGCTGTTGATAAGTATACATGAGAAAATGTTTGATTAATGCTCCCATGTATATTTAAATGTAAGCCACTGAATGTTTAAACTCGTAAGAGCTCACTCATGTTTTATCTGTTTCGTAGCTCTTACGGTGTTTTCTGGAGAAACATATATTTCTGTTCATCAAAGGAAGGATGAAAGTTGAACAAGAATAAAGGCCTCTGGAAATATCAGTAAGCTTCACCATTGTCCGGCTGGGGTCCGCTACAGTGTGCATCCGAATTATTGTCAACTAAGCAATTTCCAGGCACTCCATTATGAAAGCAAATATTATTCTTAACTATACTCCTCACAAGTTACTGACCTTAATGCAGTTTGTATCACTTGACGCAGAAAAGCACCATGAAATAGAATAGAGTACATGGTATGTAGATTGATGCACATAATGCGAAACCAAAGTTCACTGGTGCCCAGAAAGTTTTAGTTGTAGGCCTTTGGCAACATTTGCTGAGGTTAGCACCACAAGCTGGTTAACGGGTGAGACAGTCATAAGTAAGCCAAATGAAACGCCAGAGCTGGATGACCAGCTACAACAGCAACAGAGAGTTGTGTATGAGACAAGGAGTGAATAGAAATGCATCCTTGACTGCCTCATTCCATACACTGTTGCTAAGATTACCAGTTGTAGTCATATTTCTAAGATTATTTCTGTTATTATTACTGCTAATACTATTATCTTTCCATTATATCCACTACTTTTATTATTATTAGTCCAAATTATATTATAAGTATAGCTGTTGTTGCTCTCTCTCTCTCTCTCTCTCTCTCTCTCTGAACACAAAAATGATATGTTTATAAGTTATACACTGCCTGGCCAAAAAAAAAGTTGCCACCTGGATTTAACTGAACAAATAGGTACGTGCCTAGGTTCAGCAACAGTATGTGCTCAAAGAATGAGGTCAGCTGACTACCTGAATATACTGAATGACTAGGTTATTCCATCAATGGATTTTTTCTTCCCTGATGGCACGGGCATATTCCAAGATGACAATGCCAGGATTCATCGGGCTCAAATTGTGAAAGAGTGGTTCAGGGAGCATGAGACATCATTTTCACACATGGATTGGCCACCACAGAGTCCAGACCTTAACCCCATTGAGAATCTTTGGGATGTGCTGGAGAAGGCTTTGCGCAGCGGTCAGACTCTACCATCATTAATACAAGATCTTGGTGAGAAATTAATGCAACACTGGATGGAAATAAATCTTGTGACATTGCAGAAGCTTATCGAAACAATGCCACAGCGAATGCGTGCCGTAATCAAAGCTAAAGGCGGTCCAACGAAATATTAGAGTGTGTGACCTTTTTTTTTTTGGTGGCGACTTTTTTTTTGGCCAGGCAGTGTATGTGATGTCAACAAAATCCACACTGATTTATATTTTGAAATATATTCATATATTCATATACAAACTGTTGAACCTGCATTTACAAACTGCTTGTCATATGTGTGAACTTCACCGCATTTTTGTTTGGGTTTTTTGAGCGTATCCTGACATCAATCTATTCACAAATGCATTTTTTCTCAACAGAGAATTATCTGTAGCCAATCAGATGTCTCCATTTTCAACCAATCACATGAGCACACCCCGACGAGTGTATACTCAGGTAGGGAATCGGGTGGAAAGCAAAAGGCTGAAACTAGCAAGACAGCTTAGTTTAGGTGGTCCAAACATTTATCTGGTGCACCGAGATAAAAAAGTATTGAAACAATCAAATGTTGGCAGATCATTCTGTAAAGATCCCCAAAAGAATCCAAACCAAGGGATACAGTGACTGAATTGAAGGTTACGTCCACGATGTTGAAGGAATTCACCGGAACACAGTGTTTTAACGTAAATATTAGACAAGTAAATTTGCCATGTAGCTATAATTTACTGACTTAATTAAAGTTGTCATCAGGAATCAATGCCTTGGCTTGCAGTTTCGATGTTACAATTTACTATTTTGTCAAAGGAGATATGACCAGCCTGTATTAGTTTGATTTATAAGATAGCTGGCTAACACTATCAATTGTATGCTAATGCTACCTATGTGTATGTTTACCAGGTGATATTTGTAACTTTGACATGACTGCTATAGTGCTTCCCTCAACTTTGACAGAAACCAAAACGAAAATCAAATATTATACAAAGTATACTAGACTGATTCGGCTGACAAACACACATATTACCTGGCAAACATATAGCTAAGCTACTGTTAGCAAACGTTTGCTAACTCTTGATACAAACAGTGGCAGTAAAAAGTTAACACACTTCGCTCAGCTGGCTATTTTGTCTGAGGAGGCATGATTAACCTGTATTAGTTTGATATATTAGTAATATGATAGCTGGGTGAAGAATCACACTCGCTGTCTCTCTAGATTTAGCGAAGGTTGGCTAACGTTAGCTTAGCTATATGTTTGCTTGCCTTAACATCGTGGATGTAACTTTCAATCCACTTGCTGTATCTCTGTTTGTATTATTTTGGGGATCCTTACAGACTGCCCATGATTAAATGTTTCAACTCTTGTCTTGGGTTTTTCTTTTTTGGGGGGGGGGGGGGCGAGATCATGTGCAGCAGGAACAAGCACTTCAGTTTGTGTGAAGCATATATAATCTGCAAAAACGTTGACTTGTTGTTAGTCCTCTCAAACATCCGTGGGGGAAAAGCTCTGCACATTCAACTGAATTATAATCAGTGTCTGTTCTATAATATACTTAAAAGACTTATGAGAGTTTTTTCATCATGTTTATTTCTTACAACTTGCTCTGGGGGAATGTTGGGTCTTTGTAAATTATAGAATCTGCTCTATACCTGCTCTTTATGAAAAGCATCTTGAGATAACATCTGTTATGATTTGATGCTATATAAATAAATGTAATTGAATTGAAGAGATTGAAGAGACTTTTGTACTGCTACACTCCTAACTCAAGCCTGCTCCTGATCTTGCTGAAGAGTGAGTTCTGTTGTCTGTCATTGTATGTTGTTACTGTTGTGCTGTTGCATGTATAGGAGTCTGGCTTGTTTAGTGCTGTATAGAGGAAAGGGGTGTTGAGGCTGAAGCTACTGGAGGAATCGCAAGGCCGCTGCTGTGTTTACTTCTTTCTGCGCAGGCGCATCAAAAAGTAACTCGATCCGGTCCAAATTCAAAACAGTATTTAATTAAACGATGACAACTGTAAACTGATGATGACAATTACAGTCTATAATACACTATCGATAGTATGCATCTCGAGAGCAGAGACCACGTGCAACTCCACTCACAGTCCTGCAAAGCAAACTACCATGGCCTGCTGCACGCCCTCGCAAACAGTCCTTTTATGTCCTTTGATGGTCGTAAAGTGTCCGAAATCTGTCGTAAAACACAAAGGCCGTCTTCTGGGGTCAGTGATTGGCTTCCAATCGCTCTGACCCCTCCTTCATTGATCCACTGCTCATCTCTGTGGCTGGCTCCTTGTGACATCACCTCTGACATCACCTCTGACCTGCCCTCTGTCCTGCGGCCGCATGGTGTTACCCAGGAGTCCTCTCTGTTGTTTTATGGCAGTCTGCTTCCTCATCAGTTGTCTCCGAAAAGCCTTGCCTTGAATTCCTTAACTTTCCCTGATGGCTATTCTTTACAGTGTTTAAATCCTCCAGTGTTTATGCATTCATGATTTCAATACATTCAATATGTCAATATACTGTAACATATAATATCCTTCATGTAAACATATTACAAACATAATTCATTCTTCAGTAAATATTTTGTGACCAACATATTTTAACTTTTATTATTGTGACACCTCTATTCACCACTAAGGGTGTTATAAATTCTACTAAATAATGCTTTTAATTCTTAAATTCTCCACAGGGGGAAAAGCTCCAGGTAGGGTCTACAAAGGCAAAGTGGTCCCAGGTTACTGCAAGACCAAGAGCTCACCCTATATGAATCGGTCAGGGAGGAGTTGAATTAAACTTAGAAATGTTATTGTTTTCAAAGGGGCAATTTGTGGTACAACACAGTAAACAATAAACATACTATATGTCACATCTCTGGAGAGGACAGACCTTAAGCTGGTACGGGAGGTGGAATGGTATCAACTAAATATAATTGGTCTCACCTCACCCGGGAGGGTGTGGGGGATACTCACAAGCCCTTTTCTGAGTGCGGCTGTGATGGAGTTCTCCCTCGGAACAAGCCTCTATGTGACTGCAAGTCGCTGGGAGGAGCTCTTTGACGGTTCTTTGTGCTAATGCACCAGACAGCAGCTGGTGTACCCGACCTTCCTGGAGTCCTGGAAAGGGCATTTTCCAGTTTTTTGCATCCTGGAAAGGGCATCGACTGCAGACTCACTCTGCAATGCTCACACGGGTATAGATGGAGAACCCTAGAGGGGGTTGATTTTGAGGTACGGCCTGCCCTGATCTGGACCCAAGTGGTGTTTATTTGATTTGGTGGTTGTCATTAATTGGTCATAACAAACACGTGTTTGATTATTGGATGGTTCATAAGTGTACTTGGTATCAGAGCACTCTTGGCCAAAGATTGATGGTCAACTTTTTGGTCGTATCATCACTTTTGCGGCTGTATGTGTTTGACACTCGGATGGAGAAAAGAGCTGAACTGACAACTGATCACCACCTAGTGAGTTGGATCAGCTAGCAGGGGAGGCTGCCGGATAGACCTGGTAAACCCAGTGGCGGGCCGTGGATTTTATTCCTGGGCCTTCAGTGCTGTTCTACACTTCTACACAGCTACGGGTTATTTGTTTCATGTAAAAGCCGCATATTCACATAACACTGCAACATTTGACAAATGAAATAAAATGTTACATGAAGTTCAACACCTAGCATACAAAACACGAAATGCAGAGTGCAGATACATGAATACGAGCATGATGGGACGCTGCGTCATTAACAGACAATATAGTCCAAATCAATCTAACACAATGACAAACTCACAAGAGCAGTCGCATATATTCATATCACAACAAAGCAACAAATCAATCCAGCAGACCTGCAGCGGATCCACGCATTCCACCACACGAGCACGAGCCATTCAAATATTATTCATAAAAACGCCACGATAGACAAATGAACAGTAGAGGTAAACAAACGAAGTTCACTTACCAAATGCTGTCTATCCTCCTTTCTTTGTTGACAAAGAGTTTAATCCCAGTACATCAGTTCTAGTAAGAAGTCCTTCTCGATTCATCGATGCCAGTCGAGCCTCCCCAGTTATATTTCGCCCGGCATCGTCGGTCTTCCGCCGCCGGTGGTCGTCTTTGGCCGTGGACCGGCCGTGGACCGGCTGTGGACCGGTGAAGGGCGGGCCGCGGTTGTGGAGCTGTTTCCCTGCGAACGTGGTCATTGAGTTGTAGATCCATTCGAGTCTCTCCAAAAGTACCGACGCTCAGTTAAAATTAAACACATTCACAACATGTGCAACGCTTCTCCGACGCTGCATACAAATCCTTTTCCTGGCTGGGTCAGGGCTGCTAGCTGTGGGGTCGTTTCTTACTATGTCCAGTTTTTTTCGGAAATGTCCTTCTTGAGAAAAGCGTTCCCAGTAACTCCGCCACTAAATCCATTTCTCCTCCCAATAAACCAAATAAAACCCTATTTTCTCACCTACTCTGCCGTCTCGGTGTCTGCGTTTGGGTCCAGAAACAAGCCAACTGTAACAAGACAATAAGTGTATTCAACATCGGTTTTCAAGAGAACTACTAGTCACCAGAAGTCATAAGTACATCTCCTTTTTTAAACAAGCATCGAAGAGCATAAACCAGAGCCAAAGTACAGTGCAGAGACAAACGAATGCACAATAAGTGCCACAAACTAATACGAATACAATAACTGCAACAAACTAGTATGAATACAATAAATGCTAAGTAAGTGCTAAGTGGAAGGCTCAGGATAGGCCTTGTTGAAGAGGTGAGTTTTCAGCCTGCGCCGAAAGATGGGCAGCGACTCTGCTGTCCTGACGTCAGAGGGGAGTTCATTCCACCACTGTGGGGCCAGGACAGAAAACAGCCGTGACCGGGTCGATCGGCCGTAGGGACCTTTGAGCGACGGGGCAACCAATTGCCCCGAGGCAGCAGAGCAAAGTGGTCAGGCGGGGGTGTAGGGCTTGACCATGGCCTGGAGATAGGAAGGAGCTATTCCATTCACCGTCCTGTAGGCTAGCACCAGAGTCTTAAACTGGGTGCGAGCTCTTACGGGTAGCCAGTGTAGAGAACGGAGAAGGGAAGTTGTGTGGGAGAACTTGGGGCGATCGAACACCAGGCGAGCTGCAGCTTTCTGGACAAGCTCCAGGGATCTGATGGCCGACGCCGGGGCTCCGGCAAGTAGAGAGTTGCAGTAGTCCAGGCGGGAGATGACAAGAGCCTGGATTAGCACCTGCGCCGTCTCCTCAGTGAGCAAGGGGCGAATCCTGATGTTGTAGAGCAGGAATCTGCAGGAGCTTGGAACCGATGAGATGTTTGCTGAGAATGACAGTTGGTCATCCAGGGTCACACCCAGGTTCCTCGCAGTCCGAATTGGCGTCACCACGGTATCGTCAATGTTGAGCACGATTTGCCGGTGACTGCTCAGCAACGGACCAGAAAGGAATTTTCCTGGGATTACAAAGTGGGAGTCTGCAAAGGGATTCGGCACAGAGTACCATCAGCTAAACCGGTGGTGGTGAGGTAGTGTGTGTTCAGCGGATTAAGGAACCGCGGTGTCTCGCCACGCTTCCGCCTGTTATTGACTTTGCTTCGGGGATTAATATTGTCATCGGACTGTTTTACGTTACTTTAAGAAACTTTGGAACTGATGGGACTCGGGGTTTGAACTAGAACTTGTAAATGTTTGGTTTATTGTGCCAGAGTAGAGCGGGAGCCTCACGGTTATTTTGTTTTGCTGAATCCCATATGCCGAATGAATTTGATTTGTGTTATATTTAACTGGCTGTGTGGTTTCTTTTGTATCTGATGTCGTCTGTCCTTATAGAGAAGACCAGACAGCGTGTTTTTTGTACCTTCAACTGTTACGCAGTCAGATGTAGTGTCTGTATACCTGACCAATTCAGATCCGCCCATGCCCTTTAATTTTAGCGTATGTACTTTTCCCTTTTTAGGTTCATATTAGGTTAATATCTGCAAGATGGTGCCGTGCTTAGGGTTAGGGTTCTTAACAAGAAGAAAGCAGCTTTCAGGTCTGGGGACAGGGAGGAGCTCAGGAGAGTCCAGTGTGACCTGAAGGTGAAGCTCAGGGAGTGCAAGGACTCCTACAGGAGGAAGCTGGAGACCAAACTCCAACAGAACAACGTGAGGGAGGTGTGGACAGGGATGAAGCAGATTACTGGCTTCAAGGTTGGAGGAAGACAACCAGGGGGCTCGCTGGAGAAGGCCAACGAGCTTAACTCTTTCTTCAATAGGTTTAGCTCACAGCCCTCATCTGTCTCCTCCACACACCACACCTCCCCCTCTGTCCCCCCTGGTGAGCTGCATGGAGGAGGATTACAGGGCAGTAGTGGATGACTTTGTAAAGTGGGCTGGTAGAAATCACCTGCTGCTGAATGTGGCCAAGACCACAGAGATGGTGGTCCACTTTAGGAGGAAGACGACGGCTCCACAACCGCTGAGAGTTCTGGGAGAGGATGTGGACATGGTAGAGGAGTACAAGAACCTGGGTGTCTCCATCGACAACAGACTGAACTGGAAGGCCAACATCAACGCTGTGTACAAGAAGGGGATGAGTCAACTCTTTTTCTTGAGGAAACTTCGATCCTTCGATGTGTGCAGCAAGATGTTGGAGATGTTCTACCAGTCTGTTGTGGTCAGTGCACTTTACTTCTCCGTAGTCTGCTGGGGGAGCAGCATTGGAGCCGGAGACACCAACAGACTTAATTAACTGGTTAAGAAGGCCGGCTCCATCATTGGCTGCAAACAAGACAATCTGGAACAGGTGGTGGAGAGGAGGACACTGAAGAAACTATTATCCATATTGGATAACAAGGATCACCTTCTCCACCACCTACTGCAAGGACAGCGGAGTACTTTCTCCAACAGACTGATCCAGCTCCGCTGTCACAAGGACAGATACAAGAGAACATTCCTGCCCTCTGCTACAACACTGTTTAATAAATCACCTCTGGCCAAATTATCATCCTTCAAATGACTACAACTTCGCTACACGGTTGTTGCTTGTTGTTGGTGATCCTTGCACTACTGTTCAGTTTGTTTAGTTTACAGAGTCGTTTATCTTATACCATTCTAATTCATTGTACATACTGTGCATTTTTACTTTTTATTCTATTTTATCTTTTGTATTCTATTTCTTAAAATTCAATATCTGCTCTGTTATTTTATTGTACTATATATATTGTGCATTTCCATACTTCATATTTTATTCTTCTCTGTAACTTGCTGCTGCTACAAACAAATTTCCCACTAGGGATAAATAAAGTTTAAATCTATCTATCTATCTATCTATCTATCTATCTATCTATCTATCTAGGTGAATTGTTACAAGGCCACCTCACTTTTAGCCACATTACGCAAAATGACAGAGATCTGGGCTTTGTTTGTGACATCCGTTCTCTCGTCTACTTCTACTGCTAATACTTGGAGGGATTAATCTCCTTTTTTGATATCATTTCTAATCACCTCACTGACTGCTTCAATTAAATTGTTCTGTATTATGTTTGACAAGCCAGAAAACACAGTGGATGTCTCCAAATGTCAAGCTAATCTTTCATCTTTCTCAACAAAAGCATGTAATAGTTCTACATAGTTGCCACGATTAGAAGAGCTTGAACTCTGTTACCACAAAATGCCAGTTCCTGTTTGGCTAGGAAGCAGGTTGCATTAATGAGGTGTTGTCCGTTTTCCTTTACCTTAGCGTTGTGGATGCTAATATTTAGTCTCCGCTGTTCGTCCAAAGCCAAATCTATTCTTGAGGTTCCAAAAGTTTTCAAAATAATTTGGCTTTGAATATGAGTCGTTGATCTTTCATGTTTGCTGAGGCTTCTTGGTAGATTTTTCAGGTCACAAAATCCTGATTTAGTCCAGACATCGTCACACGTTGAGAACAAAAGACAGGGAAAGCAGTAAAGGCGGTTTCTTAAATCACAGCCACACAGACAGTTTTTTCGAGTGTACCACTCCGTTTGAAAAGAGCGAGTTATCTTCTGTCCCGTCGTTTGAAGCAAACCGACGTTGGTCTCCCATTATCTATCACTTCACGTTTCGATTGATAGTCCAGTTTTGAGAATTTTTTAAGCTTAGATATAGATTCTTCCATTGTTGCGGTCAAAGCTAAATATAAGACAAAGAAGAGAAGTGTAGAAGAAGAGCAACATCAGAACAAGCATAAACCCGACCCGTGGCCTCTCACACGCCCCTTTCCTTGAGGCAGAGGTACTGTTTGCTCCCCTCTGTGCTTTTTCACTGCGGTTTTATGTCAGATCAGCAAGACTAAATATGTTCTACACATACGTGAAATACATGACCTATTCTATGGAAAGAAAGGACTTATAATACAAGTGTCAACAAATATTACAGTCTTGACAAACAATGAGAAAGCAAAAGGCACGCGCTCAACCCAGTTTGTGAGGGATTGCGCAATCTGAGATGAGGCACAGCTCGTCGCTGCCTCACCTCTCTGTTTGAACAGGACATGCGCAAATTCAGCGATTTTTATTATAAAAATGATTGAAATGATTGGAATCATACAGAAATTACATTTATAGCACAGATCAGTAGAGAAATATTTTTTATTTTATTATATCACTATTTGTTTTTTCCTTTTCATGATGACAGGTGAGGCGACCGCACGTCCCTGGGTACAGGGTTTGTTGGTACAAGTCATCCAGTCCTTTTTAGAGTGAGAACTGTCTGCAGACATTTTTTCCATTGGGTCTTGACCTTCATGCATGATGGTGTGGTCTCTATCAGGCTGTGACCTTCAGCATGCACTGGGGCGGTTTGCAGCCAAGGCCATGGTTCTCTACTGGAAAGCCTTTTGGGTTTGGAGTGAGTCACTGACCCAAGCAAGGGAGTTCAAGTATCTTATCTTGTTCAGGAGTGAGGGCAAAATGTAGGGTGAGATGAATGGGCGGCTTAATGCGGTATTAGCAGTGATGCGGATGCTGTACTGGACCATTGTGGTGAACACGGAGCTGAGCCGAGAGGTAGCACAGGTAAAAAGATTAATTAAGGTCTACTGTATTTAATTACCAACTACTAGCCAGCCTAAACATAAATCGTATGCTTTTGGTTGCCAGCAAGAAAAAGATACATAGTAAGGTATTATTGGAGGAAAACACCTGAGTGCTGTGACAGTGGAATTCTTTTGTTGTAGAAAATCGTCACACGCTTATAAGTAAATTTGCAGTCACGGAGAAAATGTTTTTTTCTCACCCACAAACACAACACAGCGGTTACACTTCTCAAAGTCTTTATTGTAGTGGCACACATCCTGTTCTACAAATTGCAGTTTAAGAAACTCACACGCTCACCTTTTTGCTACAGTTACTGCAGTGAATGTGGTGCAACACACCTTTATCAAAAAATGTGAAGTCATGGACAAAATTTACACATCTGCAAATCAGTATGTGAAGAGAGTAATAGATTGGGTGCTTATCATTTCAACGGTCTTTTTTCCACAACAGAAGTGCTCACCATCCAAAAAAGCAATTCTTACAGAAATCCCTAAAGATCTGCTGCCACTACTAAACTCATAAATTAGCTTGAATAGGCTAAAATCAAGAGATTCTGCTGGAGATTCTCAAATGGCAAACCACAGGAAAGACACAGCTCATCCTGCAACTGCAAATGATAAGGAGACAAATATGTGTGCGCTGTCTACAAGCTGATTTTGGTTTGACCCACTGTGTGACTGGATGGTATGCGGGAAGCCTGCCCAGCAAAATAACTGATAACTTGATTTAGTCTTGTTGCTACATAGTGGAATAGCTCATAATTTTCTCACGGATAGACAGATATTAAGTTACATGCTAGACTGTGGTGATTGCTTCCCATTATCGCTTCTATTTAATGGGTCATATCCTTAATTCCCAACAAAGACTCTTTTATATTAGAAGCCATTATGGTAAGGTTACAGTAGCTAGGCAAAAATCACTTTACCAAATTGTTACGAAAGTTGAACCATAACCAACCAAAATGCACAAACAGATTTCTTATTAGCCACAATATAATATCATCATGGTGTGTTCACTGTCCAACCAAATCTGAACTCAAAAGAAAAAAAAGAGACCAGTCAATGATGACTTCCTCAAAAACCCACCTTCTGAAGCTTGGCAACCAAGCAAAAATGAACAATAACAGTCTACTACTATGACAATGGGTACTATGTAGTTATTAAAAGTGTTGTTTGATTACTGGTACTGATCAGATAATGAAAAAATGGAAAAAGATAAAAGGCTGACAAACATAGATACACTGTTCTATCTGAACTGTGAAAAGAGCTACACTCACAAACGTTTGCATGTGTATGTGGTTTGAATGACTCCTGGAAGAAGAAGATATGAAATTGAAATATCCATGTCAGATGGAAAAGCCCTCTGAGGCAAATTTGGAATTTCCGGCGGTACAAAATAAATAAATAATAATACAAATACAAAAGTTGATCTGTTTTGGTAAATGAACTACCACAGACTCACAGTCAGCGCTTAACTTTTTTTTTCTGGAACATCTAATAAGTTGAATTTTGACTTACCTTGGCTTTGAAAGCCATAAGTTTAAGAACCATCTCCACAGTGAAGAGCACAGTAAAAATCACGTTCAGCATGTCGGACAGGTGAGTTACGTGGTCTGACTGGTTACAGTGCTGTGGGTTAAAAAGAAACACATCGACAACTACATGAATATAAAGTCAGACAGAGTTATTCTACTTATATGATAGCTTTTTCCGAAAGTCTATTACGCCCTGTTCACATGTTTGGACTTCAAGTAGCTTGGGCTTTGTTGCCTCTCACCAGCCTGGAGCTTGAGCAAATCATTTTAATTATCATCTCAAGTCCTGATAGCATCCCCAGTCAAGCCTGTGTTGATTGGGGATGCTGTTTAGCACGTCGTTTGGCTTTTCCAACATTTGTTTAAAGTGCTTTTACATAGCTGTTGAAGCTAGAAGTTGTGTGGAGAGGTCCCAGGCTGCTATTTAGATTGTTCCTCTATTGTTGAGTCTGTAGCTGTGATTCGAAGGTAACAGAATTCTTTACTCCACCCCTCCCCAACCTCTGTCATTCACACTAACAGACAGAAACACATTGTACATTGTGACGTTATACTCTGCCATTAGTAGCAGAGTGTAAAGTCAAAGATAGACATAGTTGAACTGTAGCATGTTCTGTTAGAGTCTTATTCACCCTTCGCTCAGTCCAGCCCCTCAAACACAGACTTGCCAATCGTAGTATTGGCAAGCTCTGACCAGGTTCCGAAAACTATCCAGCTCCGTCCATAGACTGTTATTCAATCATTTTAGATTTTCTTTATTTTCAGTCTGGTTTAGTGGATTTTCAGCTAGTCATGGTAAATCCTTGTGTAATAATGATACTAGTTACCCGCAGAGGTTAGATATATATGTCTCTAACATGTTACCTAGCACTTAAATGCTACATGTAGTGTTAATGCTGGTAAAATGTAACATTAAATTCACCACCCAAAATCTCAAGGATGCGACGGAGTTCCTGGGCATACCTCCTTGTGTGGACAGGCGTAAAGGCATAAGTTTTAAAACGATGACGTAAACACCAGCATTCGCTTGATTGGGTCTTAGCAGTCACGACGTGTCCTTCCCTGATTGGTCACGCCCCTATCACGTGACCCTTTTCCAGAAGAACACAAACAGCAACATCCTTGATTATTGATCGACTACCAGTGGTTGATTTAACATCGATAACTGATTTCAGGTGTTCTGACCTTTTTGTCTATACTAGCAGCTGTTGTGCAGTTAAATTCTGCATTTTATGATTCTACTTCTGCCGACATGCGGAGGAAGCAGCTGTTATTGATCCCATTAGTAAGCGGCGTGTCCAGCATACCAGTGTATTAGCCCTACGCACGTTTGAAGTCACAGTTTGCGGCTTTGAGGAGGACGAAAACTTCTAACTTTGCAGGAAATTTGTTTGTTTGAGTTTACAAACAAAGATTTTAGAGGAAGATCTTAATTATCAAGCACAACCTTTCATTATTAAAGACTACTATAATACTCTGATTGCTTAGTTACAAAAAATACAACAATCTACTTCCTGTTTACACCGGCACCGGCATGCCAGTGTACTTGAATAGTTATTTGATAATAGTTTTCAGGCTTGCTAGTATGGACAGAAATAATTACGGAAATGATGCTGAAGCGCCTGGACGAAGATCGTTTTTGTTTTAAAACCCTGGTTTTAAATGAAAACGTATTAGTGTGGATGTAGCCTGAGACGAGTCAGAACAAGTTTAAGAGATTTTTCTGCTTTACAGCTCCTCTTCACTATAGTTGTGATATCACCCACTCTAACCCTGAACATTCCGTCAAATGCACACTCACTGTGAAATCCTGGCCATGTTAGGTGGGTTTGAGCACTGTTCACCATGATTTATTATTCTTTTCTAGACATTCCGTACAGTTTTTTGCCATTTTCACCACAGCAGAATAATTTTAAAGATGCTAATGCCCATCTGGGCTTAAAACAGGCCCGGGTCTCAGATTATATCCTGAGAAATTATATATTATTACTAAACAGGAAAGCATAAATACTTAACTTCTCTCTACTCTCTCACTCGACTATCAGCAACATGATACATATGTTGCCACACCACAATTTTTGATCCTCACCATAAGACAGACAAACAGACAGATAGGCAAAAGGTGTGTTATATGTATGTGAAATGTGTTGTATTCATACCTGCATTCCCAGACACATGGTGTTGAGCATAATAAGGAGGAACATAAGGTACTCAAAGTAGCAGGAGGTGACGATGTACCACACCTGATACTGGTAAGGGTTCTTGGGAATATAACATCGCAGAGGTCGGGCTTTAAGAGCATACTGCACACACTGGCGCTGGAGGGGTTAAAAAGAAAAGGGTGAGGGAGATGCAGAGCTTAAACAAAGTTAAAACATGTTGCATTAGGATGAATGAGAGGCCAATAGCAATGTCAGACAGTTGAAACTAACACCAATACTGTTGATATAGAAGATATTAGATTTTTTTTCAACATAAACAACTCTTTTGGCAAAGAACTCATGAACATTGTTATTACAATCACATCCCTGAAAGAGCAAGTCCACTCTCAAATTCTGCTACGACCCTCCCTAGTGAGGGTTAACATCTGTGTGAAGCATTGCTAAGTAGTGTGTGACTACATATCGGGTGAGGGGACACAGTATGACCACGCTCAGCGAGGACATGCACAAGGCCTGGCTAAAGTGGCCCGGCAACAGCCCATTTGCCCTCTTTGACTGATCTACCCCCCGGTCGGCGGTGGAAACTCCCGACAAGGACGGTGTCAGCATTGATCCGCTGTTGTTGGGTCTGTGGATCGGAACTGATCAACCGGACGAGGAAAAAACTAACCGGAGACTAACTCATCAACCCTGCTTTTCAGTTTTACAGCCTGTTGTGACCTGTAGTCTTTTGCGACACTACAGTGTAGTAAGAGTGGAAAGTGATAAATCATTTTTTTAATAATAGAAAATAGTTCATTGTTGACGGGTTCCAAAATGCTTCCTCAGGCCCCAGTAGGAGGACTGTGTTTGTCTTTGACACATTACTACCAAAGTATTAATCAAGATTGTGAAATGAAAACGATTAATGACTGATTGCTTTCATAGTTGATACAGATGATAATTTATTTTCATACAAAAATATAGTATGTAGTATAGTTAAAACAGTTAGTAAGTTTATTTTATTTCTTACTTCTTCATGCATAAATTGGTGCCTTTGCTGGGGATAAAAATCATGGCCAGAATGCACCAAATTGACCCCCAAAGGTGACTTTGCATCTTTGGTGCGTCACAGTGCTTTTACAAGTTCGAGCAACAGCCCCTGAAAATGTCTGTGTATGTTCATTCAGTGTATGGAATGCAACTACTACTAGTAGATACAGAAATACAAGTTCACTACTGGAAAAAAGCTGTTGTTAGTTTAAACATCACAAGACTGTTTCATACCATGTTCTCTTAATCAATTCCCACAATTTATGAATGTGGTTGCAAACCTTCCCTCTCTCTATCTCTCTCTCTCTTCCTGATTACCCACAAGGCTCTCTACAAATTGGACCATTGCAAATAAAATATGAAATGGAAGGCTGAAAAGCTCAAGGAAAAGAAGTTACAATCCCCAGAAATATCATTTCCAAATAAGTTGCAACAAGTAGTTCTGCATTTAGCCGTGTCTGTGTGAGTAACACTGCAGGCAGCAGTTATAGCATTTTTTGGTGGGCTGCTTTGAGACTTTATGCTATGGGGCAGTGGGAGGAGGGGCTGGTTTTTGTTGCATGCGAAACACAACATCAGTTTAATTTTCATTTCCAGTCATTTTCATCAGAGGCCTACCTGGTTTTTGTCCAGTTCACAGTTCTTATACTCCTGCTCTCCTTGCTCCTGGAAAGTGACGATGACGAAGCCCACAAATATATTCATCATGAAGAAGGCGATAAGGATGAGGTAGATGATAAAGAAGATTGAGATGGCCACTCGGTTGTTGTACATTGGGCCTTTATCCTCTAAGTTTGAATCAATGGCTTTATATAGTATCCTAGGAAGATAACAACAAAGTCACACATAAATCCACACACATGCAATATACAGACAAAATATAAAAAATACTCCAAATCAATGAAGAGTGGATTGCAGATGTACCGTAAACTAAACTACATATACAATGGGTAGATGCTGCTGAATTCTGAACTATCAATCCTGAAATGAATAGACACCTTTCAATTTGCACAGAACAGATCATGACTCACTTTGGCCATCCTTCAAAGGTAGAAATGGTGAAAAGAACCAGCATGCCATTGAGGATGTTGTCAAAGTTTAGTTCTGAGTTGGTCCATTCCCTCTTATGGACCTCCACTTCATGAAGTGCTCCTTCCTGGTACTTTATATAGCAGCCTCTGAGACAAAGTGTGTGAGTGGAAAGACAGACAGGCAGGGCTACAGTTAAGATTACAATAATTAGCGTTTCTCCAGGGTAAAGTTTTACTACCACATATCAATACTTTTAAGCTATAAAACTAATTCCTAATGATATTACCAATTAAATGACTGTGATATGTATGTATGCATGGTGGCAGTGAAAATGAATCGAGCAATTAAAATATATTAATTTGTTAAGATTAATTTATGTTTTGGTTAAGAATGACCCTTGCACACGATGAGATGATGACTTTTCCTAGTCAGTTCCTAGTTCCAGATTCAGGCTTTGCTGCTTGTCTTTGTGTTATGCAATATTAAACTGCATATCATTGGATTTGGATTTCACCTTTAACGCTAGGAGAGTGTGATGGCAGCTGTTATGGTTCATATGATTAGTTGGGTATCAAGAATATACTACTAGATACTTTAATGCAGTCCCCAACCTTTTTTGCGCCACGGACCGGCTTCATGTCAGACAATATTTTCACGGACCGGCCTTCGAGGTGTGGCGGATAAAAACAACAAAATAAAATGATACGCCCGGCATTAAAACAAATATAAAATGCATAAATAAATACAACTCACAATAACGCTGAATCAGTGGAGCCCTGAGCTTATTTCTCTGCAACGAGACGGTCCCATCTGGGTTAATGGGAGACAATGACACCCGAAGTGTGTTCCTTATGTCCAGACTACTTTGTTTTGTTTTGATTGCTGTCACTGCAGAACATCCTGCTTCACAAAGAGGATGTGTGAAATGGAAGCAGGGTTTTCAGTGCTTTAGTGGCGATCTCAGGATATTCAGCCTTTATTTTAATCCAAAACACCAGCAGAGTTGTTGTCTCAAACATACTTTTAAGGCCACCGTCATTTACAATCTCCAGCAGCTGATCTTCCTCTGTCGCCACATATTCTGCAGAGCGGGTTTGGCGCGTGAGAAATACTCCTGATATTTAATTAGACTCCTGATATTGTCTGTTAAATGAAGCTTTCTTTTTCTTGGAAGTTGTCGTCTCTTCTTCTGTCTCCTTAGTGGCCTTTCCCCTTTGCAAAGAAGCTCTCCAGAAGTGTTTTACTCATTTTCGCTAGTTTGCGGGCTGAATTTTTGAGGTAACGTATCACGTGATCGAGACAAGCGTCTTGCCATGTGTCAAGAGCCACAGGCGGATGAAATTGCGAGAGAATCCGGTCAGTTTTCAAAATAAAACTTAAAAAAAAGAAAATCAATAAAACGGAAATAACATAATATTTATTCTTTCTGTGCGGCCCGGTACCAAATGACCCACGACCCGGTGGTTGGGGACCACTGCTTTAATGCACCTAATTAAATTAACCAATCCACAGTTCAATCTGCAAATCTGCATTATGAGGTGTTTGGTATAATAAAGCAGCAAAGCCTTAATCAAGTCATATATCTAATTCATATCAAATTCAAAGCAACATGAAAAAAATTCTGCTCACACAAGAAACCTAATTGGACACAATCTGTCCAGATTCAACAGCTAAAAATAATATATCATGAAGTGTAATTTTGACACTGTAAGGCTTCATGAGGGACATGATCCTAAAAATCCATTCCAAAGAATATGGATACACTTATCAGGCTTGATTGGAAATCATAAACCTAATTTATGTCAACTGCAAAAATTCCATCCACTGATGAAAACCTTAGATGTGGTTAAAAGCCCTGGAAAAGCTATTGAGAGGACCTTAATTAAAATGACAAATTATTTTGTCAAATGTTTCGTGTTCACTAAATGTTTTATCTAATTTAGTTAGATTCAGTTAAAAGCACTTTGAATTACGTTTTCCTTTTGAATAGTTTTTATACAGAGCATTCCAAATATTAAAAACTGAGGCACAGAGAAGCATTACGCAGCATCACTGTTCTAATAACACATTAAAGTGCTTACTTGCATGTTTCCTCAGTCATTTTGTCAGGATCTGTGCAGGCGTAGAACTTGCCCTGGGAAGACAAAAAGTGTCTTTATACAAATACAGTGCTAAACAACAATTTTCCATCATATTTCTTTGTCTTCTCACTTTGAAAAGTTGGACTCCAATGCAGGCAAACATGAAGTCCAGTAGCATGGTTACCAGTACAATATTTCCAATGGTCTTGACAGCAACAAACACACACTGGACGACATGCTATAAAGACAGAGATAATACAGATGATACATTAGGTCAGTATTAGGCCATTTAAACCTGCAACTTTATCAATAGACAACTCATACCTTGAGTCCCTTTGCTCTGTTGATGGCCCTCAGGGGCCGGAGTACCCTTAACACCCGGAGAATCTTCACCACAGAGATGGCACTGGATCTAGAGGACACAAACAAAGGCACACTGTATTTACTGGATGTTCACTCTCTGGCAATATAGTGATGTTTATTCGACTGGCGTGTTCATGGCATATGGCAACAAGATAAAGATAAAAAATGTAGCTCTTTGCATGAGAGAGAGGAGGTCAGTCGGAAAATGTCTAGTCTCCACTTACTCCATGCCCATTGAGAGGAGAGATACACTGACCACCAGAAGATCCAAGATGTTGAAAGAGTTCCGACAGAAAGACCCTTCGTGAAGAATTGCACCATATGTTGTCATCTGGAAAAGAATACTTGTTATCCATTATGAACACCACAACCGTAAGAACAATTTACCTGCTGTAGGTGCTACATATAGCTTATAAATTCCAAATAAGGGAGAAAGCTGAACAAAATGTTACCAGAGATGGAAAATACGAGGCGTCCCAAGAGACTGAGGTAATTCAATTAAAATGAAGAGGAAATTGCTATAAATCTTCCATGGTGCCTCTTAAACTCTTAACTGCTTGATGGTGTATTCATTTATTGAAACTTAATTTAATTGATAAATGTCAAACAATAACTTGAATTGGTAAACATGAAACAGATATTCTCTGATTCTACCTGGTCATATGTGGCTCGATTCATCCATAAATGCTTCATCTATGTGAAAATAAAGTCATGACAGACTGCTTGCAAGAGAACAGAAGTAGCGGCAGCTCTGCAGCTGTGACAATCAGTTACAATCTGCTAGTTCTCAGCTGGAATATATGTCTATCTGAAAAATATGGATGACTATGTCAAAATAATGAAGTACCAATCAAATCCATCTGAAGATGGGTGTCATGGTGGCTCCCACCCTGTCTCTCACTCATCTCCTTCAGCCTCACACCTTCTGTGTTCCTCTTGTACAGTGACTTTGGATGCAAATTTGGTAAGGCCTGTTATATATTTTCAGTATTTTGTAATACAAGGATTTCTATGGTTGGTGAATCAAGATTTCATGACATAATAATATACATGTGAGTGACAAATGAAAGGAAACCACAACATGTAGTGTATAAAAAAATGTTGCACCACAAATCTCAACAATCTAAACAAATCTGCGGTGAAGCTGTTCTTAAACCAGAGATTTGCTATTGACTATGTGTTTGTGTGCCTATCCTGCGTCCATATGGTTGTGTACGTAGTCAGCAATTAAGGTGACGCAAACATGTGGTCAAAAAGCAAGTGTATCTACCCTTAGAGTCTGTGGAACTTTATTGGAGTGATGAACACCATTCTTCCAAAAGAGTACGTTTAGTTCATTTTGGTTGAGATCAAGTGACTGTAAAGTCCATAGCATATGATTAACATCATTTTCATAATCATTCAGTAACCCTTCATGACCTGTAATGAAGCATCATGATTCATTATGTTTCTCCACACCTCTTTGGTTATTCTTTTTAATTTGTCACGCATCTATCTCAACAATATCAACTTTAGTATATGTAATTACCTTGAGCACAATTTCCGCTGTGAACACCGAAGTGAAGACTATATCAGCATAGGCCAACACCTAAAAATGTCACATTTGTAATATCAATAACAATATCATATCTATACTTACTGCTTACAATGTGAATGAAAATTGAAATTGTTCAATGGCAATACAATTTAAACATTTAAATTACAGTGGGACAGACATGCACTTGTCACCTGGTTCCTGAAGGACATGGGGTCGATGGGATCCTCAGCAGCTAAAGAAATAGATGACAGTAGGATGAAGAGGAGGATGATGTTGGTGAAAGTAGTTGCATTGATAATACGATGGCAGAGCTTCCGGAACCTGAAATTGAAAGAACTTGTGAAATTCCTCCAGCAGGCAAGGATACATTTCAAAAACTTCATCAGGAACAATAAGTTAAATTAAAGCTGCAAGCAGCATTGATCGGGCCCTCGCATAATCACGCACGTCGAGGGTACTGGCAGGACTCTGGTGGATGCTGTCATGCATTTCTGTGACCATCATACACTGTGTGCACGAGTTAAAAGATATTTCCTGTGTTGACAGCATAGCCAGGTAATTTTGCAAGGTCTTAAGCCTCGAATGTTTTGAGTGTACCTCCGAATACAATCATAAATGTCACCCTGTAAAAATTGACAGAAAACTGAATGTGTGTGAATGCGCTTCAGTGTTATTAACATAACAGACTGTCAAAGTAAATGCAGGTCATTTGTTTGTGCAGGTAGCTCTGACAATCACTGCTGAGTGACTCAAAGCTGGAAGAGTCGAGGAGAAATAGGAGAATGTATAGTTCTATGTGGAAAAAAAACATTTTTATAAAGAAATAAGTTTAAGCCAAAAGGTGAGCCAATGTAGAATAATTTATCATACAAATTAGGCTGGGTGCAGTTTCATTTTAGTAAACAAACTTCACATTTCATGAAATTACTTTACATTATGGCCTAGCTCCAAAACGAACAAAAACAATTACAGTTACTATTAATGAAAACTCCACATACAAGCGGGATTTGGAAACCTTTTTAATCTAATTTCTGCTCTCCAAAGATCTTAGTTTGCACATATTTAGATCAGAGAAGTCTTTTTCTCATGGTGTGCCCACAAACCCTTTTAATAAGTTCAGTGTTTGGGCCGCTGTAATCATAGAATCCTGCTTACGTCCGTGCTTATCAGTAGATGGCGCTATGACTATGAGTTAATATTGGCATGCAGAAGTCCTAAAGTCATGACAGTCATCAAGCATGTCAAGTTTGAGACAATTTTGACAAAGTACAGTCAAGTTACAACATCTTGATGGATGATGGTGAACCATGTAAAATGGCCGCCACACCACATCCATGTCATTCGATGAAACCTCAAGCTTTTAGTAACTATTAATCACTAAGGTTCTGACTAAATTTAAAGTTGATCTGATTAATTCTCTACGAGGAGTTCGTTAAAGTAAATTACCTGGATATGGAAAAAAAAACAAGAAATTCATACAAAAGTCCAAATGGCTGACTTGCGGTTGGGTTTAGAGCAGGCATGGGCAAACTACGGCCCAACGGGCCATATACGGCCCGTTGGCTTTTGTCAAATTATAGTAAAGACCGCATTCATTTTTCCTTTTTCCTGCAATACCCGGCGTTTCAGTTGATCCCACTAGATGGCGCACTCCAGACACAATTGACCTTTGCTGGGGTCTGGTCTATTCTCTCTAGATGACGCCCACACCGCGTTCACTACTTGATTGGTTCTTAGCAGTCACGACTGTCCTTCCCTGGTTCTTCACACCCCGATCACGTGACCCGTACCCGGAAGCTCACAAACAACAACATCCTTGATTACCGATCGGCTATCAGGTTAATTCAACATGGACAACTGATTACAGGTGTTACTGACCGTGTTGTCTTTACTAGCAGCTGTTGTGCTGTTAAAGTCTGCATTATTACAGAGGAAGCAGCTGTTAATGGAGCAATTAGCAAGCTGCGTGTCCAGTGGCGTTATCAGCGCTACGGAGCGGACGTCTGGAGTCACAGTTAGCGGCTTTAGGGAGGGTGATGGACACAAAACGGAGGACTTTTCTGTCCTTATTAATGCTTATTTTGTTCTGCACAACTATTGTGAAGTTCGCAGATAAAATGTAAAGGAACAAAACATGAATTGCTCTCCAGAAGGACAGTTAAGACACCAGCAGAGCTACGAGTGAGAACAGACAACGAAACTGAGGAAACGAGTGAGAGATGTGTGTTGACCACTTATGGACCCATAATCTAGTAAACTTGTGAGTGTTCATTTTATAGTAAATTTGATGTGTGTGAGAGAGAGAGAGCAAGACCCGCAGCGTCTAAAAAATAAAACTTCTCAAACTTTCCATGAAATGTGTCTGTTTGAGTTCATAGAGGAAGATTTTAGAGAAGATCTTAAGTATCAAACACGACCTTTCATTATTAGCCTTTTAACCTCGAAGCCTATTTTGAGTCCTCTGCTTGAAGCTATGTGATTATTAAATCACACACCTTGATGTCACAAGTCAAAGTTCTATGATATAAAGTACAGCCGGATGTTTTGTTTAGACTTTCTTTGAGTGGTTTGCACTCACTCAGACCTTTCTTACAAACTATTGTAATATCGGTCATATTAGCACTTTTAGCATTTAGCAAAAATGTGCATTTTTTCCCACAGAGAGGGTAGGTCACACCTCTCTGCTCCAATACCAACGGGGATTGGACACAGTTAGAGTTCAAACACCGTGTCCGATTGGAAATGTGGAAGTTCGGTTCTATATTATTCATGTTATTCTCATATTTTCCTTGACAGATGTTATAGACCCAAGATTGTTGAGGTTTACCCAACTCAAGTTTTTTTTTATTTTAATTTTCATTATCTTTCTTTGACATGCATGCTCAGGCAGAGAAGAAAACATGTTATAACAATACGTAGAGACTATGGCTTATCTTCATTTCATCAGTTACAATATAAAAGGAATTAACAACCAAATTAAACAAAAAAAATCCTAGGGTTATTAAAAAAAATGCAGTGTTCTGCAGCCCTAATTCAGGAAACACAATGTCCCATGTTTATACAAATTATCAGTTATGTAAGATAAAAAAAAATCAACTCTTTACATTTTTTAAATGAATCCTATCACATTAGTACTAATCACCAAATCTGTAGCATTTTTAACAAATCAAAATCTTTGAACACACATTTTGAACATATTTTTCAAATTTTTGTATACGATTTGAGTTTAATGTCATGGTGTTTTCAATGAAAACATTATGTTATCTCTTTCTTTGTCTGTAAATGTTAGTGGGAAGCCTGGCATGGAATACCGTTTACCAATGCACTGTAATCTGGTGTATAATTTTACACTGCAACTGAGTGAGTCTTGTAGATGTGCATCAGTAAGGCGTGTTCTGTGTTTGTTCTTGATGAAGTTCATGTCAGAAAAGGCTGATTCACAGAGATAGGTTGAACCAAAAAGGTAGGCAACTTTCATAGCT
Source organism: Pholis gunnellus (assembly GCF_910591455.1). Lineage (NCBI taxonomy): Eukaryota > Metazoa > Chordata > Actinopteri > Perciformes > Pholidae > Pholis > Pholis gunnellus. The sequence continues at coordinate 1,629,445 of NC_136529.1, read as the reverse complement.
GCTGTGCATACACCTTTGTATTTTTTTGTGTCCACAAGGCACCAAATGTTTGGTGCAGACTGATGGGCTTTGAGGTGAAGGTCATCTTGCAACGTTACGATTTCTATCTCCACCTGTCCAGCATCCAACTGCATGTCATGTCCACTTGCATGAAAGGATTTGAAACGAATGACACACATGGCTCAAGTTGATCAAAGTCACAAAACCTGTTCTCAAACTCTTGCCCCAGTCTGTTTATGACTTGAGATACTTTTCTACAGCTTTGTCAGAAGCCCCAGATGCTGAAGCATTGTCATTCAACACTGACTGTACGGAGGGAAGGTGCAGCACTTTGTTTCTCTGTAAATGCACAGAGAAAATGTTCATCTTAGCTTTCAATGCGTTTAAAGCAACAGTTTTACCTTTGCCTTGCAGCTCACAGTTTAAATGGTTCAGTTTCCCAGTGATGTCCGTTAAAAATGCAAGGTCAAGTATCCAGTCTGTCCTCGAGCAGCGAGGTGTCTTCCCCTTTGGATTGCATGAACTCTTTGATTTCTCCAAAAAGTGACAAAAAACGCTGCAAAATTCGTCCCCTGCTGAGCCATGGGATTTCTGTGTGTAGTAGCAGGTCACCATATTCAGCTGACAGCTCCTCCAACAGCACCTTGAATGTCCTGTGTTGTTTGGCTTTGGAGCGGGTGCCATTTATGATCTTCACAACAGGAGTCATAACATGATCAAAGCTGGTCACTTTTGCACATAGCGCCTGCTGGTGAATGATGCAGTGGTAATAGAGAGGTTTTGGGAAGTCTGGGTCACCTTTACATTGCGCAATGAAGCCTGCATGCCGGCCCGTCATGGCGGGAGCCCCGTCTGTTGTCACAGACACCAGCTTTTCTAACAGTACCTTTTTCTCCACGAAGGAACTCTTCACCACGTTGTAGATGTCAATTCCCCTCGTTGTTGTCTTCAGGGGCAGAAGTGTCAGGACTTCTTTTGTGGAGAAATCATCAAACACCATTCGGATAAACATCATCAGCTGAGCTGTAATGGTGCTGTCCACGGACTCGTCACACTGGATACTAAACCACCTGCACTGAACCAGATCCCGGTCCAGTTGTTCCGTTAAGTTTTCTGATAAAGCCGACAGTCTTCTTACCATCATACTTGCCCCCAGTTGGACATCAGAGAGGGCATCGGGACCATTCTTCTCGTCTTTGAACAGTGTTTGCAACTATCATCATTGCTTCTTTCAAGACCTCCCCGTACAAAAAGGCTGTCTTGTTCTTCATCAAAAAATGTGCAGCTCTAAACGAAGCTTCAGTTGTTTTTTGTGATTTTATCACCGGCCTCGTGAAAAAAGACTGTTGTTTGCCCAAAGCTGCCTTTAAGTCACGCGCTTTGTCTGTCCGTAGTGCGCTGCCAGGTGGGTAGTTAGCATGGAAGCTATTGTGACATGTACTGAAGTGTCGTCGCAACAGTTGCCCCGCAAATGAGACACACATTTGTCTTTCACTTTCGTAAAAAAGAACTCTTCCTCCCAGTCATTGTGAAAATAGTATGTTTTCTTTCACTTTTCTGCCATTATTTCTTTCGTAGCTTCCCATCGTAGCTGCGCCCACTTCCTTGTCTCAGCAAAGAGTGAGATGGCGATTTGACATTTGACAAGCGCACAATATTGAACTTTGACTTCAAGGTCAGAGTTCATATATACATAAAACATTTTAGTTTTTAAAATGTTATATTAAATATTGTCTAATTACATTAATGCAAGTGTTTTTGATAAAAAAAAGAACAGCAATTAAAATTGTTTAGACGGAGCTCCATGGTGACTAGTGCTATTTTTAGAACATGTCTTACAGGCGACTCGCGTGGTCCTTGCAGGCGACCAGGCGCCCGCAGGCACCGTGTTGGCTACCTCTGGTCTAGAGCAGGGGTCTTCAACGTTTTTCAGGCCAAGGACCCCCAAACAAATAGAGAGATGGAGCAGGGACCCCCGACTATATACTGTATAAAATTGTGTTTTACATTGAACTGGGCCTTGTACCATGTATAAACATACCTCTTTATTGTGCATTCAATACTAAGCTATTCAGATAATACACAGGTTCATATGTGGAAATGAAAAGGAGTGATGGCCTATTCGTGCAACTGCAATGCATAAACATACCTGTTATCTTGCATACAATACTGAACTATTAAAATAATGGACAGATTCATGTTTCAAAAAAAAGAAAAAAGAATCCAGGTCTTCAACTGGGGGTCCGCGACCCCTAGGGAGTCCGCGGAGGTACTGCAGGGGGTCCGCGAAATTTGTGGTTGATTAGACAATTAAAAAAAAAGTTTTTCAAAACATGAATGTGTCCATTATTTTAATAATTCAGTGTTGTATACAAGATAACAGGTATGTTTATGCATGGCAGTGGCACTAATAGGCCATCACTCCTTTTCGTTTCCACATTTATGTTTAAAATAAAAACGTCAATTTGAACTGCTTGTATGCATGATTATCATGCAATTGACAAACAATGTTGATATATTGAACCTGTGTTCAATATATTGATATTGAATTCACAATAAAGAGGTATGGTTTATACATGGCACTGGGCCCAGTTTAATATAAAACACAATTTTATACAATATATATAGGCGGGGGTCCCTGCTCCATCTCTTTCAGTTTGGGGGGTCCTTGGCCTGAAAAATGTTGAAGACCCTTGGTTTAACCAATCAAAAATTTCGCGGACCGGACCCCCTGTTGAAGACCTCTGGTCTAGAGAATCATTTTAGATACTGGAGGATCAATGTCTCATTGTTGGCAGACCCTCAAATTAAACAAGAAATACAATCCCATCTATCTGAGTACTTTGCCATGAATGATGATGGTAATGTTTCTCCCTCAGTGGTATGGGGCGCTGGAAAGGCCACAATGAGGGGGAAGATTATTTCTATAGGATCTAGAATAAAGAAACAAAGACTTGCAAAACAACAAGAATTGGGACTTGAATTAAAAAGATTAGAGAGGGAAAATAAAACACATAGGAAAGATGATACACTTAAAAAGCTCAGAGAAGTTAGGCTACAGTTGGACGAGGCACTATTCAATAAAATTTCCAAAAGGTGATTATTCTCAGTTTTCAAATTGAACTGGATGGATTATAATTAATACATAGAAATACATAAATAAATGTTCTTCTCATTTCAAGAAAAATGAGGGCTGGATTAAACAACAAGCTGATGTAACTCCACTGGACTTGCTGAAATCTGTCCCAAACTGACCATACTTGATAACAGTCATGGCCTGAGGATGTCTACAAGCCAATTTTCACTCAACGTCATAGTGCCACCTACTGGCAACAGGAAGACAGCGTTATGTGACAAACACAATCCGATTTACATGACATTTACATGATGTGGTCGACACTTGATATAGAGCAGGGGTGCTGCTGCTGCTCCTTCGTCGTCGTCGTCGGCGGGGGGGGGCTGCTGCTGCTGTCACATACGCAGGTGGAGGTGTGTGCGCGCGGATCGGGGAGGAGCTCCGCCGTGCGCGATTTCCATTTTTTTTTTTTTTTGCTGGTAGATTCGCGGGCCACATAAAATGACGTGGCGGGCCGGATCCGGCCCGCGGGCCGTATGTTTGACACCCCTGATATAGAGCAACATAATGCATATTTGCGCGTGTTCTTTAGCGCCACATAGTGGATACAGGAACTGGTGGAATATTTGCACTACATAATTTCCAGCGTCACACAGTCCAAGCATTAAAAATATGTCTAACTTGTGTAGGGTGTGAAGAATTGCAGTATTAAAAAGTAGTTAAATTATTAGTATTAAATTAGCAGTAGAATTTATAGCACCGTTAGTGGTGAATAGAAGTGTCACAATAATAAAAGGTAAAATATGTTAAAAAGAATATGTTAAAAAGTCACAATATATTTACTAAAGAATGAATTATATGTTTGTAATATGTTTACATGAAGGATACTAAATGTTACAGTATATTGACACATTGAATGTATTGAAATCATGAATGCATAAACACTGGAGGACTTAAACACTGTGAAGAATAGATTTCAGGGAAAGTTAGGGATTATTCAAGGCGAGGCATTTCGGAGACAGGGGAGAGAAGCTGAGACAACTGATGAGAAGCAGATTGCCGTAAGACAACAGGAGAGGACCTCTGGGAAAGACCATGCGGCCGCAGGACAGAGGGCAGGTTAGAGGTGACGACAGAGGGAGCCCAGCCACTGAGATGAGCAGCGGATCGATGAAGGAGGGGTCAGAGTGATTGGAAGCCAATCACTGACCTCAGAAGACGGCCTTTGTGTTTTGCAACAGATTTCGGACGCTTTCCGACCATCAAAGGACATAAAAGGAATGTTTGAGAGAGCGTGCGGGAGGCCACGGCACTTTTTCAGCCACCCGGCTAGGTCGGACCTGTGAGTGGAGTTGCACGTGGTCTCTGCTCTCGAGATGCATACTATCGATAGTGTATTTTAGATTGTAATTGTCATCATCAGGTTACAGTTGTTATCGTTTAATTAAATACTGTTTTGAATTTGGACCGGATCGAGTTACTTTTTGATGCGCCTGCGCAGAAAGAAGTAAACACAGCAGCGGCCTTGCGATTCCTCCAGAAACTTCAGCCTCAATAAGGGCTGCAACAACGAATCGATAAAATCGATGATAATCGATTATTAAAAAAGTTGGCAACGAATTTAATTTGTTGTGTCGCACGATTATTACGCCACTCAATAATGCCGTGTTCACACCAAACGTGATGAACACGGCGCGAATGATGCGATTCGCCAGCGTAATGCTACGTTCACACCAAACGTGATTCGCGCCGCGTTAATCGCGTCATTCGAGCCGCCGGTCTCGCCGGGGACTATTTGTGTTCATTCGCGTGAATCGCGCTGGACTCGCCGGAGAGGGGGCGCGGCTTATCGGCCTGAAAGCCGTTCAACTGTCCGCCATCAACCGTGGAAAAAATCACCTCTATTTCTGCCTGGTACTTGTTATGGAAGTCCCAGATATCACGAGAAACTAAACGCCGTCATGTCTGGTTCATAACATAGTCCGGAGGAGCTCCGTGGATTTCATCGAGCTCACTGTAGCAAGCCACACGTCGGCTCTTTACTACTGGCTGTGATTTAACGGCAATAAACCGACAAAAAGTGACTCCGAAATAACTACGTAATGATGCCCATTTGTACTTGTTTTCTCAATGGAGCTTGGATCGATCAGTGCTAGGCTATGCTAACATTGCAGCAGCTCTATGAACACACAATAACGTCATCTAGACATAAATACGGCAGCGTCTATTCATTGTTTGCACTATATGGTTTACACACACACATTTATACACATTATTTGGTCAGGTCTCTATTGATATGAGGGATCGTAGAGCTCTGGGTGAACACAGACGCTACAGTATTTATTTCCTGATTCAGCAACGGCAGGACATCAGTGATGACAGGAGAAACATCTCAACGCTGATAGGCTATCGCGCCACAGCGTCACGCGATTTTTTTCGGTTGGAAATGAATGCTTTGTTTTTTTATCCGATTCATCGATTAATCAAAGAAATAATCGACAGATTAATTGATTATTAAAATAAACGTTAGTTGCAGCGCTAAACTTGTGGGCACGCTGTCAGATTGTCGCAGAATTTCATAGGGGCGTGGCCTTCTACAGCAATATATATAACTTCAAAACCATGTGGCTTATCATCACGAAATCTGTAGCATATGTTCACATTGTGTCCTGTAACATACCCTCAAATTTGTATTCCATACAACCTCTAGGGGGCGATGCAGTAATACTCCCATTTCTTTGCATTTTTCATCGTTTTCAGGCATTGTACTTTAACGAACTCCTCCCACAGAAATTATACGATCAACTTCAAATTTGGTCAAGATGATCTAAAGACAGTGATGAAAAGTTGCTGAAATGGTGTACTGACATTGAACGACATTCATTTTATGTGGCGCCCATGTCACGCCCATTTCGTTTTGTTCGCCATGAAAGAGGAAATTGTTGAACTCCAAGGTACGTTATTCAATCTGCCCCAAACGCATGATGATGGTCAAAGCCTGAGCACATTTCTATGCCAACATTTTCACAAAGTCATAGCGCCACCTACTGGCAAAAGGAAATGACAAGTTTTATACTTCGATATACTCCGACTAGGGAGTTGCCCAGATCAGTCTCAAATTTGGTAAGGTAAGACGTACGACATTGATGATGCTTCATCATGAATATTGTGAGTCGTCGTTAAACGCTGTTGCTGGGGCAACGCGTCATTCGCCATGAAAAATTAAGCTTCTTTTTCTGTGGCTTAGGATGCTCAACAAGCCTTGGAACTTTGCACAGGCGTCATAGGTAATGGAAATAAATATTTCATATGGCTTTTTGGCTTGACCGTTAAATTGCCTCGATAGCGCCCCCTACAAATATTCAAAAACATAGCCCCAGCGCTACATTTGACATACATGTATGATATTTGGTAGGGACATGTATCACATGGAGACTTACAAAAAAGTCTCTTGGGACCATACTCAACCAACTAACTGGAAGTCGCCCATTTAGATTTTTGTGTGAATTTCTAGTCGCTATACTTTAACGAACTCCTCCAAGGGACTTTGTCAGATCCTTTTCAAATTTGGTCAGTATGATCTAAAGACCTTTGCAATTAAAAGTTACTCAAAGTTTTACGTTTGATGGAATGGCGTAGCCGTGGCATGGCGGCCATTGTATGTGATTCGCCATAAAACAAGCTGATACAGAGCAACATAATGCATGTTTGTGCGTGTTCTCTAGCACCACATAGTGGATACAGGAACTGGTGGAATATTTGCACTACATCATTTCCAGCGTCACACAGTCCATGCTGGAAAAATACGTTGAACTCCGGGATGCGCTGTACGATGGTCAAAGACATTCACACCCGCATCTGCCAGTGCCCCGCCAGTACCCCCGAGACGCGGGAAGGTGCGAGGGCCTGTACATCGCTGCTTGCAGCTTTAATTTTATTTATTATCCACCTCAACAACCACCAGAATCTTACTTGTTCTGAGGTCCGAAGATAAAAAATGAGCTGGCTTCTGGCATCGGCACCGCTTCTTCCTTCAACTGCAGATCTGCCATTGGACGAGGTCTAGGGCTTTCTGGGATCTCAGGGTCCTCTTCCTCATCATCACCTACCCAACAGAAAGAGTGAGGTATTAGCAGAAACCTCTCTTACTGAATCGTATGATTAATTACAGTATGGAGGCATTTGGATTTACCAGGAAAGTCTGCTGGAGGGAAAGGGTCCTTGATCTCATTAACATTGGACTCAAACTCATCGATTTTGAGCTGCAGGTTTGAAAATAAAATAATTGAAAGTTAAGAAAGGATATGATATTGTTTAATTTACATTGTCGATGAATGCTCTTGGATGCCTCACCTTGGCAGTTGTAGGGATGCCCTCTACACCCTTGGCTCTTTGCTCAGCTAGCTTCTTTGCCAGATTTGCTTTCTCCTCTGACGCCTTGTCAGGCATGTTGGCCCTTTGAATGAACAGTGTTTGATTCAACTGGTTGTTGGCTTGTGGGATGAAAGAAAACTTAATAATTTTATAACTTGAATCATAATGTTCACAGCTATATGTTACATATTGTAATTGTAAACCATATTGTATAACGTCCTTGTAGGAAGTATGGATAAGTGTGTGCTTAATTGTAATGGTTACTACAGGGTTACATTTTTTGTTTTGCCCATATAAATCACATCGTCCCATGCCAGACTGAATGAACCAGGTCAACCTGCAGGTTGAACACGCAAGTAGTCCTGCAATGCAAATTAAGTAAATTAAATCTGACAACAACTTTTCTGTGTGAGTAAACACACAGATTTAGAGCTAGGCTGATTGGTCTGAGGCCCGTGGGTGTTTTGACCCAAGGCCTCCAACTGTTTCCTGATACACGGACAGAGTGAAGGGGCCAATGTCAACCTAATGTCCCCTTGGGACTCAACTGGCTCCTAACAATACATTATTGCACCCAAAATATATATATATAAAATATATAATAAGTGATACAATTCAGTGAATTTAGTCATCCAGTGTTTTCCGAGTTGGGACCTAAGAAAGAACTAAAAATCATGAGTTTGTCAAAGGGGCTGTCTTATGGCAGCTGAATTAGATCTGGGCTTGTATGTGTAAATCTTCTAAGATTTGCTCTTATGAAGGATCCTTAACAGTGACTAATGAGTCAAATGTTTTTAGTGTAAGGTAGGACATAAAGACTTTTGACAAAGTCTAAGTATGATTCTTCAGTGATGACTGTAGCGACGCCTCATGGTTGGAATGAAAAATACTTAAATTATATCTACCCACAGTGCTTTAACTCTCACACTTAAAACTTGCATATAATGCAAAATACACATTCTCAGGGCTATTCAACATAAATATGCGTCCCTGCTGTGTCCCCCTAAGTGTGAGAAAAGACCACCCTCTCTTTTTCTCATGCTCCATCTATCTGAAAAATCTGTCAAATTTGCAGATCCATGTGAAGTTCTTCTGTCTGCCATTGTTATTTCCTCTCTATCAACCAACAGGTGTTGGCTGCAAGAACCAACACAAAAGTCTTCATGTACTCACACCATCAGACGATATGAAGAAGATAAACCTTATTTTCACATTACATTCATTAAGCTAATAATTTATCCGATAAATAAATTCAGCCATGTGGATACAACCCCAAAATTGCAAGAATCATGCAAGTATGTTATTTCGGCAAATATGCTGAACTGGTTCTTGTGCTACATTTAGAAACAATAATAGATCGAGAAAGACATAATTTGTATGGGCCACAGTGCAGTCTGAAAAGATGAGTTGTCTGTCTGCGATAGAAAATGTGAGTTTCTGCTGTCTTTATTTCAGTGGGGAGCTTGTTCCATCAATGTGGAACCAGGACAGCAAACAGTCAATATCTTTTGGCCCCCTGGTAGTGAGGGAACCCCCCCATGGATTTTTATCTGCAATAATCCAAAATCGAATGGAAAAGACCCATAGGGGAACCAGTGTGATAACTTCTGGGGTTGGCCTATAGAAAAACATCAGCACTCTCATCCCTTTGTAACATAATGTGGAAATGTCCTGCTATTCATAGTTGTGCGTGAGATTGCAAGTCAGATTAAAACATGAAAAGCAGGATTTTGATGAGCTAAAATGTTTTATTTTGAACATTTGGGAAGACTTACCTGAGAGCTTTCTTGCGTATTGTCTCCTCTGCTTTCTCTTTCTGTGCCAAAGTCAGAGACTCAGCTTCTGCCAAGTTATCAACAGCAATGGCCAGGAAGACATTTAGAAGGATGACTGAATGAGGGGGGAGTCAAAGATTATTACAGTAATTTGAATTGAAATTGTGGTTGTCATGGTTGGAGTTCAGTGTTGGTTCAAGGCACACCCACACAAACACTCTAAGGATACAATTTCCACAGACAAAGAGGATGATGAAGTAGATGCTGACTAGGATACCAGGCATGCTTGGTCCTCCATGAGCCATGATACCATCGTACATGACAGCATTCCAGTCCTCACCAGTCAGGATCTGAAACACATGTCATTTAACAATAATAAAGAGTTATGGTACTAAATAATTGTGACATATTTCAAAATATAATAACTTAGTTTTTGAAAAATATATATATTTTTCAACATTTTATGTTTAGTGGTTTTGATTGTACCTGAAACACAGTGATGAGGGCCTGAGGAAAGCTGTCAAAGGTGCTGCGGGGTTTGGGTTGGTTGGGGAAGTTGAACTTCCCTCCAAACACCTGCATACCCAGCAGGGAGAATATGACAATGAAGAGGAAGAGGAGCAGCAGCAAGCAGGCGATGGAACGCACCGAGTTCAAGAGAGAAGCCACCAGATTACTGAGCGATGTCCAGTATCTAGGGCACACAACATCAATTGAATAGTGGCATCGGTAATTCTGCCAGTTGTATTCAATCAATTCAGAGGATTAAATCAAATTACTTTTTTATTATATTTCAGTAGAGCATGTAAAATGTTGTGCAACATATTTCGGTCACAATTGTTTCATAAGACAAAATAAAGACATCATGTGTGTTCATATCATATCGGCTTTATTAAGATCTTTATTGAGATGAAGTTGGTTAATAATTCATAATAATTATTATCAGCGTTGTTACTAGATGTATTTGAGCAATACTTACAATTACTTTAAAATGTTTAACGCACCCCTCCACCCCCCCTTTTATTTCTTCCTTAATGCGCACTAAAAGGCGAGGAACTGGAAGAAACTGTGTAGTAGAGGCTGGGCCATGGTCGCTGAGAGAATGCATCTACTCCTAGTGGAGCATGGTCTGCTGTGTTCATAGAGTATGAGGCATTGTGCAGATCAGATCCACCTTTGCCTTCCCAAACCTGTCCAACAACATATAAACGCATGACAAGGCCCATTAAAAAAGTCTTCACTACTGTGCATGTGTGCGAGGATACAGCTTATAGCGACAGATCTTATATCATGCACAACTCTCTGTTCTTTTTAATGTCAAATGGATCTTCTTTGAAGGATAATAAATCATTCATTAGGTGAAATAAAAGAGAATGAGCCCTCTCTTGTTTTTCTGATCAGTTATAATCTAGCGTCAACAGTAAATAAAAGCAATATAAATGCTACGGCTATGTTAAAGGTTTAATGTAATGCACTCTGCTTAAAGAGAACTGATCGTCGATCAAACAGTAAGACCTCAAATAATAAGATAATGATCGATCATTCAAGGGCGAAAGACAAAATTGTAAGGAGCAATGAGATACTAGCAGGGTTGGTAAATACGTTTTGCCATCAGATATTCCTGATGAAGACTTCATACACAACTACATACACATTACACATACCAGCTGAACGCTTTCTCACCTGGTGACTTTGAGCAGGCGGAGCAGGCGTATGCAGCGCAGGACAGAAATGCCCATGACTGACATGACGCCCATGTGGACAAGGATGAGCTCCATAATGCCGGTGGACACCACAAAGCAGTCAAAGCGATTGAAGAGGGACATGAAGTAAGAGGGCAGGCCGAGAGCATACATCTTCATGAACATCTCAAGTGCAAACATAGACAGCAGCAGCTTATTGGCATTGTCTGTTGATGGTTGGAGCCAACAGTATGAAGAGAAAGACAATAGACAAAATGAGAGATAGAAAAAGACTGTATCAGTAATCAACAGTCTGCAAAGAGTTTGGAGTGCCACATAAATCATTTTATATATTTATAGTAGTTAATCAGAATAATTTGTTACCTTTGAAAACAGTTCAGAAAGTGATTTATTTTCTATATATTGCATTAATTATATATTATAGAAAATAACAATGTACTGTTTTAATACAATCAATAATTCAAAACTGATGCAACAAAGCAGCGCGATGCGAAAAACTGTTTTTATGGTATTTTATCAAATTTAACAAACAGCACCTTACTGAATCAATTTAGGTTCCTCTTTCATTATTTTTAATTTAGCACAGTTAAGAATGAAAAAAACTCAATCAGCTGCAGCTTTCAACATTTACGAGAAAATAAAGTGAAAAACTGTCGTAATTGGTGTTCACAACCTGTTGCAACAACCTGAAAATGAGATTAGTAGCAGAAAATATGGAATGTTGATTATAATGTTATATCACACTGCTATAACTAGAGATCGGTTTGTGTGTCACATAACTCCTTCTGTCCTATTCCCCAATCCCCTCCAAACTTTCCATTGTACTACACAAAGCAGCAGTATATAACAGTAGAAAAAAACAGGTAATGTTTACAGCTTTCCTATTACCTCCTCCATCTATGGATTCAACAAGTCATTGATATGGTTGTGTTGGTCTAAATTCAAACTAAGTGCATGAAAACCGCATTGGAAATGATTTACTTTTCAGTTAAACACTGAGTACAGTCTGCAGCAAATGACACATAGGTCATTGGAACCACCTTAGGCTACAGGTATCCATACTTTTCAATTTACCCTTTTATGCATTGTGTCCACTATAGGTAAAGGTGATGCTGGTTGTTTCATTTCACAGAACTATTTGACTTCCAGCTGAGCTCTGTCGGGATGTTTGCCATAGAATAAGGCTGGCTTTGGACCTGCCAAAGGCCACAGGTAATTAATGACTCAGATGTTCCTATTACTCCATTCCTTTCATGCATGGTGGCTAAGTGGTAGAGCGGGAAGTCCATCAATCAGAAGATTGCCAATTCGATCCCCGGCTCTGCTAGTCCATGTCGACGTTTCCTTGGGCAAGACAAATTAACCCCTAATGGCTCCCGAGGGCTGTGCTGTGAATGCTTAGTTGAATAACTTTGTTAGTACTGATGGATAGTGGCACATTGCATGGTAGCCTGCCATCAGTGTATGAATGGGTGTGAATGGGTGAATGACATGTAGTGTAGAAGGGCTTTGAGTGGTCGGAAGACCAGAAAGGCACTATACAAATCCATGTACTATTACCATTTGTTTATCGAGGGTGTCCAGTCAGCTGTAGTGATGCCATACATATCTCCTTCACAATGAATTTTGGAAAATAATGCTCTTATACATGTATTTAATTTGATTAGTAGTAATACAAATATGAAGCAAAACACCTAAATCCATTTCGAACAAATTATGCATTGAAGGATTTAGCAATTACAATATCTCACCATAGTTTCTGTCATTCATCTTTGTACACCTAAATTGGATTTAGTCTGCATTTCATGCAAATCCCCGGCTACCTTACATGGTAGTCCCTGCCATCAGTATAATAATGGGTGTGAATGAGTGAATAACATGAAATGTTAAAAAACGCTTTAAGTGGTCGGAACACTAGAAAAGCGATATACAAGTAGAAGTCCATTTACCATGATGAATCGGTTTGTATAAAGCCTTTCATCCAGGTTTGTGCATTCAAAGGGTTACATCATTTGAGACTAACTTTTGAGACTTAAGATAGACATCGAAAAGACTCACTGAAGAGCACCTTCAGTAACAATTTCTTGACCATAGTTATCTGGTTAAGAGAGGTGAAACCACAGGAGTTGACTGAACAGTATGGAGATTCTATTTTGTTCAGTCTGTCCCTGTGCCACATAGCTGGGTTGCTAATGACAGCTCACCAGATGTTTACAGATAACAGGCTGGTGTGGAGAAACAAACAGCAGTAGTAGGTTGTGAGTGAGCTGATGTTCAGTTTCTGTCAATCTGTGCTGAAAGTGATTATTAAACTGGATGTCTGCTGTTTTTAGTTGAACCATGTCTATATGACGATCCATAGCTATGAGGGATACCTTGCATATTTTGATGCATAAACGAGACAGCCTGACAAGTGGTTCCAGGGCTTTATTATCAACTGTCTTGCACATGTACATCCAAAAATATGCCGTAAAAAAAAGGTCTCAAATAATTTAAAGTTGATTAAAAAAGGGGAAATTCTAAGTAATACACCCTATAATCTTATATTCGAACTATTCAAATAAAAGTAATGCCACACAATTTCTGAATAGGTTATAATGAATGTGGGTAATAGTGTCAGTCAAGTCAACTTCTTGAAGTGTTAAGGTGATGTAACTACGATTCAAGGAGCCCATTTGTTCATGTTGCAACAATTACAAGAAGACAGAAACTGAAACGACAGAGAAGGACCTTGATTATGTAACTACTGCCTGTCAATGGAACTCTCTGAGCTCTTTTGACATTTAGGGTACGGTCAGGTATGCATGTCATATGCTATGACCCCAGGAATACATTGACCATTCATCATAATCATAAAAATGATGTTTGAAATATTCACACAGCAATGATAATGCCAAATAATAACAAAAATTAAAGCTGCAAGCAGCGATGTACGGGCCCTCGCATCCTCCCGCACGTCGGGGTTACTGGCGGGAAGCCGGCAGAAGCGGCCATAAATATATGCGACCATCAGACAGCGAGCCCACAAGGTAGACGTATTATTAATGCTTGGACTGTGTGACACTGGAAATTATGGAGTGCAAATATTTCACCAGTTCCTCTATCCACTATGTGGCGCGCAAACATGCATTATGTTGCTCTATATCAAGTATAGACCACATCGTGTAAATCCAATTCAGTGTGTCACATAACGCTGTCTTCCTGTTGCCAGTCGGTGGCACTATGACTTTAAGTGGAAATTGGCTCATAGACATCCTCAGGCCATGACTATTATCAAGTATGGCAAGTTTGGGACAGATTTGAGCAAGTCCAGTGGAGTTACATCAGCTTGTTTAACGGCGAATCACTTAAAATGGCCGCCATGCCACGGCTACGCTATTCCTGCAAACGTAAAGCTTTTAGTAACTTTTAATTGCAACAGTCTTTAGATTATACTGACCAAATTTGAAGTGGATCTGACAAAGTCCCTAGGAGGAGTTTGTTAAAGTATAGCGACTACAAAGCATGGGAAAATTCACACAAAAATCAAAATGGCCGACTTTCCGTTAATTTTAGAGCATGGTCCCAAGACACTTTTTTTTAAGTCTTCATATGATACACGTGCCTACCTAATTGCATACATGTAGGTCAAACGTAGCGCTGGGGCTGCATTTTTGAATATTTGTAGGGGGCGCTATCGAGGCATTTTGAAAGTGTCAAGCCAAAAAGCCATATGAAATATTTATTTCCATCACCTATGACACCTGTGCAAAGTTCCAAGGCTTGTTGAGCATCGTAAGCCACAGAAAAATAAGCTTCATTTTTCATGGCGAATGACGCGTTGCCACGGCAACAGCATTTAACGACAACTCACAATATTCATGATGAAGCATCATCATTGTCTTACAAATTACCTTACCATATTTGAGAGTGATCTGGGCAACTTCCTAGTCGAAGTACATCAAAGTATAAAACTTGTCATTTCCTTGTGCCAGTAGGTGGCGCTATGACTTTGTGAAAATGTTGGCATGGAAATGTGTTCAGGCCTGGACCAGCATCATGCAAAACAAGTTTGGGGCAGATTGAATAAAGTACCTTGTAGTTACAACAACTTCCTCTTTCATGGCGAACGGCACGAAATGTGCCTGACATGGGCGCCACATAAAACGAAGGTCGTTGAATGTCAGTACACCATTTCAGTAACTTTTCATCATTAATGTCTTTAGATCATCTTGACCAAATTTGAAGTTGATTGTATAAATTCTGTCGGAGGGGTTTGTTAAAGTACAATGCCTGAAAACAATGAAAAATGCCTCAAAATGCAAAGAAATGGGAGTATTACTGCATCGCCCCCTAGAGGTTGTATGGAATAAGAATTTGAAGGTATGTTACAGGACACAATGTGAAAATATGCTACAGATTTCGTGATGATAAGCCACATGGTTTTGAAGTTATATATATTGCTGTAGAAGGCCAATATTCTTAATGCAATAAGATAAACAAACTTTTCATAACTGTTGATGAAAGATATCCAATAATGATTCACAGCAAGTTTGGTACCAATCAGACCCAGGGTCTAGGAGAAGTGATTTTTTTTTTTTTTTTACAAAATTCAAAATGGTGGAACATTTTGGTAGGCGGAGCTTAGGGTCCCAAGAGGATTTTTTGTAGAACTCATTCGGTTGCTCATGTCTGTAAAATCTTAAGTAATTTGGACATACGGGCTGTTGGGGCTTGCCTTTCCATTATCTAGTTGGCGCTAGCGAGTAATTTTGTATGCTCGAGCATTGGACCCATAAAATATAAAAATTTCCCGCAGTCCTGATATGCTCGCCAAATATGGGGAGATTGGGGACATGTCAGATACCCTTAAACGGTTTTTCATTGGAGAGAATAAGAAGAAGAAGAATTCCTACAGATACAATAGGGACCTCGCGGACCCGACGTTGTCGGTGCTCGGGCCCTAATGATCACATTTGACTTTGAATTTAAATGTCAACTAACCTGTTATTATTTAACTTAACACATTCTGATGGAGGTCAGTTTTGTCAAACATCAGTAGTTTTTAAATACGAACTCACTTACTGTGGAATATTTTCAAGGGATTTATCCACAACTTTATTATCAAAGCTCTGTAAGGGTCAGATACATTATCGGATCATGCTGTTGCATGACTGTGGTGTTTTTGAAATCTTTACATTTAATGCATATTTGTATTCCATTTACTTAGAAATGTAAGCAATATTTAATGTAATATGTGAACAATTTCTTATTGTAGCAGAATGAAGTGTGTGAACAGTGAGACCAAATATTCAACATGAACCGCAGCTTTTAAAGACCTAAAACTCAAAAAATTCACTGATTAAATGTTACTCAAAGATTTATGTTTACATCTGTAAAATAAAATGTAGTATTTCATAATGACTACAGTATATTAGTTCCTATCTTCCCCCAATAGATGACACTTATAAGCAACATGATTTTTAATGTTCGTTCGACCTTAAAATTAAACACCAAGACCGACTTCAGCTGACCTTGTTTACTATCCTGCTTGATTTCCAGTTTCAATTTCTTCAACAAACACTGTCCTTTGACTGAAGAAGCAACATGGCCAGCTGGTCTAACTGGTTTGTGTCATTTGGCGTTACCAGTAATTTTCATAAAGATATGATAAGATACACGAAAGTGAATGTGGACTGAAATGAAATCCTCTTTTGCATTGTAATGAAATGTTATTTTACATTTGTTACATAGTTTCTCAAATTATTGAGAACATAATCCAAACAGAATCATAAAATGAAGTAATTTTTATTATACTTAATATCTAATTACATTTTTAATTAAAGCTGCGAGCAGCGATATACGGGCCCTCGCATCCTCCCGTACATCGGGGTTACTGGCGGGACGCTGGCAGGTGCGGCCACAAATTAGACGTATTTGTAATGTGTGTGAGTACATGATGTTTGAAATCATGTAGTGCACATATTCCACCAGTTCCTTCATCCACTATGTGGCGCGAGAGAACACGCAAGTGCAGACCACATCATGTAAATTGAATTCCGTTTGTCACATAATGCTGACTTCCTGTTGCCAGTAGGTGGTGCTAAGACTATGAGTGAAAATTGGCTTATAGACATGCTTAGGCCATGACTTTTATCAAGCTTGGCAAGTTTGGGACAGATTTGAGTAAGTCCAATGGAGTTACATCAGCTTGTTGTTTAATGGTGAATCACGTAAAATGGCCGCCACACCACGGCTTCGCCATTCCATCAAATGTAAAGCTTTGAGTAACTTTTAATTGCAAAGGTCTTTAGATTGTACTGACCAAATTTGAAGTGGATTTGACGAAGTCCCTAGGAGGAGTTCGGTAAAGTATTGTGATTTGAAATCAAGGGAAAATTCACACAGAAATCAAAATGGCCGACTTCCTGTTAATTTTATAGCACCGTCCCAAGAGACGATGTATCTATGTGATACATGTGCCTACCAAATAACACATATAAGTCAAACGTAACGCTGGGGCTGCGTTTTTGAATATTTGTAGGGGACGCATAGAAATATTTAAGTCCATCACCTATGTCACCTGTGCAAAGTTCCAAGGCTTGTTGAGCATCCTAAGCCACAGAAAAATGAGCTTCCTTTTTCATGGCGAATGAAATGACAACTCACAATATTCATGATGAAGCATCATTAATGTCTTCCAGCTTATCTTACCAAATTCGATACTGATCTGGGCAACTTCCTAGGAGTAGTACATCGAAGTATAAAACTTTCCTATTGCCAGTAGGTGGCGCTATGACTTTGTGAAAATAATAACATGGAAATGTGTTCAGGCATGGACCAGCATCATCCATAAGAAAATTGGGGCAGATTGAATTGAACATCTTCCTCTTTCATGGCGAATGGCAGGAAATGTGCAATTCGTGCCATTCTAAATGTACAACTTTAGATTGTAGTGTGAAGCATTCATTGTAACATTTAACCTGATTCTCATGTAGAAGCTCTGGACAGATCATTTATACTAATGCCCTCTGACATGGCTTGAGAATCCACTGTTATCTAACTTTTGCTCTCCAAGCATCTGAGTTTGCACATATTTAGATCAGAGAAGTCTTTTTCTCATAGTATGCCCACAAACCCTTTTAATAAGTTCAGTGTTTGGGCCGCTATTATTATAGAATCCTGCTTACGTCCGTAGTTGCCAGTAGGTGGCGCTATGACTATGAGTTAATATTGGCATGCAGAAATCCTCAAGTCATGACAGTCATCAAACATGTCAAGTTTGGGACAGTTTTGACAAAGTACAGTCGAGTTACAACAGCTTGATGGATGATGGGGAACCATGTAAAATGGCTGCCACACCAAGTCCATGTTGTTCAATGAAACCTCAAACTTTTAGTAACTTTTATTCACGAAGGTCTTTAGATTGTTCTGACCAAATTCTAAGTTGATCTAATTAATTCCCTAGGAGGAGTTCGTTACAGTACAGCACCTAGAAATTGCAAGAAAAACTCAAATTCGAAATGGCTAACTTCCGGTTGGGTTTAGAGCATGGACCCCCAAGACTTTTTTAAAAGTCTACATGTGATACATCTGCTTACCAAATTTTATACATCTAGGTGAAACGTAGTGCGAGGGCTGCTGAAGCATTAAAATCACATCAGATGACTACATTCAGGACTTTAAATGTGTGTGACAACTTTGGTTATGTTTTGAGGTGCTTTTTGCTGTGCTCAAAAGCACCTTAATGTTTCATGGAGAAGAATGCGTCACCACGGCAATGGCTTTTCACGAAACAACAAGCTTTGAGTAACTTTTCATCACAAAGGTCTTGAGATTGTACTGACCAAATTTGAAGTTGATTCGATTATTTCCCGAGGAGTTCGTTAAAAACCTTCCTGAGCCAAAACAGATGTTTTCCCTGCTGCTCTGGAATACCCTGCTTCCCCCGCAGCCAAATATAATAGATGAATGAATGGAAGTTACACTTTGTTTGTGGCCATAAATGTGTTTGGGCTTTGCTAAAATAAGAAAAGTGAATATTAGGTTAAACTAGAAAATGCATTTCCTGCTGAAAATGCGTTGGAATGCTGAAAGCTGAAATGAATTGCAAAAACATTGCTGAAAATTGATATCCAATTAAAAAAAAAATTCAAATAAGCTTAATAATTCAAAAAGTTTAAAGATTACAAATTGCTGAAAATACAGAAATGGGAGACTACCTGTCTGAAAAATGTTGAAGCCCAAGAGAATTTAAACTGCACTGCTGAAAACCCTTCTAGTTGAAATGTTGAACTATGGTGTCTGTTAGCTGAAAGTATGAGGAAGAAGAAGGCTTTGAAAGTTGAAGAAGTTTAACAGGATTTGAAGATTTTTTCCAGACATCCAATTAAAAAAAATTGCAAAAAGCTGAATAATACAAACGATTTAAAGATTACAAATATGAAAAGTCATATCACCCCTCTCCTGAAAGAGCTGAACATTTTGATAGTCGAACGGTTTCTGTAGCTTAAAAATGGGAAAAGTCCTCTCAAAATCTCTAAGACCTGAATGACTGTATGAGAGACACACAGAGAGAGAGAGAGAGACACAGAGAGAGAGAGAGAGGCAGACAGTTAGATGGACTGAGTGAGTGGGAGAGTGTGACGGTTCCCTATCTGGGTTACGTGTTTGTGTACCTTTAAGCCAGCAGGTGCCAGAGTTGGTGATCACCCTGAGTGGAGGCACCTGGGCCCGGTGCGCTCCCACTATAAGGCTCCGCCTTCTTGGCAACCAATGGTGCTCTCCTATCACCCCATTGAGGAACGAGGACGGCTCGTTTGCAACCACCATTGCAATTAGATACCTTGTTATGTGCAATAAACTCGTTACCTGTTGGTCAACTGTCTGCGTCTCCCTGATTAGGTCATGGCTGTCAGAGCCAGGTCGTGACAGAGAGAGAGACAGACAGACAGTTAGATGGACTGAGTGAGTGGGAGAGAGACAGACAGGAAGTCTAACAATCCCTCCAAGGCATGTGCGTAGAGACAGACAGAGAGAGAGTGAGACACAGACAGACGGAGGGAGAGAGTGACAGACTGAGAGAGATAACCAGACAGAGAGAGACAGACAGACACTCTGATCTCTCTGGCAATCCTTCTCATTTGGAGATTGTCATATGTTTTAACATTTACAGCTAAAGTAACTATTGTCCTGCTCTGCCAGGTCTTTCCTCGTCTCGCCCACTTGTGTCATGGTGTGTGTACATCTCACTGGAATCAGGAAACTTGTCAGAATACCCATATTGATTGGCTGAGCAGCATCATGCATATCTCCAAGTCGTGTGTGCGTGTGTCTCAGTGCCTCTGTATGTTTATAAACATCACTAACGAGCTCATAGAAACACCTGTGTGCTTGGGTGCACTGGTTGGTGATTAGAGCACCTGTGTGAGAGATTAGAGTGAACAGTGATTTTCAACAAAACTACCTGGCGAACATATGCCCTTTATACCAAAACCATGAGACTAATCAATCAAATATGAATACCGTGAGAAAGATAAGACTCTGCCGAACGCACTGATGTGTTTTTTATGTTTGTGGTGTTAAAAGTATGAGCTCCAGCGCAATATACAAAACTGGTACCGTCTGCTTTCTTTGAGAAATGAGTGGTCAGATTTAACATTGGTCTCTATGGAGCAGAAAGTTGGTTTTCCTCTCAATTAAGTGATTTTCTGCCAAATGTGTAAATCTGTGGGATTCCACAATCACTTTTTAACGAGAAGAACAGGATTAGCTACTGTAAAATCTAAAAGATATATATGAAGAGTGAAAATTGTGGAGTCGAAGGCAAAAGACAAATATTTTTTTCACAAGAATCTGAAGCTGCTCTTCACTCTAGCGGTGACATCACGCACTCTAAGCTGCGCAATACACACCCATTATAAAGGCAGAAAAGGACTGAAAAAATCATGAAAGTTAAAATGGGACAGTTCAAAAACTATAAAAGATATCAAAAAGATTATAGCATAGAATAATAGCTTAAGATTTTCTCAGTATTTTAAAGTTGAAATGGTGTCTGTAGCTGAAAGTATGAGGAAGTAGAAGGATTTGAAAATATTCTCCATAGAAACCCATTAAAAAAAAAGTTGCAAAAAGCTTAATAATTCAAAAAGTTTAAAGATTAGAAATATGAAGAGATATAGCATAAATGTCCTTAAAGAGCTGAACATTTTAATAGTTGAACGGTTTCTGTAGCTTAAAAAATGAAGAAGCGTTTCAAAAAACAGGGGACGGAAGAAATATAATAAACGGAGGAATAAAGAATAGGATTGTTGGAATGCTTAACAGCATTCCAACAATAAAGAGAAACAGGATAACAATAACGCTTAACAGCATTCCAACAATAAAGTTCTTAACAGCATTCCAACAATAAAGTTCTTAACAGCATTCCAACAATAAAGATTAGGATAACAATACTTGGAATGCTTAACAGCGTTCCAACAATGAGAGAGCTGATTGTTTTGCTGTCCAGGATTCCAGTTCAAAATATAAACTTTTGTCAAACAGCAGTTTGTGAAAATGTAACGAAATGCAATCTATTGGTTTTGTACTGAGCAACACAAATTGTCTGTTTTTTACGTGTCGCTCGGCACGACTTCTTTTTCTGTCAGTTGGGCTGATGTTACGCTAGAAAATGAAATTAGGTTCAGTTAACAAAACTATCATGAACTCAACTTCACAGCAACACTTGGGGACAAGCGGTTTGAACACCGTTCTCGTGTTTGTTGGACCTATGTACCTCCTCAGACACCTATCCATTATAAGTGGTCTCTCTAAATATGTAATACTTTGTCACTAACTCTGACCGTTGCATAGTCATGTGGCTACATTAAGGATCCCCATTGGCATTGTGACATGAAAAGAATGTCATGACATTTCCTGATTTCACCACCTGCCGTGACACTTGGCTGGTCATTGATAACAGAACTATTCGTTTTTCTTTGCACTAAGGTGTCCTTATTAGGCAGACCAGCAGCCATCTGGCACCCAGAGTTATGAGAGTTATGTTCAGCAGTGTAATTAAGCCCATTTAGTTGCCTTTTTATAATTCTTTTTTTACCATATCATTTTTTTTTTCAATAGCATCTTTAGAATAATGTATTCAATCAATTAACTGTTCATTAGTAAACACTGGAACGTATTTAATTATTCTAGTAACACACTGGGTAGTCCATTTATTGTATGTCAAGACACATCAATATATTGGTCTCGTCTCTGCATTTGATCCCATGTTTGCATTCCAAGGCTGAGAAACCATATTGCACTGTATTCAAGATACTTCTTTTCGAAGTTGTTTCTTTTTCTCTCACTAAAATGAAGCTGATTGATGAAAATGATCAGATACTAAATACAGGATGAAATGCATGTAGGCATGAGAGGTGTATAAAGCTCTGACCTTGCCAGTTTGTGAGTCTCTGGGACTGTTTGTGGTGTTCCGTTGCGATGGCCAGCGTATTAAGAAGGACGAGCATGATCACCCACCAGTAGAACAGTTTGGACTTCACATACACTCTGCATTTACGGCGTAACCAACGATTCCATTTACGAGCCAGCTTACTGCACAAAAGACAAAGAAAGACAAGTTGAACCAATGAATGGTGAGTCTTCATAGTGGCCCTAAAAAAGGTAGCATGACTTTTAAATTACTTTGATGACCCCCTCTTTATTGTTATGGAACACATAGATGGGGTTATTCACATCCCTGTACACATGACGCTAGTATCCCGGTTACTGATTACTGCAAGGCATTGGGCATGGGTGATGAGAGGAAATATAGACCATGTTAACCTTTCCTGCTTCAGCTTCCAGACCGTGGATGATAAGCCCACCTTGTCTCCCCCTGCAAGGTTTACTCAAGGACATTTACACTTGATACCTTTACTCCTTATTCTGTCTCTGCTCCGATCACCAACACTTGTCGGCTCTGAGCCCATCCACTGTTACACACACTACACATTGAGCTATTTCTTATAACTATATTTCTTATAGTCACTGTCACTTCCAATAAATGAAGGGTCGTCAACCACATAAGACGAAACTCATTTTCTTGCTTTAGCTGCTGACATTATTTGTGTTTCTGTTATGTCACTTGGCTGAAGCGTTGCTGTGCAGGTAGAAGGTGGCACTCAAAAACCTGTACAACATGTTAACATGCGACAATGTCCCGGTTTCTAGCATATGCTGGGATATCAAAACTAGGATGAGGTTTATCTAGGTCTGTAAAATCAGGATATAATGTTTGCATGTTCAAACACAAAAACTGGATACTTCAGGAACCCTTTAAAAACTTCAGAAACTTTTAAAATGTTGACAATATGTGAAGAAATACATTCTGCTAAACAAGGGCACTACTGACTAGTAATAGATGATCATCTGCATGGTGTCCATTTTGTTGACACTTCCAGTCTCTGATCCATTTTCTGTGTTGAGCAGGCCTGATGAAAAGAGACAAACACACACACAGAACAGTTCTTTAGATCATGTTAAAGATCAGTCTACATATTCTTTAGTCTTTGTCAGGAGATGATATTTAGGTCAGGTAACTGGCTTTCTATTACCATTTACAGTATGCAGAGTGGTGCAACCCCCCAAAGAAAAAATTGTAATGTAATAAATATTAATAAAATATAAATTGTAACTTTTCTACTTCTCGGTGAGGAGCGGCAGGCAGCCCGTTGCAGCAGCTGTCTTGCTACTGTTTATGTTTTCGACCTTTCATCTACTTTGTACTTTGTGATTGTTGATTACTTATGGAAGCTTGCACTACTAAAGCATTTTAGTTGTGGTGAATTTGGACTGGCTCAGGATTAGACCCTGGTCCCTGCCGTGGCCCTGCTGACACCCACTGCTACTATCATTTTTATTATTACTCGCATTACTATTTCTATTACCGATACCTTTAATGCACATTACTGACTTTGCTTCTTCCCTGGCGTCTTTGTGCTTTCTCATCTCACAGGCTTCCGTGGATCGTGGTTATACCTGGACCGTGGTCCTGCCTGACACCCACTGCTACTATCAGTATTAGTAGTAGTCGCATTGCTATTGCTGCTGTTAATATTAGTAGTCATACTTTTTCCATCATTATTCTGCTTACTACTCTCATTATATGAATAATTTCTGTCATATGCATTGAATGTGTTGTAACTCTGTTATGTTGTTCATTCTGTACACACATCTATCACACATCTGTCCATCCTGATAGAGGGATCCCTCCTCTGTTGTTCTCCTTAAGGTTTCTTCCTTTTTTCTCTCCGTTAAAGGAGATTTTCTCGTACCGATGAGACAGAGGATGTTGCTTTTGTACAGATTGTAAAGCCCTCTGAGGCAAATTTGTGATTTTGGGCTCTCCAAAATAAATTGAATTGAATTGTGTGGATTTTTCTATACTAGTTACCTTAAGATAATGGTCGCTTACACCCGCAACGAGCTACTGTGTGGAGCTGGAGTTCCCTCAGCACACATTTCAGAGACATGGAGAGAGTGAGAGGCATAGAAAACATAAACCTCTTCTTCCATCAATTATTATGGGAAACAGCACTTCCCTCACAAACAAGACAGATGAACAAACCCGTAAACCATGCTCCCTGCCAGGGGAGTTTTCATACACCAATGTTTGAAAATCCACTATATACCACAAGTGATATCGCCACAAGTCTACAAATACAACAATCCAGCACCCTCATAATAATCAGTAGGGATTTCAATCATATCTCCCTCTCTCCTTTGAAGGGAGCCTACAGCTCCTCTTCTCTCCCCCCACTTGCTGAATGAGATCACAACCTGAAACACGTTGACGTCACCTACAAGCAACTGCTGAAGCAACAGGACTGTAAAAGTCTGGTCTAAGGACACTGAGGAGACCCTCAGACGTGTTTCCATCAACTGTTCCATTTGGACTACGAGGATGTGTGAATGGTCTCTGTCATTCCATTACATTGTACCTTCCAAAAAGGTCTGCTGCTTCCTGAACAAAAACATTGCAGATGAAAAGTCTTCTCAACAGAAAGAAAAGGGCTTTTATGGCGAGGGATTGTGAGGAACGACAAGCAGTCCAAATGGAAGTTTAGAGAAAACTGAAACGGGCCAAGAAAAGCTATAGGAAGAAGACTGAGGCCAAAATGGGACAGAATGGTGTGAAGGAGGTTTGGAATTAAGCGAATGACCTGCTGCAGCAAAGCCTGCCTCCGTTGAAAAGGCAACTTAGTATTTGCTAGTGAGCTGAACACATTCTTCGATGCTTTGACACAACCCCTACCCCTGAGTGTTCAGGTCCCCACTCTGACCCAAATCCCACCTCTTCTTGGATGGAAATATTGCTCACACATCATCATTATGACTGTAAGTACTTTATTTTTCTTTATATAATATCCGACACTAACTTTTTACACTAAACTATACTTTTTATTATGTTCTATATTCTGTGCTAAATTGCTGAACTATACTGTACATTGCATTATATCAATATATTTCACCTTATATTATATTTTACTTAATATCCCACACTGTATTTTAATTTATTATAGAAAATTCTGCTGTACACTGTTAAAGTGGCTGGTATCATATTACTCTACACATGTACTGTATACCAGTGGTCCCCAACCACAGTGTCATGGGTCATTTGGTACCGGGCCGCACAGAAAGAATAAATATTATATTATTTCCGTTTTATTGATTGTCAGTCTAAAAGAAGTTTTATTTTGAAAAATGACCGGATTCTCTTGCAATTTCATCTGTCTGTGCCTCTTGACACATGTCAAGACGCTTGTCTCGATCACGTGATCCGTTACCTCAAAAATTAAGCCCGCAAACTAGCGAAAATGAATAAAAAACTTTTGGAGAGCTTCTTTGCAAAGGGGAAACGGCCACTAAGGAGACAGAAGAAGAGCCTACAACTTCCAAGAAAATGAAAGCTTCATTTAACAGACAATATCAGGAGTAATTCTCACGCGCCAAGCCCACTCTGCAGAATATGTGGCGACAGATGAAGATCAGCTTCTGGAGATTGTAAATGACGGTGGCCTTAAAAGTATGTTTGAGACAACAACTCTGCTGGTGTTTTGGATTAAAATAAAGGCTGAATATCCTGAGATCGCCACTAAAGCACTGAAAACCCTGCTTCCATTTCACACATCTTATTTTTGTGAAGCAGGATGTTCTGTAGTGACGGCAATCAAAACTAAATTACGAAGTAGGCTGGATATAAGGAACACACTTCGGTTGTCATTGTCTCCCATCACCCCCAGATGGGACCGTCTCGTTGCAGAGAATCAAGCTCAGGGCTCCACTGATTCAGTGATATTGTGAGTTGTATTTATTTAAGCATTTTTATATTTGTTTTCATGTTTCATTTGTTTTGTATCATTTTATTTCGTGGTGTTTTTCCACCACACGTTGAAGACCGGTCCGTGAAAATATTGTCTTACATGAAGCCGGTCCGTGGTGCAAAAAAGGTTGGGGACCTCTGCTGTATACAAGTGGTGGGCCGTCAGGGCCTGCAAAGCCTTCTCTGCTGGCCTAAACATAATCACAAAGTTATAGCTATTTTATAATTTAATATTTTTTCTTAAATACACTACATGTATTGTAAGTTATAAAAATATTTTTCCCATTATCTTATTTTGTCATTGCACAGCTACTGTCTTCCTCAGTTGCTCTGCTTCCAGTGCAGCTTAAAACCTCTTGCACCCGAGAGCCCCCCAATTAGGCTAGAGGGGGGGGGGGGGGCGAAGAGTGTACACATGTAGTACAAATCACTTCTGAGAACAAATGAAATGATATTTTAAAATATTTAAAATGACGAAGAGATTCTGATCAAATGGACCATGTAACCTATTTTAAGTAAAGTACTACCACAATTTCACCTATTTCTCACCAGGAGAAGGCGAGCAATGTTCACCGTTATCGATCCCAGCCGTGATCTACGGCACTTTCACACACACACTTCATATTCAGGAGCACTAGGAGAACAAACTGCATCGAACTATCGCCTCCAAATTGTTCTACTTTAAACCATTATAAAGTTACTATTGATCTGCCACAGATATCAACTCAGCCCATCATCATAAACATTGAAACGCTCCGTACCTTTTAGATGTTTCCTGGATGAAAATCGAAGAAAAAAAAAAATGTATCCGTGCCGCCATTTCACAGCACTCTCTCTCCTAGTGTGTGAAAAAAACTGAGTCTCTGACGAGCTTCTATGACGAATGAGTAATAATTTCAGTTTTGGCCAATGGGTTTGACCCATGGGGTCGGATAACAGTTTGATTATTTTATTGGCTTAAAATTCTTTAAACAACTCAAAGAACAAATGACTACACTGCCCAGACTCTGCCGGGTTCATATCTGTGGGAATTGCGCAAATCGGCCGATCACAGGCTGTGTTAGGTTTTCTGACGACAATGAGCCATATTTTTTTGGATACGTTTTTATATGGCCCAGGCTCTCAAAATGATGCCAAACGTCTGTATTAGATAGATTGAACACTATTAGTGATAAAAGAAGTGAAATATATAGTATTTAAAAGTACAATAAGACAGCGATATATGCTCCTTCCAAAATCTGAATTGACGTTGGCTGACCTCAGCTGACCTGTACACCGGCATTGATTTCTCAGGCATACTTCACTCTATCAAAGCCCATTTTTTTTTTTTAAAAAGACTGCTGACATGTTGTGATATGATTTGGGAGAGTTTAGGCCTGCGTGTGCATCATTTCAAATCAATAAAAGTGCTTTTTAGGCACAGAAAAAAAAAGGCAAACCTGAAAATTTCAATTTGAGCTGTGTGTAACATTCGTTTCAGCATTTACCAGTAACATATACAATATGTACACATATTAACAAAGCTCACATTTATTTGTGTTATTTTGCCATTTAAATTATTCAAATAGACCTTGTAATTAGAGATTTACACTCTCTAGAGTTTGAGTATGACATTTTCGAGCAGAGGTCTCAAAATAGGCCTAGGGTTTAAGAGGTTTTAAGTAGAGCTTTTATCCAATCAGATTTCACCTCTGTGTCTCTAGGTAAGAAGAGAGGCCCCAGGGCTGCAGACTCACAAGTAAATCCATGTGCAGTTTAAGATAGATGGATAGATAGATGTATACTTTATTCATCCCCAGGGGGACATATGTTAGTAGCAAGTGAATGGGGACAATACACTGAAAAAAATGATTCGGCCCCCTTGTAAATGTTACATGTCTTAATCTAGTTTATTTCATCGATTTTAATGTGTAATTGAATCCTGCTTATATTTTTTTATTGATCTCAAAATGTTCTGCGCTCGTTTAAAATGAGTTAATTCCATTCGGGTAAAAGTAATGAGAAAAAAATATGTACAATTTAATTTCCACACGCTTTCCTGTCTGCGCATGGGCAGACTGCAAGAAATTCAAATTCTGAAGGCGGGATTTTTTTCACTCTGGGGGATTTCCGTTAGAAGCTCCCGCACTGCCGTCTGTCCACAGGTCTGTTTTCGGTAAGTAAGCAATTGATAGCCATATGTTTGTTATATTTGTTCTAAAACAGAGTTTTCTTTACACTTTAAAACAGTGTTTGATAGAAAAAATCATTTAGCTGACACTATCAATTGTGTTTGCTACTTTAGCTAACGTTACAACGGCTAACGTTAGCTTAGTTGCTACTTTAGCTAACGTTTCAACAGCTAGCTTAGTTTTGTCGTAACATAATGTGAAGGTGATATGTATGTTAACGTTAAGCTAACATGATATTGCTCTCAAGTGTAACGCTAGGTGAATTCAATTGTAGTAGCTTTTAGACTGTTTTAGTAGCTTGTGGACTTCACAAACATGCATGCAAATGTTAATGGACTATTTAAGGAGCCATGCTGATTGCCAACTGTAACGTTATATTCCTGACTAGTTGCAAGTATGTTTTTAAATATTTTCAGTATGGTAGAATTAGACAAAGCGAACTGTGAAATCACGTTCGTAAATGGTGTTGAAGATGCTCTCAGACAGCATGGGGTTAATGTTACCGTTGCAGCCATGACACGGTAACGTTAACGTTATATTGCTGCAGCAAGCTGCCGGTAACGTTAACGTTATATTGCTGCAGCAAGCTGCCGGTAACATTAACGTTACATTGCTGCAGCAAGCTGGCGGTAACGCTAACGTTACATTGCTGCAGCAAGCTGCCGGTAACGTTAACGTTATATTGCAGCAGCAAGCTCCCGGTAACGTTAACGTTATATTGCTGCAGCAAGCTGCCGTTAACGTTATGTTGCAGCAGCAAGCTGCCGGTCAGTCAACTCAATGACGCTGAGTGGCAGACAGAGCAACAGCAGCAGCTCACTTTGTGCAAGTCTTAAGTCTGAGTTCGCCAGAAGCTTCAGTAAAGTGAAAGTAATCACCAGGTTGTGCTTTATGAGAATAACTATAAGTAAAAGTAGTAGGGTCATGTACGCAGAACTAAGATAATTAATTATTCCATTAAGAGAATGTATAATGAAGTCAGTGTATTTTTTAAGGTCACTATAGGTCCTATATATATTCTAGACATTTTTTGTAACTATTGATGTTTTGAGGGATATTTCAACAACTGTAATTGTTTTCTTCAGGCGACAAGTGCTTTCAATCTTAAAGGGCTGCCATCCTCCAGGCATCCAACTTGAGGAAGATGATGGGCATCTCATTCTAAAGTATATGGTAAGTCAATGTAACCAGTCACATGTACTGTTTTGTATTACAGAAAATGTTTTAAGATCCTAATATCCCTAATAGTTACAACAAGTCATTGCGATAGCACAAAGAACTCAGTTCACACCTGTTGAATAGGTGTAGAAAATGTCTGTGATTTTGAGTAATAAAAACAATGCTGATTTAACCTCATACTCGACTGTTGTCTGTATGTAATTAAATATATAACTTAAACACTTTTTTCTTTTTTCTCATATTCTCTTTCAGTATACAGGACATCAAGGAGACGACATCCTGAGAGACCTGAAGATATCCACCATGTGCATACATGTCATCAAAAGAGGGTGGAGAAGCTGGACGTTATGATGACAGTGACATTAATGCTGAAGGAGTAATTATTCTGGACAACATTGGATCAGAGCCCGAGCTCCTTACAATGAGGCCAGGAGTCACCTGAACACGTGAATTCATTTAGAAAGTGCTCTTGCTTTCCCTCAAAGTACTTTGACCAAAGTCGGTGCTGGACTGGTGGATTTCTTCAGCCGTTCATGTGAACTCTGTTAATTAAGCTGCATTATTATTTCTGATTTGGAGGTGACGGAGAACATTTACTATAATGTGAAATGCAGCTTAAGAAGATGTTGCATGCTGAAAAACATGTGTTGGACTGTTGTATTAACACTAGTGTGAACCCTGGACGTATGGGCTTGTTTTTGTGAGACATTGGGTATTATATTCACTCAATGCATCCTTTGGATGTACGTGTTCGCTGTCTGGAAGCTGGTACTGGTGCATTGGGGTTTTTTTGTTAGCAATGGCACTGGTATAAGTAAATGTCCTGCATTCAAAGTCTTAAGTAAAAGTGTTGTCAGCAAGTATTCTCATCAAAATGTACTTTTACATTTACTGCACTATCAAAAGTATAGAACTTTAGTTTCTTTTCATCTGAAAAAAAACTAAAGCTTTCAGACAAATATTTACCTCTGAGATGTATGGGAGGAGAAATGGAAAGTATAGCAGAACATAGAAATACTCATGTAAAGTACAAGTACCTTATCTTTTTATGTAAGTACAATACTTGAGTAAATGTACTTATTTATGTTGCTGGTAATGAAGATAATAAAGTTGTAAAAAGTTAGTATTTTGTTTGCTTCATTTGTGTAAACATGGAATGTATGGAAAGTTAAGATACTAGTAATAGCTAAAAATGTTTAACTAAATCAAACTTAATTTTAGTTTGTAGAAATTAAACCATTAAATTGATCTGAATCTACTAAAACAAAAAAGGTAAATAGTAATTGAGGTTACATAATACATTTTAGTATACTGAACATGAACATAGGGAGTAAACTTTACTCAAAATAGTTGAGGTAAAATTATGAATATAAATTAAGTAAAGTCAACTTAAAATATATATCTGGATTTAGATACATTTATTTCGCGCAACCACTTACCTAAAAATAATTAAGTAAATCTAACACAACATTTTTTTCAGTGTATTGTTGATTGTCATAGTGTTCAACCAATCACATCTTTAGTTTGACATGTTGGGCGTATTCTTTGACGTGCCAGAGCTGCTAGCTGGCCTACAAGTACGTCAGCATTAACGGGCAGCTCAGTTTTAAGGTGCAGCACTGCAGTGAGGTGCAGCGTGTGCTGTGATTGGTCAGTGGGCGAGCACGTGACTATTGTGAAACAAAACTTAAAGTAGCCAGCAGAGCTTAGTCGGAGTAGTAAGAGTTCAAATTGAAAGATATAGAAGACATTTTGGTAAGTCAACTGTTTGTTTATTTACATCTAATATCTGAATGGCCCTCGAGTGTGTAGCAGAATGCGTGTTCCGCTGCAGGTCTGCTGGATTTGTCATGCTTTGTTGTCATATAAATATATGTGACTGGTTCTTGTGAGTTTGTTGTTGTCATTGTGTATAATAATAATAATTATTATTCAAACATATTGTTCGGATCGTAAGCCTTGTACCGAACGGTTTAATACGAATACGTGTATTGTTACACCCCAAGAAACAAATAACCGTAGCTTGCGCGTCATAATGAGATTATTAGGTGGTGTTTCAGCTGCAGGACAGCACTGAAGGCCCAGGTATAAAATGCACGGCCCGCCACTGCTGTAAATATGGCAAACTCCAAACCAGATCTTGCCTTCCTCTTCAACAATTTAAGTTGTATTTGCAACTTTTTTGTGTCTGTCTAATCAGTGCTGATGGTACATTTTCCCCACTGAAGAAATAAATTCCCCAGTGCATTTTATACTGATCGAGAAAGTTGATTTCTCTTGTTGCAGAGAGAGCCTACACGTACCAATGGTGATTGTGCAATGTCTGACAAATAAAGATAATAAACTCCCAGTACGCCAATGAAGGAACAATCCTGCACTTTAGGATGCCATTTTGGAAACATTTTGTTTTGACAACGCTGTGTTTGCATTGTATAAAAAATAGGGTTGGGCAAGTTAACGCGTTATTATCGCGATAACGCATTCATTAATTAACGCCGACAATTATTTTATCGCGCGTTAACGCAGTTTTTTAAAATTTATTAAGCAGACATTTTTATCACAAGAACCGGCAGCGAGCGTTGAACAGCTGTGTTTGTGTGGCGTCACTTCCTTCTGCTGCCGCTCTCCCCCCCACCGGGTGACACGCCCGGTCCGGAACTGTCGGTCTCTCCTGTCTCGCACGCACACGCGCACGCACGTTGTTACAGGATCGTGACTATATCAAAATACATATTGTCGCGTTTTTAAATAAACATAAGCAAGTGAGAACAAACTGCTCTTAACTGCAACTCTTTATTAGCATAACTTCCACATGCACGTGACTGCCATGGTACAGACTCCCTCAAGGTACCATGCTTCACCTCCATTCCCCTGGGTCCTAAGTACCTCCATGTACTGCTTCTTATCATCCTCTATGTACCAACGTACATTTATAACAAATACCACACATATTACTCGGTAATATGCATTGCATATGTGTCTGACTAAAATACCCCAAAAAAGAAATGATTAATTTCAATTATTTGTTTAGAGTTTTTAAAGTTGTTTTGTTTGGAATATGTGTAATAAGCATATCATTTAGTTATCGCTACTGAGAATTTAATAAACATAAAAAACGAAGAAAAAACATGACGAAGACATTTTTGCAGTTTTCAAGGTGTATTACACATGAAGATAAAGTTGTGAACACCGGCTGAATATCTATCAGAATGATTATACCTGTATTATAACTGCTACTGTGTAAAGGGAATACTGCTGTTGAACCTTATTTGTTTAAAGTGTTTGCAAACCAAATCTTATTGCACTTTTGTTCATATAGCAGTACTTTTAAAATAAAATTGCCCAGTACACTACTTTTGAATTCATTATTGAACTTTGTGTATAATAATGTGATTAATCGCGATTAATGGCAGAAAAATCATGCCATTAATCGCGATTAAAAATTGTAATCCTTGCCCAGCACTAATAAAAAACAATGCAATTCACCATTGTCCACGTACCTACTATGTGTGTGCTATTATGAGGATTTATGTCTAACCCTGGTGTGTTTCCCTCAGTAGTGTTCTCCTCCGAGTCCCGCCCACTGCCGCGCCTCTCTCTGTAGGCATAGCTGTGCCTCATCTCCCGTGATCATCTCCAGCCGACATAAATACTCCGGTCATTCTCGTCCCAGCTGACAGTCCGTCCGTTTACCTACCTTGTATTCCGACCCGTGAGTAGTCCGCCTTTCACCTTGTGAGGTTCCGGTGCTAACCACCCGTTTGTTTTCGACTTACCTGCCGTCCAGTGTCGAGCCTCGGGTCTCACCTGTGCGAAGAAGCCTTCCAGTTCGTTCCTCGGAGATCAGCTGTGAAGTCTTGACGATCCTGTGTCGAGCCTCGGGTGTCACACAGTTGATCCAGCCTGCCTGCCTGCCAGCCAGCCGCGGACGCAGCGGAGCCATTTTCCGGCTTGGAACCGAGCGGAGCGAGTGGATGCGTCTCCGCTTTGACGTGACTGTTTTGCTGCCGGTTTCGCCGCTTCGAGGGATAGCGGAGCTCTCTCCCGGATTCGGAGGAGAGAGAGAGAGAAGTGACTTTACGCACCTGTGGGTGCCTGTCTACTTCAGAACTTGGACTTTGTTGTTTCCTTTTTTTCCCGGCCTGTGAACAAAACCTGGTTTGAGAAGGGACTCTGCTGTCCTGTATCTGCATTTGGGTCTGTGAACACACCATAACAGAACGGACTGATCAAGATTATGGACCCAGCAGCTGCAGCAAGATCTACTCCTGCAGATCCCCTGCAGGTGGCGATAATAAACCAAGGAGTTCTTCTGGGACAGGAAAGCCACCTGCTGCACGATCTACGGGGATCACAGCAAGCCATCGGATCGCAAGTGTCTGAGATCGGCAGCATTGTGCAGGGACTCTCACAACCTCGCCCCTCCTCCGAAGAACAGACGGCGAGGACCACGCAACCGATCCGTGAGTTGTTCGTTCCGTCTCCTGAACCTTTCCACGGAGACATGAGGGGATGTAGAGGTTTCCTACTCTAGAAGACGTTGGTGTTCAACCAACAGCCCTGCACGTATGCATCAGACAGTTCTAAGATTGCCTATCTGACCGGGTTGTTACATGGTCGTGCTCTCGACTGGGCCCAGGCCTGGTTCACCCAAAACCTGTTGGACACAGTTTCTTTTGGACAATTCTTGGAGGCGTTTAAGAGAACTTTCGTCCATCCCATGTACTCTCAGGACGCTGTTCAACATCTCCTCCGCCTCCGTCTACCGCCGCTGAACATTCAATTGACTTTCGTATCCTGGCCGCAGAGTTGGGAGGAGAGGGCGCTGAAGGGGGTTTATCTCAGTAGCCTTTCAAAAGCATTAAAGCACGAGCTTGCTGTTCTGGAGGAGGCCAAGACACTAGAGGAACCGATTGCTCTCACCATCCGACTGGATACTCGGCTGCGGGAACGGCGGAGAGAGCGGAACTACAGGTTCTCGGCACCGGTTCGTCAGCCCATAACCACTTCCGGTCGCAGGTCTCCAGTTCCACCTCGCCGCCGCAGCCCAGGCCACCAGCACTCGCCCTCTCCGGCCTCACCTCCTGAGGATCGGGATGAACCCATCCAGTTGTGAAACCTTCAGGAACATTGCCACCATGTCCGTCAGGTCCTTCAGCGCTTACTAGAGAACCAACTCTTCATCAAGGCCGCGAAATGTGAATTTCATGTCACCTTTTCATCATTGAGGAGGGTCAGATTCGCAAGGACCTGGTAAAGGTTAAAGCGGTCTCCGAGTGGCCGGTTCCCTCTAACCGGAAGAAGCTCGAGCAGTTCCTTGGGTTTGCAAACTTCTACCACCGGTTCATTCGGAACTACAGCCAGACGGCGTCACCCCTAACCAGACTCACCTCCTCTAAGGTAGATTTTTCCTGGTCCCCCGAGGCCAACCGGGCGATTAACCCCCTCAAGGAACTATTCACTTCAGCCCCCATCCTTGTCCAGCCAGACGAGAGCCGCCAGTTCGTGGTCAAGGTGGACGCCTCCGACACCGGAGTAGGAGCAGTGCTATCACAACGCTCAACCACTGACTAAGCTCTGCACGTGCGCTTTTTTCTCCCACCTCCTTTCCCCGGCCGAGCGGAAATATGATGTGGGCAACCGGGAGTTACTGGCCGTCAAGCTGGCTCTGGAGGAATGGAGACATTGGTTGGAGTGGTCAGTCCATCCGTTCATTGTGTGGACCGACCACTGAAATCTCGAATACATCCATTCTGCCCGGCGACTGAACTTCCACAAAGCCCGTTGGGCTGTTTTTTTCCCGTTTCAACTTCACTATCACCTACTGCCCAGGAAGTAAGAACGTCAAGCCCGACGTCCTCTCTCGTCAGTTTTCCCTGGACAAGGTAGACCCAACTCTAGACACGATTGTTCCACCCGCCTGTGTCCTAGGAGTCCTTACCTGGGAGATAGAGTCTGCAGTACAGGAGGCTCAGCAGACCCAGCCGGACCCAGGAGGTGGCCCTCCTGGGCGCCTGTTTGTTCCCCTTTCCGTCCGTTCCCGTGTCTTACAATGGGCCCATGACTCCCAACTCTCCGGCCACCCTGGGATAAGACGTACTATTAACTGGCTCCGGCGCTCCTTCTGGTGGCTATCTCTGGACAATGACACTCAAGCTTACGTCCTAGCCTGTACCACCTGTGCACGTAACAAGGCCTCACACAGACCCCCTGTCAGACTATTACGACCTCTGCCTGTTCGCCACAGGCCTTGGTCGCATATGGCTTTGGACTTTGTCACTGGATTTCCCCCCTCCGAGAACAATACGGTCATCCTGACCATCGTGGACCCTTTATCTAAGGCGACTCACTTTATTCCCCTTCCCAAGCTCCCGTCTGGCCGCGAGACCGCGGACTTGTTGGTCCAACATGTTTTTAGGCTCCACTGCATCCCTGTGGACATTGTTTCTGATCGGGGTCCCCAGTTCTCCTCCCAAGTCTGGAAGGCGTTCTGCCACCGCTAGCTTCTCCTCCGGCTTTCATCCCCAAACCAATGGACAGACCGAGAGGCTTAACCAGGAGCTAGAAGCCATGCTCCGATGTGTAACGGCGGCAAATACGTCCTCCTGGAGTCGTCGCCTGGCCTGGATAGAGTACGCACACAACAGCCATACCTCCACAGCAACGGGTCTCTCACGCTTTGAGGCCTCCATTGGCTACCAACCTCACCTTCTACCCAGCCAAGAGGCCAAGATTTCCGTCCCGTCTGTCCAGAGCAAGAGAGTCTGGAGAGAGACTCGTGCCGCCCTACTTCGGTCCTCCGAACAAAATAAGCGTCTGGCTGACTGCCGCCGCACACCTGCCCCCACCTATCTCCCCGGCCAACAGGTCTGGCTTTCCACCAGGGACATACCCGTATCCGGAGCTACTCCGCACATACTATCGCCTGCACCCCGATAAGCCTGGCGGTTCGCCGGGAGGCTCCCGTTGAGGGGGGGGGGGGGGGGGGGGGGGGTACTGTGAGGATTTATGTCTAACCCTGGTGTGTTTCTCAGTAGTGTTCTCCGAGTCCCGCCCACTGCCGCGCCTCTCTCCGTAGGCACAGATGTGCCTCATCTCCCGTGATCATCTCCAGCCGACATAAATACTCCGGTCATTCTCGTCCCAGCTGTCAGTCCGTCCGTTTACCTACCTGGTATTCCGACCCGTGAGTAGTCCGCCTTTCACCTTGTGAGTTTCCGGTTCTAACTACCCGTTTGTTTTCGACTTACCTGCCGTCCAGTGTCGAGCCTCGGGTCTCACCTGTGCGAAGAAGCCTTCCAGTTCGTTCCTCAGAGATCAGCTGTGAATTCTTGACGATCCTGTGTCGAGCCTCGGGTGTCACACAATCGATCCAGCC
This sequence comes from Pholis gunnellus, assembly GCF_910591455.1. Lineage (NCBI taxonomy): Eukaryota > Metazoa > Chordata > Actinopteri > Perciformes > Pholidae > Pholis > Pholis gunnellus. The sequence goes on along the minus strand of NC_136529.1, from coordinate 1,592,446 downwards.
TGCCTGCCTGTCTGCCAGCCACGGACGCAGCGGAGCCACTTTCCGGCTTGGATGCGAGTGGATGCGTCTCCGCTTTGACGTGACTGTTTTGCTGCCGGTTTCGCCGCTTCGAGGGATAGCGGAGCTCTCTCCCGGATTCGGAGGAGAGAGAGAGAGAAGTGACTTCACGCACCTGTGGGTGCCTGTCTACTTCAGAACTTGGACTTTGTTGTTTCCTTTTTTTCCCGGCCTGTGAACAAAACCTGGTTTGAGAAAGAACTCTGCTGTCCTGTATCTGCATTTGGGTCCGTGAACACACCACACCATAACAGCTATGTGTGTGATGTAATTATTATTATGTATGTAGCTTATTGTAAATCACCACACTTTCCATGCTCTTCCCCTCACTTTGCATGTGAGACTTTCCTGAATTGAATGGTATATGAGAATAAACATTGCTCATGACGTACAGACTTCCCAGTTCTGGAGCTCCCTAACGGTGCCCTGGTCGGGTTTATTGTTACACATGTTTATTGATGCTGTTATTCTGTAATGTATGGTATTTGCTGTTTGATTTATTTACTTTCTTATTTTCTTTCCTATCCTTTCACATAGCTCACACGTACACTAAATATTCATTCCATTCTCCCATACTGGCTACATTATGTTAGTTGTATTCACTGTTGTCATACTCTTGTTGTTCTTTTAATGTATTGTCTAAAAAAGAAAAAGAAATAAAAAAACAACAACATAGACTTTGAATAATAGTTCCACAGGCGATCATCTGTCGGCCACATTAACAGGTGCCCTTTTTTTCAAATGTAACATAACTATTATGTGTCTGGGATTATACTAGGGTTGCCATAAATTGACATGTTTTGTTGTACTTTACAGAGAAATTATAAAGATGATGGGACTGAAGGGACCCTCGCCACAAAGGTCTCCAAAAGTTTAACAAATTAAAAGGAAAATATAAGCATCAGTGACTGTGACGTAATGCATCCATTTCCAGTGTTTTTAGTGTGTCTACACGCCTAATGGACTCATTTGTTGGGGGAAAACATGACCCTGGGGCTGACGTGGCCCCCAATGGTAGTGGCTCATTATCCTCTGGAACTGGGGCAGCTACTTGTGGCCAGGCATGTGAGGAAGAAAAGGATTCTGCACAGCCTGGAACAAGTAGATGAACCACAAAGGAGCTGGATGATAAGCCATCCATTTCTGCCACAAGGAGGGCCCTGAATGACTTTCAGGCTGCACAAGCACCACTAGAAACACCACTAGATTTTTAGATTTGTTTCAGGAGTTTATTTATTTTCTAAATATGTTGTGGTAAGGAGTTTTATTCATGTGTTTGATAGTTTTTTGCTCAGGATACTAATTTGTATAGTCAGACCATTTTCAAAATAGATTTTAAATTGTAGAAAAATGTCAAATCCCAGGTCAAATTACATAATTCAAAGGTCTCTTCGAACACTTCTTTTCAAGAGTAATGCTCCAACGACAGTATGGCATAACAGTTTGTCTTCATTTTTATTCACAGCATTTCATATACTGTATATTTATACACCGTATAATAAGTACATTTCTAATCACAAACTATAAAAGATGTGCTGTCCTAAATCGTAAAAATTAAAAAGCAGACTTTCCAAAACCAGTAAGCAGATGTTTGTAACCAACTGGAATAATGGCAACTTGTAAACAGAACAAAAAATACTTATTTTATATACTTTAGAACAGGGGTCATCAACATTTTTCAGGCCAAGGACCCCCAAACTGATAGAGAGATGGAGCAGTGACCCCCTACTATATATATTGTATAAAATTGGTTTATATATTAAACTGGGCCTAGTGCCATGTATAAACATACCTTGTTCTTGTGGATTCAATACTAAGCTTTTCAAATAATACACAGGTTCATATATCCATGTTTTTATTTTAACCTCTTCCCCCCTATTTTGGAGCAACAACGCATAAAATGACTCATCTGTGATAAAGATGAGTCCACCTACAGGTGGGAGATTGACCATTCGGTGACCTGGTGCAAACAAAACTACTTGGAGCTCAATGCTTTTAAGACAGTGGAGATGCTTATGGATTTCAGAAACAGCCCAGTCCCACCCGCCTCCATCACCCATTCCTTCTGATTCCATGGCACCATCACCCAGGACCTCAACTAGGAGCTGAACATCAGCTCCCTTACGAAGAATGCACAGCAGAGATTATACTTTCTGAAGTGCAGAAGCTGAAGTAGCTGAAGTAGCTAAACTTGTCAAAGTCAATCACTGTCCAACTTCACCTCCTCCATCACCATCTGGTACACTGCTGCTACTGCCAAGGACTAGGGCAGACTTAATATAATTTGCTCCTCTGAGAAAGTTGTTGGCAGCTATCTGCCATCCCTCCAGTACTACAAACCTTGTATCCCTCCAGGGTCCTGAAGCGAGCTGGAAAGATTATGGTCTACCCCTTACACCCCGGACACAAACCATTTGAAACGTGGGCCATCAACACCAAGACCTAACTACACAAAAACTGTTTTTTCACCGACTGCAGCTTGTCTAATCAATTTGGCTCGGGACCCCGGTCTCCAACTGATTAAGTTACTTAGTGAGTACTACCCATTTATTTCCTGACCACATATAGACACAGTGGATAAAAGGCAGAGGAAGTATATTTTCAGTGAATGTTAGCACTAAAATATATTTGGGTCAGAACTGCACTGAAGAATATTGCTGCAGTTGAAAGAAAAAAGGGAAAATTGCCATCTAGTGAATGTCAACCAGAGTGGCACTACAAAAAAATTATATTTACAGCAACGTTAATCTACTGCGTGTATGCATATTGTGAGGAATTAAAATTAGAAGTGTTTGTTAGTATGATTTATAGCACCAACTAGTGGTGGATAGTAAAATGTTAATTAGAAGCACGTGGAAATGCCACTTTGTGCTTGCCAAATGTTAGTGTTTACAGTATGTTCACTACAGAAGTGTTGAACCATAAAAGACAATAATTGAGTATATTAAATATGTATTAAACTGTAAAGGATAGTCAAGAGGGAAAGATAGGGATTTTGAGACGGGCATTACAGGGACCACTATGACCATGAGGAGACGAGCCGTGCAGTGACACAACACAGGAAGTGTCCAGCGAAGCAGGAACGCGCAGAAGGATCATCTGATCACACGCCAGTTGGTCACGTGAGGGCGGTCAGCTGAGGGTACCCAGGAGGAGGGGCCAGCTGGATTTGAGCCAATTGCAACACTTTGAGAAACTTTATGACTCTTTGAAGTATAAAGAAAGATGCAGAGGAGGAAATCGACCAGTTCGTCGCATCTTTACCTGGAGGTCATAAGCTTGCTGGTGGGGACGTCTTGAACTCTTTTCCGCAGATCATATTTCTATTGATAGTATAATTCACTTTGCAAATTGTTTAGCCTCAGTAAGATTAAATACCTTTTGATTGAAACCCAGTATTTGTAGATTTCTGAGCATCTCCGCTGAGAAAAGAAAATTCAGTGGAGCGCTCCGAGCAGCCTAGTCTCCTCGTGTGTAAACATTCAGGCCCCCACAATATGTTGAATGCTAGTAATATGTTTCTGACAGCTGCAAAAGAAAATTCCAGGCATTTCCTTGGCATATTATATACTGTATAATTTGTTCTATTATGTTCAACCGGTATTGTATTCTGTGCCTTGTGTCTTACCCTGTGCCTCTTGGTCATTGTCCATGACCTCAGCCTGAGTTATCCACTCCATATAGCCCTTGAGGTCCTCATCCAGCTGCTGAGTTTCCCTCAGCTTCTGAAACTCTCCTCGGGACTTGGCCTTCTCTCGCTCTTTTGTGAACTCACTAGTTGGAAACAAGACAAACAATATAAACTAAAGAGACAGAACACACTGAGCAGTGTGAAGAAATGACAGTCTTAAATGAACAGCTTAAAGAGTAAATCATGATTATGTAAAATAAATGAACTGAAGGGAAGTAGTTAGGTTTGGGGTATTCTTACCCACTGAGCACTCCCAGAACGAGGTTTAGCACGAAGAAGGAGCCAACCAGAATGAGTGTGGTAAAATAGATCCATGGCCATTCCATTCCTATAGCATCATTGACCTGTATGACAAAGCACACTTTTCTATCTTTATCAAAGAAAGTGTAACTTAAATTTGGTAATAACCAGCAATTAAAAGAAAACTGTTTTTGCAGTATGTCAATATTAGTTTAATCAGTGTGCATACATATAAGATCTGGGACATGTTTTGCCAAGCATACCACTCTGCTAGCCAATTACCATGGAAAGTCGAAAACTGCTTGTCATTATGATGTCATTAGTGTTAGCTCAGAAATGTGGAGTTGGTAAAACATGGGAATGCATCAGGCATTACAGAAAATACTATTGTGTTACCCTGTGGAAATGTAGAATCTAGCATCTTTGGAGCTTGACACATACTAGGCTACTAAAAGCAAGGATAACCTTTGCTGGATTAATTTTGACCATTCTTTTCTTTTTATTCGATTACAACTTTACGGACGAACAAGACTACTGCTTTGTCTCAATTCAGATAATTTCTGAGACTTCCATGTAGTACAGTAGGTGTGTCTCGATTCAGGGGCTGCATCCTTTGGAGGCTGTATTTGTAGACCGGTTACGTCACAGCGGCTGCGACTAGGCCGTCCCATTTCGCATGTTTTCGAAGACTCCTTCAAATGCAGCCGACGAATGCAGCCTTCTGCTCCCAGATTTGGAGGACACAACTGATATATCCTTCGCGGCCCAGCATATCCCGAGATGCATTGTGTGCCGATGGGATTTAACTCAATCGAATATCATCGATGCAAATGTTAAAACAAAATAAGCGACCTTATAACATCACGTGTGTTAAAATGATCGGTTAAGTTACGTGAGCTACGAACGAATGACGGCCTCTTCACCGGAGCCAAACATTCTGCAAGCGTTGCTTGGAAGTAAGCTATTGGTCCATTTGTAATATCTCTTTTTGATCATCCTGTACTTAAGGTTACAGTTACATTAGCTCTCATCCTATATACAAAGCCTTTACTAATAGGACAACCAGTAGAGAGTTGCTGTCAGACATGTAAGTTGTCACCTTTTTCTTTTATTTATTTAATTCAATTGAAAATTAAAGCTGCAAGCAGCGATGTACGGGCCCTCGCATCCTCCCGCACGTCGGGGGTACTGGTGGGAAGCCGGCAGAAGCGGCCATAAATATCTGCGACCATCAGACAGCGAGCCCACAAGGTAGACGTATTTGTAATGCTTGGACTGTGTGACACTGGAAATTATGTAGTGCAAATATTTCACCAGTTCCTGTATCCACTATGTGGCGCTAGAGAACACGCGCAAACATGCATTATGTTGCTCTATATCAAGTATAGACCACATCGTGTAAATCCAATTCAGTGTGTCACATAACGCTGTCTTCCTGTTGCCAGTAGGTGGCACTATGACTTTAAGTGGAAATTGGCTCATAGACATCCTCAGGCCATGACTATTATCAAGTATGGCAAGTGTGGAACAGATTTGAACAAGTCCAGTGGAGTTACATCAGCTTGTTGTTTAACGGCGAATCACTTAAAATGGCCGCCATGCCACGGCTTCGCCATTCCATCAAACGTAAAGCTTTGAGTAACTTGTAATTGCAAAGTTCTTTAGATTGTACTGACCAAATTTGAAGTGGATCTGACAAAGTCCCTAGGAGGAGTTCGTTAAAGTATAGCGACAAGAAAGCATGGGAAAATTCACACAAAAATCAAAATGGCCGACTTTCCGTTAATTTTAGAGCATGGTCGCAAGACATTTTTTTTTAAGTCTTCATATGATACACGTGCCTACCAAATTGCATACATGTAGGTCAAACGTAGCGCTGGGGCTGCGTTTTTGAATATTTGTAGGGGGCGCTATCGAGGCAATTTGAAAGTGTCAAGCCAAAAAGCCATATGAAATATTTATTTCCATCACCTATGACACCTGTGCAAAGTTCCAAGGCTTGTTGAGCATCGTAAGCCACAGAAAAATAAGCTTAATTTTTCATGGCGAATGACGCGTTGCCACGGCAACAGCGTTTAACGACAACTCACAATATTCATGATGAAGCATCATCATTGTCTTACAAATTACCTTACCATATTTGAGAGTAATCTGGGCAACTTCTTAGTCGAAGTACATCAAAGTATAAAACTTGTCATTTCCTTGTGCCAGTAGGTGGCGCTATGACTTTGTGAAAATGTTGGCATGGAGATGTGTTCAAGCCTGGACCAGCATCATGCAAAACAAGTTTGGGGCAGATTGAATAAAGTACCTTGTAGTTACAACAACTTCCTCTTTCATGGCGAACCAGCCAGCTATACAAAAAGTGTAATTTGAATGTTTAGATGCCCATGCCCCATAGTCTCTTTACTGTTATTAAGACCAAATAGTCATTTAAATTCTGGATGGGAAACTGAAATATTCAATTCCAATAAGATGTGTCTTCGCTGTATTTTATTGAAATTCTATAGGCTATATGATATTGCAAGAATATAACCATTTTACTAAAGATCTTCAGCAAACTTGAATGGAAAAGGTCATAATTGCTGACTGGAGAAGTAACTTTGAGATGATTCTGCTCCAAAAAAGGCTCTCTGAATATGCAGCCTGTGTCACCAGGGAGACTTATTGAGAAATCAGATTGCATTTGGTTTATATATTATTTTTATATTTTTCAATAAATGTTTTATGTAATTCAAACTTGTCATTCAATAAGAAGTTCTTCAGAAACGTTCTTTGAGTGTGAACCAGTTTTCTTTAGACTGGACTATTAACTTACCCAGTAGAGGACATCAGTCCACCCCTGTGTGGTGATACACTGGTAGACAGTCAGCATGGAGAAGCCTAGGTTGTCAAAGTGGGTGATTCCATGGTTTGGGCCTGGCCAGCCAGTTCGACACTCTGTACCATTGATGGTACAACGACGACCATTCCCCGCTTGGGCACATGGAGCTGGCTTTTCATTCTCCACTGTAGCAATAATATCTGAAGGCCAGAGGAGGGTAATGTTAAAGGTTAGGTTGAACCTGTCTCCCTTTTTCTCCACCAATGCCAAATTCCACATTTGTCAATATAGAGTACAAATCTCACATAGGTGCTCTTTATTGCTCAAATGAAAATGTATGAAGGCAGGAAATATGAAGCTTACTTCTTAACCATGAGAACGGATGTTTATACACATTAATCTTTTCACATTTTCTACTATATGGTTCTGTGTCCTGAGGGCAAACAAACACTCAGTTTAACTTGTCTAATACATTTAACACACATAGTTCCTCATATGGTATTAATGGTTACGAATACAGACCTCTCAAACAACACCCTATATTGGATTAGTAAACCAACCAAACCTAAACTGACTTCTTTAACTGTTCTTGCTACAAATCAATCATCAATAAGATTACAAATTCTAGAATAAGTTAAGAAAAAAAGAAAAAGAAAAGAATATGTATATATATATATACCTGTCACTACTACTTTTACTTTCCATTTTATTCTTAGTATTTTAGTTCATTACAAGAGGAAAATATTTAACTTTTAACTTTACTGCATTTATTTGAAAATAATAGTATTCAGGCTACTTTGCAAATTCTTAATATAAAATATAGAAATATATGTGTGAATATAGGCTTACAGTAAATATTTCATTTTAAAATGGGCCTTTCTGCATTATGAGTATACTTTTAAGTTTTATTTATGTAAGTAACATTTTGAATGCAGGGATTTTACTTGTAACAGAATTTTTACATTTTGCTCTAGAAAACAACTAAAACGATAAAACACAAAGGTGGTATGAATATGAATGAAAGTCAAGAGTGATAAACGTGAAGGGGTCCGTGTTCAAGACTGTTTGATTGGGTTTCCGAGTCGCAGTGGGAACAGAGTGCTCCGTCACTCCCTGCAGGGAGAGAGGGCGAGCACTAACGGCCCCGGGAAGCAGCACAATCCGTGCTAGCATTGCTCTAAAGCTGACACGGTCGGAGCTGCTGCAGAGGAAATGCACACGGAGAGAGCCAGACTGTTGAGAATTGTAAAATATTTTTGGTTCATTCGGTCCATAAAGTAGACTTTGACTGCCCGCTACAGTCTAGGTTAATGGGAAACATTGTAAATGTACATATATGTACAGCTGTATTTATATTTATTTTTATGTATGACAGCAACTGACATTACTGACCGCCAGAGGCAGTGCTTAACACTGGATATCTTCTGTCTCGTGCCTGCGCAGGTCGAGTATTTATATCAACAAAGTCACCTGTGACCTCGGATGACCCCCGTCATCTATAAGTTCCTGTGTCATCCTGAGATCAGTCCTTTTTCATCTTCTCGCTATGCAGGCTAGCTACCATGGTAGCATAAGCTTAAACAAAGATGTGTCTACAATTAAGACATTGGAGCTTGTCGCCGTAGCCTTGTGACCACCGGTCGGAGTTGGGATCTCTCGCCCTCCAAAGGCTGCGACAAGCTGTCCCTCTTAGGAGGGAGTGGCCCGGACTGGTGGACGCCCCTATCATCGGTCATCACCAGTCTGATAAGGGCCACCGAAGTCGTGTAGACAGCAATTGATGAGATCGATTAACATTGTTTTCTATAACAGTTGTTCGTTTTCCACGGTTGGCAGAGCGCTTCCACTCTAGCTAATCGAGTGGCGTGCTAACGAGAGCGTAGAATATACGCTGTCGGCCCGCCCTTCACAGATACGGCTATCACAGTTAGCAGTGTCCTCGCTGAGGCTAACTTGATGAGATGCTAGTTCGACTAGATCAACATTAGCATTGTGTCCACTGATTTTGTAACATTACGGCTATCACAGTTAGCGTGTGGTTCCGCTCAGGCTAACTTGATGAGATGCTCGTTCTACTAGATCGACATTAGCATTGTGTACACTGATTTTGTAACATTACAGCTATCACAATTAGCGAGTGGTTCCGCTCAGGCTAACTTGATGAGAGACTAGTTTGACTAGATCAACATTGACATTGTGTCCATTGAGATTTAATTTGACATCTGACAGTTTTCACAGTTAGCAGTGTCTACGCTCAGGCTAACTTGGTGAGATGCTAGCTAGACCAAGCTGGTACTGGGACTGTGTCCATTGACTTTGTAACCTTACGGCTGTCACAGTTAACAGAGCGTCCTCGCTCGGGCTAACTCAGTGGGAAGCTAGCTAGACAAAGCTGATACTGGGACTTTGTCCATCGATTTTGTAGCATTACGACTATCACAGTTAGAGTGTCCTCACTTAGGCCAACTTGGTAAGATGCTAGTTATACTAAATCAACATTAATGTTGTGTCCATTGATGCTTTTTACGCATTACGGATGTCGCAGTTTGCAGTGTCCTCACTCAGGCTAACTGGTGGGACACTAACTAGACTAAGCTAATACTGGGATTGTGTCCATTGATTTTGTAACATTATGGCTATCACAGTTAGCTGAGTGTCCTCGCTCAGGCTAACTGGTGGGACACCACTAGTTATAGCGACTGTCCTAGTGAAGAGAGTGCCCTCGCTCCCCTCTCACTGTAAGGACTGTTTTTTGGTGGCGGAGTGCTCTCGCTCAGGCTAACTGATGGGTCACCAATATCTGCAGCAAATATCCTAGTGAAGAGAGTGTCCTCGCTCCCCTCTTACTGCTAGGCTGGCCGAAATGGAACACCTAATGCGTGAGGTCTACCTTCCCCTGTCAGGGCAGCTGAATCCAGCCCAACCTACCCTGATCATTTGCATGGCGCTGGCACGCCTGCAGTGGGATACACAGCAGCCGGAACTTCCGCCTGTGTGCCCCGTGCCTGCTGTACTGAGTTTCTACAGTCCCTCCTAGATAAGGGCCGGTCTCCCTCTACCCTTGGAGTATACGTGGCTGCTATTTCGGGGCAGCATACTAAGGTCGACAATGACACAGGAGAGCCACAGATTGGCGTCCCTTTTCCTAAAGAGGGGCTCTATGATTGCATCCCCCAAACATCTGAATTGTAAGTCGCTTTGGATAAAAGCGTCAGCTAAATGACTGTAATGTAATGCAATATCCAGTGTTAAGCACTGCCGCTGGTGGTCGTCCAGGATTCATAGAACCGTAGTAACTTTCGAACTTATGGCCCAGTAAAATCCTACCACTGACTTCATATCTTTGAGTAAGCGTTTTAGGAAATCTATTTTAAAATAATACTCACTTGCACATACCTGCATGTGATCGTTCCACATGTCCTTACTGACTGTGAAAAGATCCCTTTAAAAAGTAATTTAATTGTATAGATGGGAGTAGAAACCCACATGAAAAAGGACTGTGGATTTTGTCCCCCATCACTTACATTGAAATTGATTTTAGAAGGGATCTTATTGCATCCAGTATGGCGAAGAAGAACAATTACAGCCACCAATAAGTCTTTGAATGTAGGCCTACGTACGGGCATTTCAGTTTAACATAAAAATGAAGCTCTTGTGAGGCACATGTTGGAAGTAATGAATTAGTATCAGACATGTCTTTCAACATTAACATTACCCTTCAGCAGCAAAGAGCAGACACAAACATAACAGAGAAGACAACGGGCTTCTGGTAAAACAACACTATTTGAGTAACAAAATGGCTGACTTAAATTGGTGATACGTAACGTAATGTTGCCATTGTATGCTACGACAGCAAAGACTCCACATGTCAGAATGACATTTATTCTGACTTTATCTTGCCAATATATGTTAAATAAGGTTAGTATTGGCCTCAATCTAGCAATCAGATTGGTGCATTAAATATGGTATTATTGTTTGTATTACAGCCATATATAACCCTGTTGTGCTGCATGCTCTACCTGTGCCTGTGTAGTAGCAGGTCTTGTGCATTTTGCACTTGAAGAGCTCCAATCCCATAATGGAGTAAATGGTGACCATGAAAAGGACCAGTAGGGTGATGTGAAAAAGAGGCAGCATTGACTTCAGGATGGAGTTCATCACCACTTGGAGGCCTTAGGGGGACAGCAGGACAACAAATCAATATTCCTTAATTATTCTCTCCAAGCAAGCAATCATTCATCTACATTTAATAACTGTGAGTGAAATTAGTGCCACACGTCTGTAGAACATTGACAGAAACCTTTATTTCTAATAGTAATATAAATTCTAACACTAAGAATAAAATAAAAAAGATGGTACAATTATGTTAGGCTTGATGAAATGATATCATTTCAGTGGTTCAAAGTATCTGATTCAGGAGCAGACCAGTTACTCACTGGGGACTCCAGAGACCAGTCTGAGTGGTCGCAGGACTCTGAATGCCCGCAGAGCTTTCATGTCAAAGCCACCACCTTTTTCTCCCACTGGAGCCTCCACTCCACTGATGTGGTTAAAGGCATCCACAACCACAGTGAACAAGCTAGAGGGATAAAAATAGAAATATCAGATGATTGTTTAGAACGTTCAAAGTGGGCATCCTTCCTGATTATGTTCATTAAATGGTGTTTCTCCTGGTGCATCCATGTTTCCTCACTCACATCTTTTCCTCTAATCTATGTCCTACCTGCTGAAGATGTGAGTGAGTGATGTAGGAAAAGAGGCAAGGAATGGGGAAAACGTGTTTTTAGTAAAATGACATGTTCTTTTCTCTCAGGTGTAATCTGAAGGGACATCAGTTTGTGATGAGTGTGGCACAACTGGATCAGCTGTCAGTCTTTCACAGCTTAAAGTGTCCATGCTGAGTATTTGTATTTGCACAGAGTGATGAAGTTTACAGTTACCACAGCCGGTGCTCTAGTTTTTTTCCATGATTTATGTCCTCTCACATGGCAAACACAACATAAAATATCCTAAGTGTGCTTCCCCTTAAGATGAGTTGTTTTAAAAGCATCTATCTATTTGTTACTACTGGCAGCAACAGGGTTATCAATTTCATTTATTAATTATTTGCACGTGCATTAATTTATACTCTGTTTATACATTTATTATCTAACTATCCAGATTATGATTTGAATAATGTGTAGAAATAATTCAATAGCCAATTTGTTTTTGTAGGAAAGAGAAAATAATCTAAATATATCTTTAGAGCATAGTTTCTACTTGACACAGAGAACGTTAACCCTCCAGCTGTGTTCAGGTTTTCTCTCTGAACAATGTAGTTCATGTTATGTTATTGTCATAAGGTTCCATGACTTTGTCCAAAAGGCATTTGAACACACACAATTCATTGAGACAATTTATGTCTCGCTATTTTGTGCCACTATTAAAAATATTTAAAGTGTTTTAAAACAAATGTCCTTGTTAAATGTTGACACAAAGTAGTCTATGATAAATAGCACAATAGGTTTCATCTGAGTATTTGTTATAGTCAAAATAATCCAATATGTTGTGCTTTTTTCAGGTCAATGAAGCCTACAGGCTTGTTGGTACTGGGAAATGTTTTGTGAGCGTGAACGAGTTTATCTTTAATTTAGATACACATGGTCTAAGGAGTGTTGAATTAGAAACCAGGGTGCTTTCATTTATTGATAGTGGTGAAATACTTGTCTTAAGCTGAGTGGTGAAAAACCACCACCACCCAAGCCATGCTGGCAGAGTGAGGGATGCTCTACTGCACAGCCCGGCAAAGTAAACAAAACCGTATCTTGATTATGCGAGAAAAAGCAGTACGAGTCTGTTGCTCTTCATAACTGGCTGTTTGTTATTTTTATTTATTTTTTCAAACTGAACTGCTTACCAATTAGTGACAAATATGTTCATATATTTTGGTGTACACCTGCTTTTACTGTTGAATAGCATCGCCCACTTAGTGATAAGCATACTACAGCCTCGCTGGTTTCCGGTGGAAAGCGTTAAGAAGCAGGAACAGGAAATGTTTGGTTTCCTGCAGTAACTTACGGAGTGTAGTGCAATGAAACTAAACTCCAACTGATTAAATTAGCAGAGCATACCAAGACCTCAATGGTGCAGCTCGCTGCAACTCTGTCCTGTTGTGAGGACTCAGTGGAAACACACGTATTCACAACTTGGTGCAGCGAAATGAATGTGGACCGACCAGGCTCACGGTAAAGCAGCGTTAGACCAAATGCTACACACACAATACACAAACCTCTTATCTTAGGTTTATCTGAGAGATGCAGCTGAAAAGGTTCAATCATCATCAGAACAGGTAAAACAGGACCACTTGCAAGGGTAGTATGGACCAGGGTCAAGCATCAAACCCACGTCCCTCTTGGAATGACACAAACACTATCACTACCTTTTCACCACTATTTTGCAAAGCAATGACACAACATAAACAGCATATAGTAATGTGGCCATTCAGAACATAACATTACAAACACAATGCCCTCAACGGGGACTTATCAACTTACCCAACAGATACACAAACAAAGTCCAGAATGTTCCAGCAGTTTCTTAAGTATGCATCTGTATGGAATAGAAATCCATAGGCAACGATCTTCAGGAAACATTCTATCGAGAAGATGATGAGGAAGATGTACTCCAGGCTTTCCTGTAAAACAACCACAATGGCTTTTGTTCGAATTTGTGTTACTTGTAGTCTCAAATAACTTTTTTGAGTACATTGGTTGCTTATATTTACTGACAGCATTCTGACATATTTGTAATTTTTTTTACATATTATAAGTTCTGTGTTGATGAGTCGTCAGTGTCAAGGTGTTGTTTTCACGCAGGGCTTACACTGTAGGTTGAGTAGTGACGTCACTGCCCCTGCTCATGTTTCTTTATGAGAGTTTATCAACTTCTGTCTATTCATGTCACTTACAAACTCACACACCACTGGAAGGCTTTATGGCCTCTCCCATTTCAGCAAAGGTATTCAGTGAATGTCTATTTTAAAGGCGCAGCACACACACAGTGCCCTTCAGGAGTGTTAAACTGATACATAGGCCTAGTATTGTCCGTGTATCATTGTCCTTGGGTATAATCAAATAAAATTTATTTAAATTAGCTAATTAATCATTGTAATGCAAAATGATCGTTCATAGTAGTTCATTATCTTCTTGGTGGATCATTCGTTGTTTTGTAGAAATTCTGATGTCAAGTTATAATCTCAGTGGGCACTTTATTGGGTACATCTGTACAACCTAATGTAGTCCAATACAACAGATCTATCTTCACCAGGTTTACAATGTTCAGTTTTTGTTGGAAATGTGTAACTTCAACCAAAAGGCCCAAACACAATAAGTAATGTATAATCCCTTATTTTTGAATCAATCATTACATATTGCAGTGGTTACGAAATTCGGGAACTGCAATTCTTTCAAAAAATAAAATGTAATAATACTGTGCATTATGTAATAACCAACCAATATTGATGTCTTCGTCCATACGTGATATATATATATATATATATATATGTATACAGTATATATATATATATTTTATATTATTATTTTATTGACAGGTTATATTTTTAATAATTAGGCATCATTCAACTTCCCAAATATTGAATGAGACCCATATGAACTGTGGTGCCTGCATTGACGTTATACAGTATTTTAGTTAAATCTTAGTCTATAGCCACAGAAAAGCAGTACCAAGATAAGATTTTCATGGCAAAATGTAGGGACTTTGTTTTTGTGTATTATAATGTAAAATGAGATTACAAACATTATGTAATGCAGCTTGAATGCTATTTTAATAAAAGTAGCCTGATGCTGTGGTCACACCAAATGCAAAGCAAATATTTTGCATGACGAGATTAAATACAAAGTCAATGCAAAGCAGCGAAATGGACACGAGTGGACAAAAAAAATAATTAATAAAAATCAAATGCGCAGTTCATTCGCGTAGTTGAAATATTTAAACTCGAGCAACAAATAATGTGATGCTGTGCAGCCTATCAGCTTTGAGATTTTCCTCCTGTCATCATTGACGTCCTGACGTTCTTGAATCAGAAATGGAGGAAAAAAATATTGTAGCCGTATGTGGACACCCAGATCTCTACGATACCTCATATTTATACAGAGACCAGAAGAAACTATGTGTATAAAATGTATGTGTATAAACCACATTGTAAAACAATAACGCTGCCGCCGTATTTACGCCTATATGATGTTATTTTGAGTGTTGATGGAGCAGCTACAAAATTAGCAAAGCAACCAAACTTTGCGTTTGGTGAGAACACAGCATAAGGCATAGAATAAAAGTGTACAATCATGGTGGGCTAAAATATTGTATGATATGAAAAACATTCACATTTGGAACAGGAGATACAAATGTTATTCAAAACTCGCTAGGTAATCTTAAATTGGAATTTATTTGAAATGTTCAATTTATGAAATATGGGGCCCTGAAAATTACTCAAAACTGTACAGTAAATGGGTGATCCTTCACTGGATTTCAATTTAAAGTTTCTCATAATGTCTTAAGGATTTGTTTTGTATCAGTTCAACTATGAGGAATTTATAAATTATATAATTTGAGCAAACTTTCCTGAAATGTTCTCAAAAATTGTACAGTAAAATCACATGAAATTGAATATGGACATAGTCTAGGTCAGGGGTGGCCAACCAGTCAGAGACCAAGAGCCACATTTTTTACTGTGTTACCGCAAAGAGCCACATCATACACATGGGCACACATGAACATCACCCTATCCCTTCCTCACACACACACATACCTTTGCTCAGCCAGATTTATTGTAAATGTCACACACCAATATGATAATGACAGAAATTGACTCCTAAGACCACAGGCCAGTCATTTTCAACAATGAACATTGTGTACACCAGGGGTCCCCAAACTACGGCCCGCGGGCCGGATGCGGCCCGCCTCCACATTTGGTCCGGCCCCCTGAACAATACCAGAGACGCATTATGTTTTTTTTTCAGTCTGCACAATTAATCGAATTTTAATCAGCCAACCACCAGGGGGCGAACGAGATGAGAGCTGTCATGCGCGCACCCTGTAGAAGTAGAAGAGTAGAAGAAGTAGAAGAGACGGGAGCTTGTATCGCGCACGGCGGTGTTCCGCCCCGATCCGCGTGCACGATGCAACGGTCGCTCACCTGCGAGTGGCACGCGAGTAGCACCCCCCCCCCCCCCGCGCACGACAACAGTCGCTCACCTGCGAGTAGCACCCCCCCCCCCCATGATCGGGCCCTAGGTCAAACGATATGTTCAGTGATGTGGCCCTCACAGGAAAAAGTTTGGGGACCCCTGGTGTACACTGTCTCACACAGACAAACTCTCAGTTCAACTAAGTCCACAAACAAAAATATAATAATTTACAATAGTGTTTTTCTTTTACTATGCATGTTACTTAGTGGGACTTCTGGCATTCCTTGCCTTGAACAATCCTCTTCAAATCTGGCTTGTATTCCGTTGTTGCCACTCGAAGCAATTCTTTCACATGGGTGTCAGTCAGAACAGATCGATGCTTTGATTTCACGTGTTTCAGGGTAGAAAACACAGACTCGCAGACGTATGTTGACCCAAACATTGACAGTATCTTAAGCGCAGCCCGTTTGACATTGGGGTATTTTTTCATTGGCACACTTTTCCAGAACTCAATGGTCCCGTCCCTTAAAGCAGGTTTGAGTTGGTCCTCCTCACAAAGATCGATCATTTCCAACTCAGCCGCATCCTCATCTGTGACTAGCGGGGCTTTCAAACAGTCCGTCTCGGCGTTAAATGGGTCGACGAGGAACGTAATCTGTGGCCGCACATGCGCGTTTGACGAAAATACCGTATTTAACTCAAGCGAAGCGAACACGAACATTAAAAAAACACAAATACAAACTTCGATATGAACGTAAGAGCCGCATGAAACCGGGCAAAGAGCCGCATGCGGCTCGCGAGCCGCGGGTTGGCCACCCCTGGTCTAGGTCATCCTGAACAGGATCCCAGTGGAATTTGTTATCCCATGCAAAGAGTGGACCCCAACCGGGAAGTGTAAGCATATTTCTGGTTCATTATGATACTGTGGTGGGCCTACCTAGAGTGTATGTAATTACTGGGAAACACTGGATTAGTCATGAAAAAGAGAACCCTGCGAGCTTCTTTTTGTGTCAATCAGCAATAAAGTTGTAGCATGATGTGTTGACAGGTTGTATCTAGTCGGCGCTCTCCTCTCTTCTTTCAATTTCCACGGTGCAGCTACTCCTCTTGTCTGTCTAGGCAGCAGTGTAGTAGCCTAGTAACCTACCTGCTGCGCACTGAGCTTGCATTTTGTGATTTTAAGCCTGGTATTTCTGGGCTGCATAGACATATAGGGCTATGTTAAATATAGACGCCACATTGTCTTCTTCGCCACTAGTAGTCTTTCAAGAGAGGAGTGTATGATAGCGTTGTGATGTGTCAAGCAGCAATTATAGCTCAACTATAACTTCTCAAAACTTTCTTTCTTCTCCGTGTAGATCATAAATCATTGAATAGAAAACAGACTCATTGACATTGGTGGAGAAATTTTAAAGTTATAGTGCTTGTTACCCAGAAAGATTATAGCTCCCCTGTTTGTTGCTAGTCATGCCCAGTCCCCTACATTGTTTGTGTGCGCGCTGATCTGCCTGGAACACTACCAGCCAAATTTGATAAAATGTACTGAATTGTATTACTACTGCAAAGTTACACCTCAAATTGTTCTGTAAATGTTGACATATCTCTTATGGTCACTATTTTTGGGAATGCTGAGCTCCTGAAAAACTCCAGAGCAAGTGTTTCTATGACAACCAGTAACTGCGAGTTGTTGTGTCTTAAGCTGAGACTCAACTGCATTAAACAGTTACCAATATGGTAAATTGTATGTATTGATCTTTTCTTCTATTTTGATTGTTTGCAAACGTGACAGAAAACTGTAAATGTTGCAATGTATTAAAACCTTATAAAAAACCTTATATGGCCTGTCCTCAATGCACCCCAGGGTACCAACTTTGAGAACCACTGGCCTAAACCACCATCAGTATCTGCAGTATATTATAAAAACAAACACAAGCATGCTGACGTACCAAGTTGCTGTTGGTGTTGTTGCTGTCTTCCTCAGGCATGGGCAAGTACACAGCCAGGGCCACACAGTTGGCAAAGATGGCCAGTAGGATGATGATTTCAAAAGGTCTGAAAGTGATTTATAGGAAGCTTCCAGGCAAATCACCATAGCTCACATATAGATTTTCCCACATTACACAAATTAAATAACAAGCACCTTGACACACACTCACACATACACCTACAGCTGTGCTACTACTAGAACTGCAAACATATACCATTTAATGACTACTAAAAGTAAATATGGTGTAAGGTAGCTACAATCACATCAAATGTCATTGTAAAATGTAATGTATAGGGACATTTTACTACAGCAGGATACTTCCACTCCACAATACTGATGCATGCCTTGCGGAAGGGATTCCTGAGTGTCAAGAAGAGGAGAGAACGTGCAGGCCTCGGGTTGCCTCCTGTAGACATCAGCTTCTTTAGCTTCTCCTTTTGTTTTCTCTTCAGAGTTTCTTCATCCATGATGTAGGATGACAATGGAGGATTGCTGCTGTCTGCCATTGTGGCTACAAGAGATTTGCACCAAGTTTACTTTGATTTGGATGTGGTATTCCAAGAGGTCCTTTTTTTAAATGCAGTAGTGCTGTTGGCTAGTTCTGTCCACTCATTCGTAACCCTTCTCAACTTGTCTCAATCATCTCTGTCACACTCTGTCTTTGATGGTTTGACTGAGCTCCCCCTCTTTCTCTGTCTATATCTGTGGAATGGCAGCTGTCCCCTCTACTTGTGGGGGATTGGTTTACTGAGCAGCTGTGTGGTCAAGAGAATAAATATAGACAATGCGCATGGGTGTTGTAGCATGGGGTGACAAAAGAGGACATTTGCACAGATATAATCTGACTATAGGATATTTTTTAATAAATTATAAATTGGACAACATGGTACTGCAACTAAGAAATCCCTTTTGGCACAAAATGTATTTCCACCACAGAGTTAATGGTGTCCGTCTGTCAGATTTTATGAAGTTGTAAAGATGATACGATTTCATAACCTTTCTGAAGGATCTCACCTAGATATATGAAATTTTGAAGGCAGATGGAACTTGGAGACTCTCTATAAAAGCCTCATGGAGGTATACCGTAAACCCAACAGGGAGGCAGCCATTTTGAATTTAATTTGCTGTTTGCAGGCATTTCTTGACATTTCCAGGCACTGTACTTTAACAAACTCCTGCTAGAGATTTCACCAGATTGACTTTAAATTTGGTCAGCACAATCCTAAAACCTTTGCAATGCTAAATTGAAAACGCTTTCGAGTTTTGGTGGAACCTTGTTTAGGGGCAGTGAAAAAGCGCCTTTCACCATGAAACAGGAAGTTGTGATGACGTGCTACGGTAAGCATATTTTTTCACATCCTGTTGCCAGCGTATCTGTTGTCCGATCAGCGTACCTTCGCAGCTCCAGCTAAACTAAGATAATTGTGTGATATTCTTCAGTACAAGCGGCTAATTTGCTGCTGTAAATTTAAACACCCATAGCTCTCTCCATTTTTTAGCGACTTCTCGCTCAATCCAACAGTTGTTTTCACGTTGTTCAGTTCTGCTAACGTTAGCTACCATATTTCAGTTTAGCAGCTAGCAATGGCTCCCATCTCTACCTCTCTTGTTCGGTGTGTCACATGTTTAGCCTTTCCTCTGCCTCCCTTAAGGATAATGGTACAAGAAATAAGTGTAGACTATTTGCAAATTTGGAGGCGAGGCTTAATGAGTTAGAAGCTCAGTCATTAGCTGGTGTAGTTAGCAAGCCAGCCCCCCTCCCGTAGCCTGTGCAGGCCGACCAGACGTAGCTTCTACTATCCGTCCCCCGGTGACCCCGGGTAAATACAGTAGGATTTTCATTCACGTTAATGTGGAGTCAGTGTGTACATACACAAAAACAATGTCGGACTCTAGTTTACTCTGACCCCGTCCCAAACCTGACCAATGATGAAATGTAAAGCCACATGTCATCATTTTGCCGCTGCTTGTCAAGGTGGTGTCCAGCAAACAATGTGGGCTTCGTAGATAATTAGCAGACCTTCTGGGGAAACCCTGGTCTGATTAGGAGAGACGGTGTTTATCCCACTTTGGAAGGAACGGATCTCATTTCTATAAATCTGACCCAGTTTATTAGCGGACATAATCCATGGCAACCCAGAGTTCAGATCAGGAAGCAAATTAGTAATCTCTTGCCCTGTACCAGTACTGATCTATCCTCAAATAGAGTAACCTTGGAAACAGCTGTAAACCCTGATATACTGTATAATTAGATGGCTTTTCTCCCATCGACCTTGACAAATTGAATTCAACAACGTCTACGTCTAAACCTTCTACCTGTCTCTTAGACCCTATACTGACTAGGCTGCTTAAAGAAGTTTTACCGTTAGTTAGCACATCTTTATTAGATATTATCAACCTGTCTTTACTAACTACCACAGTCCTTCAAAGTAGCTGTAATTAATTAAACCTCTTTGTCACAGCTCTGCCCCTTCTCTCCTGTCTCTTTATTTCCCACTCACCTATCAGCTCATTCAGTGCACCTTCAAGCACTCCCTCCTCATCAGCACCACTCCCCTCACCTGCCTCTATCCAGCCACTGTATAAACCTGTGCATCATAAGACAGAGACAGCACTGGTGAAAATTACTAATGACCTTCTAATTGCATCAGATAAAGGACTTGTCTCTGCTGTCTTGTTAGACCTTAGTGCTGCATTCGACACCATTGACCATTACATCCTATTACAGAGACTAGAACATTTGATTAAAGTCCTATTTATCAGATGGATCTCAGTTTGTATGATAAAACCTCAATGAACACCGTTAGTCATGGAGTTCCACAAGGTTTCGTCTTGGCGTTACCCTGGCATCCAGCACCACCGTAAACAATCTGATTTATCTTTGATCAGGATTTGTCCTTTAACTCCCAGATAAAACAAATTAAACGGACTGCCTTTTTTTCTTTTTCAATTTTTTGAGCAAACGTACCCACTCACATCCAAAATGAAGTCACAGATAATAAATGATCCAAGAGCCCAATGTGATCAGAATCCTAACACATGAATTCACTGACCAACAATGAGCTGAAACAAGTGGTTTAATAACCACAGATAAAGTCCCTGCACACAAATGTCTCTTATTATAAGATGACAAGAATATAATATCGTGGTTTTCTTGGTTGACAACACATCACCCTGAATTAACTGAATTTAAAGTTGCAGGGCAAAAAAGTATTTTATTTTAAGATGTACATTTTCAAAAGCTTTCTGTTATGTAATCTTTAATGCATCCCTTATTTTACTTGAAGTGAGAGAAGAACATTTATTTATTATAAGAGTATGTATTATTTATAATTCATCCAGTTCAGGTTTAAATCTGACAATAAATATTGTTGAGATATTATTCAATTTAACTTTCTTTATTTTATTTGACAGTCAGTTGTTGACTACATACAGATGTAAATAAACCGATGGCTACTTCAGTATATATGGCACTAAATCATAGCGCAAGTTAGACAATATTGTGATGTTCCGGACCTTTGATGAGGAAATTGTCTCTAACTGGACCTCGTTGAACTTTAATTGAATACCCCTGCAGTAAGCCAACTGCAGTTATTTTCCTTTTTTTATTTATTTTGCTCGTTTCCCCCCCCCCCCCCCGCTCTGACAGCACAACCTGTATTACTGTTACTGTGTATAATTCTGTGACATTCCGTGATGTTTATTTTAACGTCAACATTATCTGCTCTAATTTAATCATGTTAACCATTTTACACACTGCAAACACCATTATAAACTATTCTACTAACTAACTAAGAAGATTCGCCACAATATCATGCATTTTACGCCAGAGCCGGCAAGACAACAACTCAGAGAATGCTTCGTAAACCGGAACAATTGCTTCCTCCTTAGCATATCACACAGCTAACTGGACATTTCTAAGGGGCTAATGTTAATTTTCTGGTTCGAAAATGAGAATTTGGCATGTTTTTTTTAGATAAACACCTATAACTGAGGTTTGCTTCACTTTATTTACACCAAATCTTTTTGTGAGGCGCCTGCACCCTTTGTGCTATGAATTGTGAATGTGATTAGGCTAGCCAGGGCCTCATTTAATAAATTACAGTGCTTTTTCTTCAGACAAACCTGGGAATTTTCCCTGTTTGCTGTGTTCAGTCTTCAGCTACTATTAACCAGTAACATATACACAATATTTACTCATCTCATCAAATCTCACAATCCCTAGTGTTATTCAAGCATCAACATTTTTAAAATAGACCTTGTAGTTACAGAATTCTAGTCTCTTTTGTATGGGTTACAATTTTCGAGAAGAGGCCTAAAAAAGGCTTAGGGTTCAAGAGGTTAAGAGTAAATGAAGATGGAACACAGCTCAAATTGAAAATGTTCAGATTCGCCTGAAAAAAAAAGCACTGAAAGCATGATTATTTCTTTTGAATGATGCAGCTGAAAATTAAAACCTCCCAAATCATAGCACAATATGTGAACAGTCTCTCTGCAAAGTTTGACTTTGATAAAGTGAAGCAGAACAAAATTAGAGAGGTTTTAGTACAGAGAGGTCAGGCGAGGTCACCAAAATGGTCATTGCTGGGTGCAAGTATGACGAGATGGTCGTCATTTTACTGTTCGGCGAATAATTTTACGCTCGGGGTGGTGCGGCACAGTTTGGGATTTTTAGTGGCGAAAAATTCTGTCAATCAACTACAGGACCCTCCTACTGCATTCCTGAGTCTGTTTCGCATTGAACAAGGTGTCATAGCCTGAAATCGGCCAATCATAGGCTTTAAAAAGCACACACAGACACACACACACACGAAATATCTCTGGAGGCCACATAAATCGGGCCCTGAGAGGTCACAATGGCTCAAAATGATGCCAAACTGCTGTATTAGGATAGATTGAACACTATTAGTGATAAAACAAGTGAAAGATATAGTTATATAGTATATACAATTAGAATAGAACAGCTGCAACAGCTGGTTCCAAAATGAGAATTTGGCTTGACCCCGTGTGACCTCTCCGTACTGAAACCTCTATAACTTTGGCCTGCTTCACTTTATCAAAGTAAACATTTTTGTGGAGACTTCTGATATGTTGTGCTATTGTGGCGAGAGGAAGATGCGGATATACTTTACTTGAATATTAACCACTCATCAGAGCACAACAACTCCACCTTAGGAATTTCACCTAAAGATTAAGGTTTGCCCACAGTATCAGGTACTCAGGTTCATGATACAGATTTAGCATGAGACGTGGTTCAAATACAAAACAATCTTTATTTATTATACAAACAATGGTTCACAGATAATTTAAAACACAACCTACTAATAAAAGAGCCGTTATTTATTTATAAAAAGGGGTGTAGGGCTACGGCTTACCAGTGGCGAGGTGGACCAGTACAGGTGAGGACCCCAAAAGGAGGAGGCACCCCGATCACACGTGTACACACACTCACACACACGTGAGGGTTCTCAACCAGGGGCACACCAAAACACACCACACACGAAGGGAGACACCAACACCCGGAGGCACCAACCCCACCACCTTGGCTTGGCAGCTTCTACAGGGACAAGGAACACAATTACAAAAGGCTCTGGTTCTCAGAAAGGAAAATCAAACCAAATAAAATAAGAAAAGACCAAACAACCAAAATAACTCCGGTTAACAGATCAGCCAAGGGGGGTGATCAGTTACCCAATTTATATAAACTAAAAGCCAGAGTGGGCCTTAACCTCCCTTGTCAGAATACACATAAAATAGCTCAACCTAAAAAGAGGTTCTCATTAAAACACGGGTGATGCTAACGGCAAACAGCACAGAACCAAGGCGCAGTGCTGACAATAGCAGCGTCAGACCCTGTAGGCGGCAGGGTGGCGAAACCCAGTGGGCCACAGCCGCTAGTCCACCACGGCCGTAGGCAACACGCCGGTAGGCAAGACAGCGGTAAACAAAACAGCAGCGTTCCTCCAATATGTGCAGGTTTAGCTGTAGCCACTTTGTGGCAACATTCCGCTCAAACCCAGCAAAAAGTCCCTTGTAATAGAGGATGAAAACAAATTAATCAAATAATAATAATTAACCCGAAAGTATATTAGCGAAATGAAATCACCTACCGATCAGGCAATATTGGTCTGCTCCAGAAGGGGGGAGGAGGGCATGTAGCCCTGCTACCAGCGGCTATATGAGTAAGACGCGGTTACTAACATGACGCCATAATATAATAAAATCAGGACCCAATCGAAACTCACCGACAGATCTGCAGGTGAGTCTCCTGTGCAGGAGGAGGGGAGCCCAAGAGATAGTCTACAAAATGACAGAAAGCCAATATAACACCAGAACAGCACGACTGACAAACAATGCGGCAGCGTCTTGCATACCTGCAACAGTGGCGGAAGTCGGTCAGACCGGAAGCGGGACACGCGTTTGACGTCAGGGGGGAGCTACGGGAATCCCCGTCATATTTATATGATACCCACGCACCGTGATTGGCTAGGGATGGCCTTGCAACTAAAGGGATGACAGCAAGGCCCAGCGAGTGACAAAAGCTCCCTTCTGCTACACTATGATTGTGGAGTATTTTTAGGCAAATTCCTGCATTGTTTCAAAGACAAAAAAACAATAAAAATGCTTTTTTTTTCAGGCGAACCTGAACATTTTCAATTTGAGCTGTGTGACATCTTCATTTAGTATTAACCAGTGTGAAAAATGTCAGCATTGAAATTATTATTAGTAGGATTAATAGCACCCATAGTGGTGAATAAAAGTGTCACAATAATAAAAAAGGTCAAAATATGTTAAAGAGTCACAATATATTTACTAATGGACTTTAAATGTACAGTGAAATCTTTGTTAAATCTAACACAAATGTAACATCCCAAATAACTTTAATACTACTCTATCCTTTTATTAAGAGTAGCCGAGAAATAAAGATCCCTAAATACAGTTTTGTGTCCGGTGTCATATCAAATTTCACCTGCCTACAATCAATTTAATGTTGCAGCTATTATCAGAATCATTATAACTGTATTTTAACTGCTACTGTGTAAAGGGAATACTGCTTTTAATTAAAAAGCACTTTATTTGTTTAGTGTTTGCAAACCAAATGTTATTGCACTTTTGTTCATATAGCAGTACTTTTAAAATATAAGTGCGCAATACACTACTTTTGAATTCATTATTGAATTTTGCGCATAACAATGCGATTAATTGCGATTCAAAGCTTTAAACGTTGCCCAACACTAGTTTTATTTGAAGCATACTTTCCCTTTCTTTCCTCTTTTGAATTTCATCCTCCAGCATCTGGACTCCCCAGGAACCTACTCCAGGATCCTGTTTGTGGACTTCAGCTCTGCCTTTAACACCATCATCCCGTCTTTGCTGCATGACAAGCTTTCCCTGCTGCACATGCCCGACTCCCCCTGCAAGTGGATCACAGACTTCCTGTCTGACAGGAAGCAGCACGTCAAGCTGGGTTAACACGTCTCAGCCTCCCGGACCATCAGCACTGGTTCCCCCCAAGGCTGCGTTCTTTCCCCTCTGCTCTTCTCCCTGTACACCAACAGCTGCACCTCCAGTCACCAGTCTGTCAAGCTCCTGAAGTTCGCGGATGACACCACCCTCATTGGACTCATCTCTGACCATCTGGTGACCTGGTGCGGTTTGAACAGCTTAGAGCTCAACGCTCTAAAGACAGTGGAGATGGTTGTGGACTTCTGGAGGAACGCAGCCTCACCAGCCCCTTTAACCTTGTGTGACTCCCCCGTCAATGCTGTGGAGTCCTTCCGCTTCCTGGGCTCCATCATATCCCAGGACCTCAAGTGGGAGCTGAACAGCTCCATCACCAAGAAGGCTCAGCAGAGGATGTACTTCCTGAGGCAGCTGAAGAAATTCAACCTGCCAAAGACAATGATGGTGCACTTCTACACAGCCATCATCGAGTCCATCCTCTGCTCCTCCATCATGGTCTGGTACGCTGCAGCCACAGCCAAGGACAAGGGCAGACTGCTGCACATCATTCGCTCTGCCGAGAGGGTGATTGGCTGCAATCTGCCATCCCACCAGGACTTGTTCGCTTCAAGGACCCTCATTAACAAAGCCCGGGTCCCCCAATGACTCTGTCATCCTCAGGACAATTCCCTACCGGTCACTCCCCCGCACATCCCTTCTAATTCCCATGACACTTTTACACTAGACTTACATCTCACTTGTTTATTGTCCTGTTATCTGTTCGTTTGTGCACTTTATTATCTTATATTTCATTTATTTTATATATTTTTTCTGTAAATTTAATATGTTTCTACTTTGCACTGTGTTGATTGTTGTTGATTGTTAAATGTTATGCACCTCCTGTCATGTCAAATTCCTTGTATGTTCAACATACCATTGCAATAAACGGTTCTGATGTCTTTTCTTTGTGATACCTTTCCAGAGGATGTTCTTATTTCCTATTAAGTATTGCCAGTTTACAGGAGATCATGTAAGACCTTATCATCGCCAACAGTATTTATCAATGGAGCATTGTGAGGGGCATAAAGTGTAAAATTGTAAACGCTTCGCACCTTGAGATGATTTTCATGAAGAAAGTCGGCAAAAATCCCAGATAAATCCTTTGTGCTGTCTTCTCCCGGTCTTTGTCTGCCGTTCTCTGAAAGAACTGAGTTTCTACATGCTTGTATGAGGAAGAGGAATCATTTTCTGAGCCTTGAAGGTCCGCCTCACCAGATTGGATTTTCAGTCGCTTAAAACTCTGTCAATCACCGAATGAATCATTTCACTGCACCCTACACTCATTTCCGCATCCTTAGACGTATCACATGTGCAAATCCGCCAATCAGAAGGCTCTGTAAGGTTCAATTGTAGTCTGTAACACTGGAACTCAGACGAGGGTGACCCATGTTTTACAGGTTTATAGAGGGCCCAGGCTCTCAAAATGATGCCAAACTGCTGTATTAGATCGATTGAACTATTGAACTATTGTTTTAGTGATAAAACAAGTGAAATATATAGTTATATAGTATATAAAATTAGCATGGGAGACCTGGAGCACCTGCATCCAAAATGAGAATTTGGCCTGATCTCGGCCGAACTTTCCGTACAAAAGCCTCTATTTTTCTATTGTGCTTTCACTTTATCAACGTAAAAACAGTATGTAGAGACTACTGACATGTTGTACTATGATTGTGGAGTTTTTTAGGCTTACTGCTGCATTATTTCAAATACAAATCAACAATAGAAGTGCTTTTTTTTTCAATTTTTGCTGTGTGTTATCTTCATTCAGCATTAACCAGTAACATATACACTGATATGTACACATCTTAACAAAGCTCACATTGTTTGTGTTATTATGCCATTTAAATTATTCAAATATACCTTTTAGTTATAGAGAAAAGCTCTTTTCAGTATGGGTATGAAATTTTAGAACAGAGGCCTCAAAATAGGCTTAGTGGTTAAAAGTTACAGGAGGACATTGTGCCCAACACTCTATGACTTTAGGATCACTGAGCTGTATGAATGTGCACATGACAGCAGTACCACAAGTGAGTGAACACAGGGGTAGGGGCACATTTTCTATTTGCTCCAAAGTCTGTTTCACAGATGGGGTTACAGTTAAAGAATAAGGCCAAAATATTGTCATACACTCCATAAGAATACATTTAAGCAGCAGTGGCGGGCCGTGCATTTTATACCAGGGCCTTCACTGCTGAAATACCACCTTATAACCACATGATGGCGCCACAGATAGGGTTATTATTCGTTTCTTGGGCTGTAACTAAATAACGTTATGTATTTGTATTAAAACGTTTGGTACGAGGCTTACAAACCGAACAATACGTTTGAATAATACTAGTGCATTTGGAAAATACAGAAGCTTAAATTGTAGTAAATATAATGTTTCCTGCGCTCACTAGGAGACAGCGGTCTGTGTGACCTCTGAACCGGAACAAAAAGAACCACAACAAAAAACAGCTGATGCTCTGCAAGTGTTCCGGGAGGCTAGGCTAACTAGCTTAACGGGAAAACAACAGCAGTAACATGCATTCTGCTACACACTCAAGGGCCATTCAGATATTAGATGTTAAAAAACGAACCAGTTGATTTACCAAATGCTGAACACATCCTCCTTTCTTTGTTGACAAAGAGTTTAATCCCACAAAATCCCAACTCACAAATCCGTTTCTCCTCCTTCAGCCATTGAGTGTTAAAAAACAAAGCTAGGTAAAACAAAATAAAGAATCTACACCAAGCAAAATGCAAAAAATATAATTTCATTCATATCTTTCAATTTGAACTCTTACTACTCGACTAAGCCTCTGCTGTTAAGTTTCGTTTCACGACAGTCACGTGCTCGCCCACTGACCAATCACAGCACAGGATCTCACTGCAGCGCTGCTGCTAATGCTGACGTAGTTGTAGGCCTGCAGGCCACTCTGGTGCGTCAAAGAATGTTAAACTAAAGATCTGATTGGTTGAAGACTATGACACTCAACAATATCGTCCCCATTCACTTAAACTGCACATGGAGGCACTGGTGAGTCTGCAGGCCTGGGGCCTCTCTTCTACCTAGAGACACAGAGGTGAAATCTGATTGGATCAAAGCTCTACTTAAAACAAGCTGCACTGGAAGCAGAGCAACTGAGGAGCACAGTAGCTGTGCAATGAGAAAATAAGATGATGGGAAAAATATTTTTATAAATTATGATACATTTAGTGTATTTTAGAAAAATTATTAAATTATAAAATACCTCTAACTTTGTGATTCTGTTTAGGCCAGCAGAGAAGGCCTTGCAGGCCCTGACGGCCCACCACTGCTAAGCAGTCCATTAACTTAACAGAATACACACACGTAATTATATTCAGATCTATTGTGCTCTAGATGAAGCAGAGATAATATAAGCCTGTTAATTTACACACAATCACACAGACAAGTGATATATTATCAGCTGTCCTTTCTGCATTTGTCTGTTTACACTGTTTTTCTTTAAGTCTGGATAATGACTTTGATGTCTTTGTATTAGTGTATTTTTATCAACAATCCACATACCAAGCTTTGATTGGTCAGTAGGCAGTGAATTTATATGAATTGATCTCTAATCTCCAACATAAGATCATCAGTTACCATGGTGATTAACCCCCGGTAAGAAGTGAACCTCCGTCATAGGACTGAAAACCCAGAGTTACTGCGCTAACCCCAAATCCTGCTTCCTAGTACAGGCCTCGGGTTTCTCAGGTAGATACATAATTACAACTTCTGTCCTTTTGTTATAGTTACAAGAGGTACACAAAGGGTCCGTGGTATCAAGGCTGGAGGTACATTTTACTCGAGAAGATGCTGATAACTCTCGTTGTCACAAATGCAATAAAGGGAGGTAATACCAGCAATTTATCAAAACATTTGTAAAACAAGCAGAACAGATATGCAGAAATGCACATCTGTGTTTGTGTGTTCCAGTTCGGCAGGGTCTTCTGTCGATCAAGCTAGTTTGCAAGCTAATCATTGACCTTCAAATCTGTCGGTACTTATAGGATGACACTTTTCAAATTGCTGCGATTTTTGGTCAAACGTCAAGCAAATG
Source organism: Pholis gunnellus (assembly GCF_910591455.1). Taxonomy (NCBI): domain Eukaryota; kingdom Metazoa; phylum Chordata; class Actinopteri; order Perciformes; family Pholidae; genus Pholis; species Pholis gunnellus. The sequence continues at coordinate 1,562,892 of NC_136529.1, read as the reverse complement.
GACGTGATCAATGTGTTGCTGAAGAAGGTAAAAACAAAAATCTTTAATATCAGCTATGAGTAAAGCAGAATTTATTAATTTTGCCTTTATATTTCTGTAGAGATATTTTAATCACTCAATACCTACATCTCATATATTTTATTGATGAGGAAGAATCAAACAACCTCATTCCCTTTTTGCATATTTCATGTCCAAGTGTAGTTGCTGAAGCAGCAGCAGCAGAGGGTGCCAAGGAAGACTCCCCTGTGGATGTATCTCATGATTTGCCAGCAGGGGGAAGTGAGGATGACTTACTGGCAAAAGGACCTGATAAGGGCCTTCCTACAGGGGGGCCTGTGCCAGACCTAGAAGTTTCAGGTGTAGAATTGGCTGTGGAAGTATCAGACCTTGGAGAAGTACCCAGCCACATCTTTAAATACTGTAACAGGTAAAGCCATTCCATTATCAGCTCTTACAAAGATAGCAATGAACTTTACACAAAATATACCTCCACTTCTTCTTATCTGATATCAGTTCGCCACAGTAGTACACTACCAGGACATTCTCCAGCTTGGAAACTCTCTCCAAAACATCTATCATTTGTAGGAAGTTGCTGGGAATCGGATGCAAGAGGCTGGTAGATTCCCAGCAAACCACACATTTCCTGGAAGAAATCCTTTCATTTGGGTTGATGCTGAATGTCATAGAATATATCATCAGCTATCTTGCTCCACGCTATTCAGGCAATTTAGGCAACTTAGCTTCATTATTCCCTAATGTTGGAGTTACAGCCTTATACTTATTCCACTGATAGGTCTAAGATATCCTTCGTCATCAGGGCAAACAGACTGGGCATCAGCAGTAAGAAAAAAAGACTGCAAGACTCACTCAAAAAGGGTTGTCATAGTGTTGCTGATTATTTTATAGAATTTAGAAATGTACTTAGTCAGGGTGGAATGATGAGGGTTTACAGGGGGTATTTTTAAAAAGGGGCTAAGCGACCAGGTAAAGACAAGTAAAACCTAGGTATGACCAGGCTAGTCTCAATGGCGATTCAGTTTGATAACCACTTTACGTGAACGCCGCAGGAAAAGGGCCAGCATTTCAGCAGATTTCAGCCAGTCCAGACCAACTGTCAGGTCTCAGTACCAGCTCACATTGGTCCACTTCCTGGACCTAGTGTTTACTCTGCTCCCATCACTTTCTGGATGAAAGTGTTTCATTGTTGTGAGGTTCATTGGTCTATATCTTCTAAACGCAATAAGCTATCAACAAGTTTTTGATCACTTTTGGTAACATTGATTGAATAATCATGTAAAAAAAGTTAGAATTCTAGTGATTTAAATAAGGCCTTTGCCAACTAGTTGGTGCTCGGGCCCTAATATCAAACCAGCACAAACTCAATCAGATTATATCCCTTCGGGGTTAGATTCTCATGTGATATCTTGAGAATGCAGCTGCCATGCAAGGTAAGCTAGCTACTGCACAATTAAAATAAAAAGGGATTCAAATCTCAAAAAAGGAAATTTATACTCTGTTGAAAATGTAAAATGTAGCGATAATCCACCAAGACATTACAAAACTGAAATGTCTATGACACAATCTGAACGAATAAACTTGTTTCAGGAACTGCTCTAACCTATTGGTTGAACACTCAAGTTATGTGTCTGAACATAGTCAGAGCAGATAAGACTTTGATGTTTTTACAATCGTTCACATTCCGAAGACGTAGAGAGCATCCAACTGTAATAAACAACTTTCCTTTACTTGATATATACTGTATAAACTGAATGTATATAATTTATATATTAAAACTTCTGATTTTATAAATTTGTATAGTTAATTTCATGATAGCCAACTCTGTTTATAATTATTTTAGTTTCCTGCCATATAAACTGGATGTTTTAATTACTCTTCCTGCAAGTTGTATCTCACCCACAGCACAGGACAGCAGAGGGGGAAGGAATGTCCCCCCCCCACACCCCCTTTTTTTCTTTGTCTCTCACACAGGACACTGATTTCTGGTGAAATATTTAGATTAATGTTATCCATTCATTTATTATGCATATAGGTACTGTAGAAATATGCTAAAATATATAGAGGCATTGAACTTATAAGAATTATGTATGTGCTCAATTGCAATAGTGTTGCGTGGTCATTGAGCAAAGGTTTCAAGCACTCCCGGCGAGGCACTTTTGCGCTCCCCATACAAAGAAGAAGCTCTGACTCACAGGTGGTTTAGCTTAAACTTATAACTAGTTGTGTTATGAAACAGATAAGTCCGTTGGATATTGTTAAGCAACAAATGGACGCAGGACCGACACCTTGAGAATTCCCACAGGGGCCTCTACTCTGGCGAGTGTGTGTGCGAAGATGATACATCCCTGTGCAGGACAAGGTCAAATCCTCATTGGAGAGGATAAAGAAAGAGGGAAATGTTAGAACAGGGCTCACAACCACCGAGGCGAGAGATACGTATTCTGAGCCCTGACTTTGTGTCTGATGCCAGGGATACTTAATCTTTGATGGTGTTCTGTGAAACCATAGATCTATGCATTATATGTTCTGATGCTTGACTTAATAAATTGTTAATACTTTTAGACCGTCTGTCATCTGTTGTTCATCAAAGTAATTCCAATTCAAACGATCTGCGCGGGGTCCTTCTGAGGTGTAGTCTTTTGGAGTCAGATTATACAGTGGGCTCTTTGCCCGAGGTGGAATCCCCAACAGTACACACACATATATTTAAAGTGTCATGATATCAGTGTCTATCTATGTTGTGCAATTGTTTGATTCATTCAATCTTTAATTGATCAGGTTTCATTCAGTGATTTATATCAACTGTTTGGTACGTTTTTGCAGCTGAGATAGCACATATTTCAAATATGAAAGAATTCAAACTAAAATGTAAGTAATAGTATTAATTCGGTAAAATAAGGTTAAATTAAATAATCAAGATAGTTATTAAAATGGGAGTGGTTTTGCTGTTCCTGTAATAGAACTGCACCCCCTTTCTGAAGAAGATAGAGCAAGAAGACGTCAGTTCTAGCTCTCTTCTACTCTGGACTTCGACTCTGGTTTTTGAAGCTGAAGGGTGTTCTCCGAAGATTTATTCCAGCAGCTATTGAGAGTAAAATACTCTGAAAAAACCCACTCTGAGATTAAATACTTTTTAAACTGGCAAAGGTGCCATAATGTCCCCTGCTGCTACAAAATGGGGTGAAAAGATGATTCAGCATCCTGCTGAGAGAGATGAAGACGAGGAAGAACAGTGCAAGCCGAACCTCAATGAAGAAGACGACCAGGTTTCGAAGATATCAGAGAAAGCCGAATCAATTGCCACTGAGTGAAGGATGGTAGAGTACGATTCAACAAACTACGAAACGCACTCTTTCAACATTCAAGAAGGAGAGAGGCCCATCGAGGAACAACCACTACTGCATGCAGCTCAACCTCCAATCTGCCCATCAGAGCCGTCGGGTGAAACAATACCATTTCCAGATGTAAATGAGTTTGATGTTCCAAGGCAAAATTAATTTAAGTCACTTCATGAAATAATCTTAGATAGAAATATCTAATGAGACCTAATGATTACATTAAATTTAAAACTAATATAAAAGGTGTTTCACAATCTTCCCTGGTGCTTGTCAAACTCTCAGCCTCTGAACGTTGCATAAATGTTTGGAGTCAGATTTAGGGTTAGTGCTGGGCGGTATACAGTTTCAACCGGTATACCGGTTTCAATTTCCCGTATGATATGAATTTCCACATACCGTCATACCATGGCCAGAACACTGCTGACAGTCTTCAACAGGCTGCTAAAAATGGTGTTCGCTACCGTATGCTAAAGTGGTGGAGTTAGTTATCTTATCTGTATTGAGACGGACCCCTAGTCATGGTCATAACTTTATAACTTTATAACAATTAACAACCCACAACTAACGCTCTTTAACAGAGCAAAACACCACAACACAACAGTCTGTGACACATAAACAATTTGTAACACGAATAATTGTACATTTATAAAATTTCACCGCCGAACTGCATGCTGGGTACAGCTCACTCGCCTGCTAGCACAACAGTCTGCTAACAGCTGGGAGAGGCTCCGTCCTCCAGTAACGCTACATTACAGAACAGCGATGCAGGATAAACATAGACAGACTGGAGATGCACCGATAGAGTTTGACACATATGCAACGCTGATTATGTGTAATATGTGTGGTATTTGTTATAAATGTACTTTGGTACATAGAGGGTGATAAGAAGCTGTACTTGGAGGGTCTTAGGACCCAGGGGAATGTAGGTGAAGGAAACCGAAAGAGACGGAAGACACGCCACACAAACAGCTGTTCACCGCTCGTCACGATCCTGTAGAACAGATTCTCAACTGGTGGGTCGTCGCGGACCCGTTTTCAGTGGGTCGCGGGCCTTTGCCTTAAAGCAGCGGAGTTATTCACGCTCCTTTCCAGCATTTACGGCACTTGTTCAGCGGTGCAGGAAAAACACAGACCAATGCGTTGTAAATCACGTCACGTGATGCAGTTTAGCCAATCAAATAAGGGTCTTCTGATACGTTTCCTTACTCCAGTGAGATGTACCCACACCGTGACACAGGGAGGAGAGACAAGGAAAGACATCATAGAGCAGATCTCATGAGAATCTATATGTGAAAGTCAAATATCTGTGGTTGATTTTAACAATTTAAATTGTTAAAAAGGCTGAATTCCTAAACCAGTGTTGCGAAAACATTGAGATAAAAGTGTTTCTTTTCCGCACATTTGAGCTTATGGTGAGGTGTATGAGTTCGAAAAGAATACCGTAGTACCGCCTGAGTTATGCAAAATACCGTGATATACATTTTTGGTCATATCGCCCAGTACTATTTAGGGTATAAAAGTCGAACAACGGATTTAATTGATAGACATCAATTAATGATATGAGTCACTGATTCTACCTGTTCACATGTAACCCTTTTCCTTTAGTTGTGGTTCATCATATTCTTCACTCATTCATTTTATTTATTTGATCATTTCTTCATTTATTTTCTGTTTAGTAGTTAAGTTATGTAGTTAGTCAAATAAATATTTAATTTATAAAGAAATTGATGATTTGATTTGTGTGTATATGAAATAATAAGTCCCTGTACATCTTGAAAAGAAGTCCGTAGCAACCATGAGATTCAGATTTAATGGTTAATATCAAAATATCAAAGTTTTTAGTTAGTTAGTTAAACTAATGGTGGCTCATGGCATAAGCTGAGTGCCATCAATATTTACTCCGAATGTATGGGTTTATAAGTTATAATCGTTACATATCTGATATTAATGAATTATTATTTATTAAATCTGCTACCAGCAGTAACATTTTTTGGTGTTTAAAAAAATTAGAATTTATTTTTTGTAATATTACTGAATTCAACATCACTTCACTGCTAGTGTGTCGCGTATCATCATTGGACCAACGTGATGTCAATATTGTATTTTGGTTGTTGTCTTGTAATGACCCAAGGGGGGGTGACCTGGAGCATCATTTCACATGTTTTTGCCCATAACAGATTAGCATGAAAAAAAAGAAATATATTTAACTGATACAAGTGGTACAGCAAGAGCCTGCAGGTTGTTGAAGCATTTTAATTAGAATTTAAATTTTTTCCAAAGAAGAGATTTAAAACCTCCTGTCTCCGAGAGCCCCCTTAGGAGGGGGGCTAGGGGGTGGCGACAGAGTACACACATGTAGTACAAATCACTTGTGAGAATGAATTAAATGATATTTTATGATATTTCAAAAACCTATGTGACCTACGTGAAATCCTTGTTCTGCTGCTTTAAACTCAGTTCATTCATGTGTGAAGTGATGTCAATCAAGAAAGCCACGATATTATATTATTGTCATCTTCTAATAACAGAAATTTGTGTGCAGGGACTTTATCTGTGGAAAGCCTTCTCTGCTGGCCTAAACAGAATCACAAAGTTATAGCTATTTTATAATTTCATATTTTTTCTTAAATACATTTAATTTTTTCTTATATGTATTATAATTTATAAAAATATTTTTCCCATTATCTTATTTTCTCATTGCACAGCTACTGTGCTCCTCAGTTGCTCTGCTTCCAGTGCAGCTTGTTTTAAGTAGAGCTTTTATCCAATCAGATTTCACCTCTGTGTCTCTAGGTAGAAGAGAGGCCCCAGGCCTGCAGAATTACAAGTGAATCCCTTTGCAGTTTAAGGGAATGGGGACGATATTGTTGATTGTCATAGTCTTCAACCAATCAGATCTTTAGTTTGACATTCTTTGACGTGCCAGAGCTGCTAGCTGGCCTACAGCTACGTCAGCATTAACACACAGCTCAGTTTGCAGGAGCAGCGCTGCAGTGAGGTGCAGCGTGCGCTGTGATTGGTCAGTGGTCGAGCATGTGACTATTGTGACACTAAACTTAACTTGCTAGCAGAGCTTAGTTGGAGGAGTAAGAGTTCAAATTGAAAGATATGGAAGAAATGCTAACATTTTTAGGGTTTTGCTTTGTGTGGTTTATTTATTTTTTTACCTAGCTTTGTTTTTTTAACACTCAACGGCTGAATAAGGAGGAGAAACGGATTTAGTGGCGGAGTTACTGACAACGCCTTTCTCAAGAAAGACGTACATTTCAGGAAAAGCTGGACATCGTAAGAAATGGTCAGTCAACGCCACAGCTGGCAGCCCTGACTCAGCAGGAAAAGGATTTGTATGAACGGTATTTCTTGCTGACAGCATTGGAGAAGCGTTGCACATTTTAAGGCTGGGTTTGGAGCTATGCTACGCTAACCTGAGGACACGATAGCATTTGAAAACTTTTGGAGACTCGAGTGGATCTACAACTCAACGAACACGTTCGCAGGGAAACAGCTCCATAACCGCGGCCCGACGTGCGGCCTGCGCCAGCCGGCGGGCGCTCCAGCGGAGGTGGGATCCTGGCCCCGCTGCGAACCTGCCGCAGCAGACCGGCGAAGCACAACTGGGGAGGCTCGACTGTCATCACTGGCGTCCATGAATCAAGAAGGACTTCTTACTGGAACTGAAACGATGTACTGGGATTAAACTCTTTAAGTTTCGGTAAGTGACATAGTAACGTTACTACCGTTCATTTGTCTATCGTGTTGTTTTTATGAATAGTATTTGAATGTCTCGTGCTCTTATGTGGTGGAATGCGTGGATCCGCTGCAGGTTTGCTGGATTGATGCGTCATAATGAGGTTATTAGGAGGTAATTCAACATGTTTCTAAATGGACCATTAAAATGCATTTGGCATTTCTGTATCAGCCTACATATATGCCGATACTGATATATTTAGTAATAAGCAATTAGCGAGTGGCTGTGGTTCAGCCTGTAGAGCGGGTCGTCCACTTATCCAAAGATTGGCCCCTCCAGACACCTTGAGTGGTAGCCTCTGCCATCAGTATATGAATGTGTGAGAATCGAGTAAATGTTGGCAATTAGTGTAAGTAAGTGCTCGGCTAGACTAGAATGGTCTCATTAATGTAAATTTACCATTCACCATTAAACTAATACTGGGTAGGTCAATTTGGCTCTATAAAATTCAGGCACTTTCTAGCTGTAAGTGAAGTAGGCGGGACTTAACCACAAGTTGTTATTTTAAGCCTGACATTTATATGGGTTTGCAGACCTGGCAAACCTTTTGTGTAGTTGTTACTTCAAGGTAAGCAGATTTTTTTACACTGAAGGATAGATAAAGAAATGTACGAGCAATTCGAGCCATTAAACTGGGATGATTGTTTCTACTCCTACCAATTAATGAAATAGTAAGTAAAAGAAATCACAATTAAATGAATAATTTATTTATATAATAATAGCGCTAGCTCGTTTCCAACCATAGACGTAGTCACCGTGATGTCACCTTTTGGGGACAGACCCTTTTGAAGCCTTGAATCGTCATCTTGGAAGTGAAACAAGAGGGGTGGAGCGAAGTACAACCGAACGCTGGTTAACACATTTTTAGGTAACCAAAATGTTACACTTAAAGGAACAATGTGTTAGATTTAGGGGATTTATTGGCAGAAATATTCATAACAATGTTTTCATTTGTGTTATGACCTGAAACTTGAAATAACTGACCTTGTTGGGTTTACGTTAGCTTAGTATGAGCCCTACATATCAAGTGAGAATTGTGCTTACATAACCTGTAACTTTCCAGCACACTTGGAGAGTGTAATGATTACAAGTACTTGCGCACTGGAAACCCAAAAGCATGACACTGAGACAAATATAGTTTGATTTACTTGTGTTCAGGCAGGGTCAAAACCGGGAGATCAGTCAATCAGGCAAACAAATCTGAAAAGGGGCAGGCAGAGAATCCAAGGTCAAAAACAGGCAGACAGTATCAGAACAGGTAGGTCAGATATTGGAATGAGGATAACGCTGGAGAGCTTGGCAGTAACACACAAGACAATCTGGCAGGGATCAAGTGCAAGTGAGCAGACCTAAATAGTGAGGGACTAATGAGGAAATGCGCTGCAGGTAAAATGGGCGTGGAAGACCAGGTGAGGGGAATGAGTGATGATAGGGTGTGAGTGGCAGGACCTGAAATGAAAGGAAAGTTAATTAAATAGCCAGGCACGATGAAAACAATCGAAGACAGGCATGGGCAAACTACGGCCCGCGAGCCGTATACATTTTTCCTTTTTCCTGCAATACCCGGCTAGATGATGCCCACACCCGCGTTCACTACTTGATTGGTTCTTAGCAGTCACGACTGTCCTTCCCTGGTTCTTCACACCTCGATCACGTGACCCGTACCCGGAAGCTCACAAACAACAACATCCTTGATTACCGATCGGCTATCAGGTTAATTCAACATGGACAACTGATTACAGGTGTTACTGACCGTGTTGTCTTTACTAGCAGCTGTTGTTCAGTAAAAGTCTGCATTATTACGGAGGAACCAGCTGTTATTGGAGCGATTAGTGAGCAGCGTGTCCAGCGGCGTTATCAGACCTACGGAGCGGACGTCTGAACTCACAGTTAGTGGCTTTAGGGAGGCTGATGGACACACATCATGAAAAGTAAAAAACAAATAATGATAAAATAAAATAAATAATATTTATCTACTGATCTGTGCTATAAATGTAATTTCTGTATGATTTCAAGCATTTTAAGCATATATTTATAGTAAAAATCGCCTAATTTCCGCATGTCCTGTTCAAACAGAGAGGAGACACGTGAGGTGAGGCAGCGACGAGCTGTGCCTCATCTCACATTGCGCAATCCCTCACAGACAGGTTGAGCGTGTGCCTTTTGCTTTCTCATTGTTTGTCACCACTGTAATGTTTGTAGACAGTTGTATTATACGTCATTTCTTTCCATAGAATAGGTCATGTATTGTATTTCACGTATGTGTAGAACATATTCAGTCTTGCTGATCTGACATTAAACAGCAGTGAAGAAGCACAGAGGGGAGCAAACAGTACCTCTGCCTCACTGAAGGGGGCGCGCAAGAGCCCATGGGTCGGGTTCATGTTTGTAGTTCCGTTACTCTTCTTCTACACATCTCTTCTTCTTCTTATATTTAGCTTTGACCGCAAACATTGAAGATTAAATATCTAAGCTTTAACAATTCTCAAAAAACAGGTTTGTTGTTCTCTTTATAAATCCTTGGTTGTTACACAGATTTTTCACGGGTGTAGCGCTCCGCTTCTGAAACACAGGTTGGTGGGGCAGGTCGCAGATCGCGGCGCACACGCTCCTGGTGCAATCAAATATGTAGCTTACCTATGTGTGTGTAAATAATGCTGGTATGAAATATGAAAAACAACCAGTAGTCAATGTGCAAGCTGCCAATTGAATGGTGATTTAAGATGCTCTATATTGGGTTGAGATATTTGTAAATCTGACTCTGAAAGAGTCAGTGCATCACCAGCCACGAACCTCACCGCACGTCACTGGAACAGACAACAACGAAACTGAAGTAACGAGTGAGAGACGTGTGTTGACCACATTTATGGATCATAATCTAGTAAACCTTTACGTGTAAGTGTTGATTTTAAGTACATTTCATGTGTGAGAGACAGAGAGAGAGACCCGCAGCGCTGTAACTAACGTTAAGTCTGAAAAATAAAACTTCTTAAACTTTCCACTAAATGTGTCTGTTTGAGTTCATAGAGGAAGATTTTAGAGAAGATGTTAAGTATCAAACATGACCTTTCATTATTAAAGACTACTTTATTACTGTAATGTAATTGTTTAGCAAAGCAACCAATCTACTTCCTGTTTACACGGCGCCCACATGCCCAGTGTACGTGAATACTCACGTGATATTCGTTTTCAGGCGTTTTAGTCTGGAGCAGATCATGACAAAGATGATGCTGAAACACCGTGTGGACGGAGATCGTTTATGTCCAACTTCCTTAAACTGGATGAGTTTTCTGCTTCACGAAGCAAAGTTAAATTTCCAAACATCAGGAGGATGGCACAGAGGATGCTGGTGTTGTTTGGCTCTACCTACGTGTGTGAGCAGACGTTCAGCGTGATGAACATCAACAAATCACGTCATAGATCCCAGTTAACTGATGAACACCTCACATCTGTCCTGAGAATTGCCGCAACCAAACTGACACCAAACTTTCATGCACTGGCAAAAAAGAGTGAGCAACAACACTGTTCCCACTGAAATGAAATGTAAGTTTTCTTTACTTTTTAGGTGATGGATTTTACTTGTAATTTATATTAGTTCACACAAACTCTCCATCCATCTGCTACTGGCCCGGCCCGTCTGTCAAATTTTAAAACTCAAACCCTGATCTAAGATGACGTGTAATTCGTGACAGAAAGGGAGGGGTGAGTCAATGTATTCCGCTGGATGCAATCTGCTACATCAACTCTAGATGCCACTAAATCCCTCACACTGCTCCTTTAACTTTAATGAACAGAAAACTCACTGTAAAAGGGTAAAAGACAGCACCCAGACAACATTGTGGTGGAGACCTGTCAATTACTGTGTAGCCCCGCCCTAAAGCATCCCCTGCTTTATGGTCTGTTTGACTCTAAATGGACCATCATTTACTAAATGAACATCATGCTGTATTGAAGAAGACTTGAAACTAGAGATTGAGACCATAAACTCATGTTTATGTTCATGTAAACAATGTTTACAGAGGTAATAAATCAAGTGAGACGCAGGGTCATTTTCTCATAGACTTCTACACAATTCAACTTCTTTTTGCAACCAGGGTTGCTCGCTGCTAGCTATTATAAAGAATTTAGGATTGAGACACTTCTGCATTGGCTTCACTTTTTCGGAATGAGAACAGTTATATTAATCAACTTACAAATATTTATTTCATCATAGCAAACAGTCAGTTTTGGCTGGTTAGGGTTTTCTACATCATGTACATCATTTTCAAATTAGCTGACATTTATATGGTCAAATTCAATCCAACTTTATTTCAGACACATGGGTCTATATAAAGAAATGTGGCTCACAGTTTGATTATTGCGGAAGTTTCAACAATAAAAGCTATATAAATGCATCATTGGAAGTAGCCTACGTAAAACACTGTTTAGGCAGGTAAAAGATGGAAAAAACATAAGCATGAATGACCAACTAACAATATTGGCATCCGCACATATTTTTGTAAACAATATGGTATTGAATATTCTTTTAATTAATTCTCATCAGTGCATCATTAACTTGTTTGTCTGTTTGACTGCTGCATGTTTGCAAATGACGGACTGTAATGTGTATGTATACAAATGATGTACCGTACTGAAAGAGAACAACTATCACTTTCAGAAACCAGGATGCTCATCAGAAACATTTTGTCTGATTTCCTGCATAACCTGTTTTCTTTGACAGACATACAGCCTAAGCTACAGTACAGTGGGGAAAAAAAGGATTTAGTCAGCCACCAATTGTGCAAGTTCTCCCACTTAAAAAGATGAGAGGGGCCTGTAATTTTCATCATAGGTACACCTCAACTATGAGAGACACAATGAGAAAAAGAAATTCAGAAAATCACACAGAATTTATTTGCAAATTATGGTGGAAAATAAGTATTTGGTCACTTATATACAAACAAGATTTCTGGCTTTCACAGACCTGTAACTTCTTCTTTAAGAGACTCCTCTGTCCTCCACTCGTTACCTGTATTAATGGCACCTATTTGAACTCGTTATCAGTATAAAAGACACCTGTCCACAACCTCAAAGTCACACTCCAAACTCCACTATGGCCAAGACCAAAGAGCTGTCAAAGGACACCAGAAACAAAATTGTAGACCTGCACCAGGCTGGGAAGACTGAATCTGCAATAGGTAAGCAGCTTGGTGTGAAGAAATCAACTGTGGGAGCAATTATTAGAAAATAGAAGACCTACAAGACCACTGATAATGTGATCCACGCAAGATCTCACCCCGTGGGGTCAAAATGATCACAAGAACGGTGAGCAAAAATCCCAGAACCACACGGGGGGACCTAGTGAATGACCTGCAGAGAGCTGGGACCAAAGTAACAAAGGCTACCATCAGTAACACACTACGCCGCCAGGGACTCAAATCCTGCAGTGCCAGACGTGTCCCCCTGCTCAAGCCAGTACAGGTCCAGGCCCGTCTGAAGTTTGCTAGAGAGCATTTGGATGATCCAGAAGAGGATTGGGAGAATGTCATATGGTCAGATGGAACCAAAATAGAACTTTTTGGTAGAAACTCAACTAGTCGTGTTTGGAGGAGAAAGAATGCTGAGTTGCATCCAAAGAACACCAAACCTACTGTGAAGCATGGGGGTGGAAACATCATGCTTTGGGGCTGTTTTTCTGCAAAGGGACCAGGACGACTGATCCGTGTAAAGGAAAGAATGAACGGGGCCATGTATCGTGAGATTTTGAGTGAAAACCTCCTTCCATCAGCAAGGGCATTGAAGATGAAACGTGGCTGGGTCTTTCAGCACGACAATGATCCCAAACACACCGCCCAGGCAACGAAGGAGTGGCTTCGTAAGAAGCATTTCAAGGTCCTGGAGTGGCCTAGCCAGTCTCCAGATCTCAACCCCATAGAAAATCTTTGGAGGGAGTTGAAAGTCCGTGTTGCCCAGCGACAGCCCCAAAACATCACTGCTCTAGAGGAGATCTGCATGGAGGAATGGGCCAAAATACCAGCAACAGTGTGTGAAAACCTTGTGAAGACTTACAGAAAACGTTTGACCTCTGTCATTGCCAACAAAGGGTATATAACAAAGTATTGAGATGAACTTTTGTTATTGACCAAATACTTATTTTCCACCATAATTTGCAAATAAATTCTTTAAAAATCAGACAATGTGATTTTCTGGATTTTTTTTTCTCATTGTGTCTCTCATAGTTGAGGTTCACCTATGATGAAAATTACAGGCCTCTCTCATCTTTTTAAGTGGGAGAACTTGCACAATTGGTGGCTGACTAAATACTTTTTTCCCCACTGTATATACAGCTGATAATGGCAGTCTCTACATCTTACACTGTTTATTTTTTAAATAGATTTTCTACCGCCATCTAACACAGAGCCTTCTAATGAGAATACCAAATGTGGACTCAAGCTAGCCTTTTGCTAGCCTTTTCTTGGCCAGCTGGCACCTATACTGATCCCATCATTCAGTCCACACTAAGCAGTTACATATCTGAAATACTAACACACTTCGGCCATCATGCAAGCTGTCATACAATGCCTATTAAGCTGTATTCAGCCTATTGCATTAGCCTTTTATCCAGAATAACTGTATGCAGCTTGTTCCCCACACTGCAGACATATGTGTGTCTTGTGTACCAGCAGACAAAATCAGCTAGAGTCTCAGTCTGTCCAAATGCACATAAGCAAACACCCCGTGTTCGAACTGAAGAGCTGGGGCACTTCCTCCCCCACCCTCAGGATCTTTAAATAGACCTGCTTGGTCTGTTAGCTGCAGCTGCCTGTGTGTATCTACCATGGTTTGACCCATATGAGCCTTTAAAGGCCAGTGCCAATATGCCATTTTTAGATTTAAGATGCTTATAGACAGAACTATATGCTGAGTCTTAATACAGTATCCTTAAATCTTATACATTATGTGCCAAAAAACAATATACGTACATATGATCAAGTGTTGCCTTCTGAAAGCCTGTTAAATCACCCATCAGTTGATGCTTTGAATGCTATCAGAATAAAACATTTGGTTGGATAGACGCAACTAAAAGCTTTGCATTTTTTTTTTTGCTGGTTTTATTATATCTGAATAAAGTTTTTCCTCACCAAAGTAGATATATTTTCTCAGAGAGACATCTAACAGATAAGTGACAAAGTGTTCATATCAGCCTGATTTATGGACAAGCCTATGAACTGTATGGTCTAATCCTAGCATTCCTCTCTCTCTCGCTCTCTCTCTCTACTCTTCCACTCCTCCCCTCATTTAGTCTCTTATCCTTTCTGCTTGTCTTCTGTTACGTCTGTTTAGTTTCAGGTCTTCTTTCTTTCCCTCCTTGTCTTTCTTTACATATCATATTTACATATTGTCTTTTCCACTTTTAATTCTTTCCACATAGATTTTCTGAACCTACAAATTCTCTAGACAATCGTACTTTCACCATGGCTGACAAAGGTCATTCACTAACGAGAAGAAAAGAGAGAAAAGAAGACGTGTCCGCTGAATTGACCAAGGATGTACAGAAAATGAAAAATGAAGGAGAGCGTGCAGCGGATAATGGAGAAGTCCCTTCAGCTGAGGCGGCAGCCTCTAATGGTGCAGTAGCTAGCAGTCAGAATGGAGATTTTCAGGTTGAGCCAATGGAACTACCTCCATTTGAAATCATCCAAGGGTAGGTTCATATCAAAAAGTATGGTTCAATAAACTGTTTCATAGACAGAGTTAAGGATGAGCATGGCTGAGTTACCTCATTCTACGTGTGCTTTATTTACAAAGTTTCTCTTTTGCTGAAGATGCCTTTTCTCTGTCACAATCAGATTGTGTGCTGACAATGGTGTGAAGATAGAGAGGATCCTCTGAGCCCACATGATTGCACTGACAACCAATCAGAGTTGTCATTAAAAAGTGAATCTTAACCTTTACATTCCCATGGTGGAAACATTTGAAACATACTTTGCCAAGTGATAATGTGATAAACCCAATGAAATGTCCGTAATGATAGAGACGTTGTTTTGCAGGTTGTTTTAATGCAGTTATTACATATCCAAATGTAGATTAAGACCAACCTCTAACTTTAATTAGAAACCTACAAAAAACTCCTACTTAGCACACTTGTAAAAAGGTACTTTAAAATAAAAGCCATACAAACTTTTTGCTTTTACACGGCAAAGCAGCTTCATTAGATGCTTGAGTGTTGAGAAAAAACCTGGTTTAATAGTGTTTGAATTTACAAGCATTATTTATGTTGTTTAGTAGAGTCTCACTAAAATGAGCTGCTTCCTATGGAAAATTGCTGTTTGGTCTTATTTTTGCAGTTTTGTAATCTGAGAACAAGTCTATCACTTAAATGTATTCTACTCAGCCTACTATTTCCATAATACATACAATTTGTTGCATATTTATTTATATGCTTTATAGCTTTTTGAGTGACAGTTGTGGCATGTTGAGGTCAACACGTACATGACTAACCCTAACCCACTTTAAAAATAGTTCTAATTATATTATTTGACTGAATTACAGTAAGAAAAAATACTGTTAAAATAGATGCTATTTTCTTCTGTTTTTAGAATGCAGAAGGAAAGAGGGTGTGACACTTTACAGTATGTTAACTCTTTGCTCTTAGTCTCTGTTGCTGGAGGGTGACCTACTTCTACTTCTCAGGAAAGTTTGGCCAGTGTTACTAACTTGGAAACGTTCTAGCTAGATTAAGCAACTTTTCAGACCCTCTGAGCGACTTCATTTCTAAAAAGCGACTAGCGACAAATTTAGCGACTTATTCAGACCATTAGGGGAAATGCGAGCAATATATTAAAATATAATGTATTGTAATGAATTCCTAGTAATGCTGCTCTACAAGTTGGGCTGGCAAAAATGATCTTATTATTGTCTGATCTTGTAAGTATGACATCCACTTTTGGAGCTAGCGCCAGCTACATTCATTGGAGTTGGCAACACTGGTTCTGCCTTTGTGACTCCTCTGCTCCTCAGTGTTGCCAAGTTAACCTCTTTCTCGAGACCCATCATGAGTTTTTCTAAAAAAAAGTTTTGTTTGACAAAACTCACGACTTTTGGGACAGCCCTCCATTCCCATTCCTCAATTGATAATAGCTGGCAACAGTGGCAACATTTTATACCTGGAGTGCTTTATAGTTTACAATAAAAGCAAGCAAACAAAAGCATAAAGAATAAAAACAATGAAACACAATAGATAAATGAGATTTTAAAAGAACAGTAATTCAAAGCAATGGTAAACAGATTGGTCTTTAGCTTGGATTTGAAAGTTGTCATCCCAGTATGAATACATGATAGTCCTCATTTAAATCGTTAGGTTATAAAGGTTGTAAAATGCACGAATAGAGCCCTCAAGAGAGAGGGGAAGAGAGAGAGAGACAGTGAGATTACTGCATAGATGATAGTTGGTTGCTGCTATATTAATAATCTAAATGTAAAATACAGCTTCTTTAAGTACTGCAAAAACATTTTGCTGATAATATTTGCATACTTTTACTTAAAGTAAATATAAAAAAGTTAACTGGTTCTGAAACAGTCTCAAGTTTATACTGATGCCTCTATATGACCTACATAAGGAACAAGACTATCAGACATAAGATTGTCTATTTCTATATAGTTATTCTTAATGGTCATCATCTGTGCCAGATCCGGCTTAGCTCACGAGGTAGGTAGACAACTCAGCATAGGGCAACAACATCTCCTCCTCCAGCCACGGGTAGAGGTTCGCCTCGCTGCTTCACCAGTCCTTCCTGGGAGCCAACACCACGTTGCTGGAGGCCCAGGCTGTATTGCTGGGCCTGCTTGAGGGAATGGAGGCACGGGAGAACCAGAACCAGGACTGAGAGGGGCAGACTGTCAGACCCTGCTGTAGTAAAATTAGATGTTTTCTAAAGGGAGTCTGGTGCTCTGAAACACTACCCCTTTTGTCCACAGAACTCGCCAAAATCAATACAAAATTAAAGTTCTTTGTATTACCTTCAAGCTTCTAAATGCAGGACTTTAACTTTTGATGGAGTATGTTCAATGTGGTATCTGTTTTACCCCAATGTTGACAAAATATTACCAATTAAAAAAATACATAGATTGTGTAGGCAGCTGCAAGACACTGAAACTAATTAAGACTACCATGTACATACCTGCCTTGTTATTACTCATTGTTATGGAACTGTTTTGCTATATTCCCACCATTCTTTTTTTGTGGATGGGAGAGTCAGAATTTAGGCCCTTTAGTTTGGAAAAATATGTACATAACCTGATACTCTAACAGCTGGTTATGCAGTCTTTTCTGGCCCATTGACAATATCGTTTGGTGTGTAGACTCAATGCATTCACTCAACTGCAGCTATGGACTGGCATTGTCAGTGCAACTTAAAAAAGTCGTTTGAGAGAGGGGAACATATCATGGTCTAGTAGCTTGTACACGCTTATGTCTGGAGTTGCTCTCTTTCTTTTGGGCTAATCATGTCTTAGCACAAGCACCTTCTTTGGTTTCAGTTGTTTCTTGTAGTGATCTTGTGTTGCTTGTTCCTCTTTATTCACGTCACTTCTTTTCTGCCGGGTTGCTTTTCTGCCTGTTGGCTATGTTGGCTAGCCATCCTCTCATGTTGCTGGCTGACCTGAGAAGTTAAAACGGATACTAAGATCAATAATACAATTCTATACAAGCTACCAACTACTTTTTCAAATCCTAGAATTTGCTCTTCAGATCTGCTACTTAATTTGTTGTGGTGGCCAATGACGGAATGAAAAACATAATACTACAATAATCCAACGACCTAACACAACATATAGATACTATACACTTCTATTCTACAGATATCTCATTAATTACTACTTAATTATTTAGTACAGGGAAACTATTACCAAAGATGATGTTACCAATCAACTCTGTCTTTGCTTATGTTAAACAAGTAAATGCATGAAATATTAAAGAGTTAAATAAACAGGCAGGCAGGATGAAATTAATGTAAAATTAAGTGGAATTCATGACAGTTACCTTATCCTTTTTTAGATTTTAATCTGATAGATATTTTATGACGAGTGCTCATACATGCCTGTATTCTTGTCCAACATATTTTATTGTATTGTTGACCCTGTGTCGTCTTACATATGTCTAAAACTAATAGAAATTAAAATAAAAAAGAGCCTACCAAATGTTATACATTTATGTAAAACGTACTGCGAGGGCTGCTTCATCGAAATGTTGTAAGGGGCGCTATTGAGCCGAATTGCCACTCTGAACGAATAAAATCATATTATATAACAAAAATTTGGATTTATAATCTGTGTGCCAAGTTTGCGTATGTTTCGAGCATTTTTAGCCTCTCAAAATTACCTTCGCTTTTCACGGCGAAGACTGCATCACCATGGCAACGGCGTTTGACCAAACATAAAAAGCTTCATGAACTGGCATAATGAACTTCGTTTGTGTGGAACTAATTTGATGTTGATCTGATTTACCTACTAAGAGAAACAAGCCAAAGTTTAAAGACTTTAAATTGCTGTTACCAGTAGGTGGCGCTATAACTATGATTCACAATTGGCCTGCAGATGTCTTCAGGACTGGAGTCTAATCAAACATGTGAAATCTGGTAAAGATCTGATGATGTGGAGTCGAGTTACATCAGTTTATTTGTTCATGGCGAAGGATCAAAATTCGCCAAGCCACCACGTCGCCGCCCTTCAACAACTTCTTACAATCTTCTCAATGAAGCATTATCAAGGTCTTAAGGCTTTTCTGACAACATTTTAGAGGGATCTGATTAATCTGTGAGGAGCAGGATGTAAAAATACACAAATTATAGCTTCCTGTCGCCATTAGGTGGAGCTATTGCTATGATTCTAAATTCTCATAAAGATGTGTTCTGAGTCAGGATGATATGACATATGAGAAATTTGGAGCAGATTAGACAATGTACGGCCGAGTTACAACAACTTCCTGTTTCGTGGCGAATGTTGTTTTTTTGCCGCCACGCCACGGATACATAGTACGATAACTTTTTTATCTTTGCGTAGTTTTTAAATGTCAAGGTCTCAAGAGCATACTGACTAATTCTGAAGTCGATCGGGTTAAATCTCTAGGAGTTGTTCGTTAAAGTATGATGCCTTGAAACAGTCCAAAAACGTCATAAAACTCAAAATGGCCGACTTCCTGTTTGGTTTAGTGAAAAAGTCCAAGAGGATTTTTTGTACGTCCCATCACGTTCCACATACCTACCACATTTCATACAGCTAGGTGAAATCCAATGTTGGGGCTACTCAATAGGGGGCGCTATGGAGCCAATATTTCATACCCCAGCAATTTTCGCAAATTGTGGCTTGCGTGCCAAATTTCAAAGGTTTTCCAGTATCCCAAGCACCTCCTTTCTGCGACGAAACACTAAAAATAAAAATAATAATAATAAACATGAGAATAACAACAGGTCCTCCGCTCCGACTAAGTCGGTGCTCGGGCCCTAATTAAAGCTGCGAGCAGCGATCAACGGGCCCTCGCATCCTCCCGCACGTCGGCGGTGCCGGCGGGACTCTGGCATGCGCGGCCGAGATCGTCCGTGACCGTCGGACAACGCAACTGCAAGTCGATGTTTTTTTCCTGTGTGGACCGTGCGACGCAGGAAATTAGGCTTTGCAAATAGTCCGCCGCTTCCTGGATCCAGTGTGTGGCGCTATATCTAGAGTAAACCACATTGTGTAAAAGTCATGTAAATCGGATGCCGTTTGTCAGAAAATGCAGATTTCCTTTTGCCAGCAGGTGGCACTGTGATTATTAGGCAAAATTAGCTTGTAAACATCCTCAGGCCATGAGTGTTATCAAGCATGAGAAGTTTGGGACCGTTTGGAACAAGTCCAGCTGAGTTACATCAGCTTTTTTGATGGGGAATCACGTAAAGTAGCCACCCGCTACGGCTAAGCCATTCCGTCAAACGTAAAGCTTTTGACAACTTTTAATCACAAAGGTCTTTAGATTGTACTGACCAAATTTGAAGTGGCTCTGACAAAGTTCCTAGGAGGAGTTCGTTAATGTATAGCGCCTAAAAATCACAGAAAAATCGAATCTGCCCAAATCAAATTTGGGGAGTTTTTTGAGCATGATAAAGCCCTGACAAATGCGATTTTAGAGGCAACGTAAGAATAATAATAGGGCCAATAACCTATTGTTATTCTAATGTTTAATAGGGCCCGAGCACCAACGTAGTCGGAGCAGAGGACCTATTGTTATTCGGAGCAGAGGACCTATTGTTATTCTAATGTTTAATAGGGCCCGAGCACCGACGAAGTCGGGCAAAGGCCCTATTGAAATCCAAAGAATTATTATTATTACGTTGCCTCTAAAATCGCATTTTTCAGGGCTTTATCATGCTCAGAAACTCCCCAAATTTGGCAGGCGTATCAGGACTGCGTGACAATTTTAGATTTTATGGGTCCCATTTCCCTGGTATGACAAAATGGCTCACTAGCGCCCCCTACTGCTTGACCTATTAGTCTAATGTTTATTATTATTATTAGGGCCCGAGCACCGACGTAGTCGGTAGCGTATTAGGGCCCGGTCATGCTCGGGCCCTAATTAAATTTAAATAAATTGTGAAAGGACTTAGAACATTATAATGGAAGTATACAATAGCCATTTCAATGCTCTCTTATGTCTCATAACATCTGGTACCCCATTTCTGCATGAGCAGTGCATGGCTCTCTTTCTCATATAGCCTGTATAAAAAATTGATTTTGTTTCTGTGACGTCACCCATAGGCAAAATGAAGCTCATAGTGGGCGACTCCATCTTGATAACGCAGGCTAACTTCTGGCTAATCCAAAAATGGGCAAAGAGGTAGATTGTGGATGAAGCTGAGGCAGGCCTAATGAAGCCCGGTTGCTGAAACACGGCCAACTAGTTTGTGGCTAACAAGCTAGCTAAGGCTAACAAGCTAGGCTGTCGCTAGCCAGTTAACATTAACCCCGTGGTCTTGTTGCTCTCAGTTGTCAGTTGGTGTCCGTGCTAACAATTAAGTAAATCTAGAGTACATGACCTCTTCAATCAATCATCCATTCATCTGGTAACGTTACAACTCTGCTGAAATGCAATCCTGTAAGCTCCTTGAATTTGTGCATTAAGATTAACCTGATTCACCATAAAGCACACGCCTCCTTTTTCTGTTTGATCTTATATGGAGAAAGAGTTGCGAGGACTTCTGGTTTCCACTCTATGGAGTAGGTACTACAAGAGAGACACTCTGACAAAATTAACTTCAAACATCTGAACTTTCAGTAGTTGAAAGAAAGAGCCACAACCTGAAAGGAAGTCACATAATAGTAAAATGTATGACATGAGGAAAAGCTCATGCAAGGAAAGAGCAAAACAAACTCTGAAAGCTATATAACTCCCTTCACGGTCAGCAGCCCAACGATGGCTGAT
This sequence comes from Pholis gunnellus, assembly GCF_910591455.1. Lineage (NCBI taxonomy): Eukaryota > Metazoa > Chordata > Actinopteri > Perciformes > Pholidae > Pholis > Pholis gunnellus. Next base: position 1,541,354 of record NC_136529.1, on the reverse strand, counting down.
AACGCAACGAAGACCCCATCGGAGGCCATGTTAATAGAGGAACTACAGACATCCATAGAGGCGGTGCTCGGACAGATAAAAGCTGAGATTGCAACATCGTTCAAAGAAATTAGGAGGGACATATCTTCTTTATGTGAAGAAAGAAAAGCCGATATACGTGCTATACACAAAGATACACAAGCTAGTAGACGCAGACAAGAGCAGCCAGCAACTACAAAGACCTATGTAAATGAATCAGTGGGAGACAGCTGTAGAACAGATTCATAGCACTTCAGTGTGTGCTAGACATGGCCTCCTGCAATTTAAGATAATACATTGTTTACATTGGTCTAAACAAAAGCTCAGTAGGATACTTCCAGAAATAGATCTCTAATGTGAATGCTGTGGGGTTGCACCGGCATCACTAGCTAGGTCAATGCAACCATAACTGGACACCGAAAATATTATGCTGTTTGCTGCAACAGAATACGAGATTAGCTGTGGAGCTGTAGACAGACACAGGTGCACAGGTGCATAGATGCAACCAATCTCATGATCTTCCTGGCAGAGATAATAAAGAAACAGTCTCCTATTGGTTTCGCATCATTTTAGAATATGAAACTAACGTAACAATGTTTCTTTCATTTATTCTGTTTTGCACAGGGACCGGATTGATCCCTTTGCCTTTAAGTTCCAGTTCAAGAACGTGGAATACTCCTCGGGACGCAACAAGACCTTCCTGTGTTACCTGGTAGATTTAGGGAACACAGCTGATGGGCTACTGAGGGGCTATTTGGAGGATGAGCATACAGGGTCTCATGCTGAGGAGGCCTTCTTCATACAGTGCATCCCGAACTACGATCCTTCACTCAGATACACAGTCACCTGGTACATACCTCTCTTAAACTGTCAGATGGTATGTGGCATAGAAAATGTAGCTATTTCAAAGATGACTCCTTTTCAGTCTGGACAATATTTTTTTGTCAGGACTGAAAATATTGCTTCCACGACAATTTTGAAAGTTGTGTCACTCGTATAGATGCTTGTATGTTCTTAAATGCACAAATAAACCAAACATGCATTTTTGAGTTCTGGTCAAATATACATCACAACAATCTCCTGAGCTTTATACTGACAAATGTCAAATTTAAATCTGATTTTAACTTTATATTGTATGTTCCAGATTCAATATGTTTATGTTTTTACAGAGAAAACGATCAGCAGAAACGTTTTTTTTCCATTAGTTAATTTTATTATGAAATACACAATACCTATTTGTAGTTATTATAGCCAGACGAATTCCCCATATTATATGATGTGTCTGTTGTAATACATACAGCACTATCAATTGCAATTCAGATCTTAATCAATCAAACTTCAACTGATTTTTTGGGGATTTAAAATAATCGTTTTAATTGACATGCCAGAAACTAAACAATCAATCAAATTCCAAAGTAATTGCACCATTCCTCTAATTCTAGAGAAATAAAAACTAATGTGAAAAGTCATGGAAAAACAAGGTCAAGGTTGAGAGTCATAAATAATTATCTCTCAATTAGGCTACTTCCAGATGTGAAATGTTTAAAGCAGATGTGCTCTCAAATTTCAGTTCTCTCCTTCAGTGTGAACTGACCATGTCATGTAAAATTGGTGGATTTCCCCTTTAGCAACATACTTGTACACAAAAATGAAAAGTTCTATGTCCACAAATTAAATCACATCTGAAAATGATTATGCTAATAATGCACTGATACAATTATATTCAGAGATATGTGAAATTGTTTTGGGAAATTAAAACACGTTTCTCTTCGTTCTGTTCATTTCAGGTATGTGTCTTCCAGTCCATGCTCTGCTTGTGCAGCAAAGATAGCTGAAGTGTTGAAGGCCAGGAAAAACATCAAGCTGAGCATCTTTGCTGCTCGGCTGTTTGAGTGGGAGGAAACAGAAATCCAGGCCGGACTGAAGGCCATGCACGCTGCTGGCTGTAAGCTGAGAGTGATGAAGCCTCTAGACTTCTCCTACACCTGGGATACATTTGTGGAGAATGAAGAAGAACCTCTGAACCTGTGGGAGGACTGCAAAGAAAACTATGAGTACTACCAGGAGAAGCTGGCTGACATTCTACAGTGACCACAGTAAGTGTGATAGTGACAGTAGAGATAGAGGCAGTCTATGTGAAGAAAGGTCAAACATGCAACAAAGGTCCAAACCGTTGAACTGCGGACCTTGTGATTACATGGTCATCTTAACCAGGTGGCCAATATACACTCCAATGCTCTTCTTTTTACTTTAGTTCATGATTGATCATTAGTGTGTCTTATTGTCTAACAACAATTTCCTCAAACTGTATAGACTGATCCAAAAATATTCCTCTCAATCATCACTTGTGACCCACTAGAGGTGTGTGGTGGTGTCTGTACAGAGACCCGGCCCTCTGCCTGTACTCTCTCTTTTCTTCTTATTGTGCTGTGTTCAGGACTCATCTGGACATCAGTAAAGAGATCTTGGAGCCCATGTTGGGTTGTTACCCTCAGCCAATAAGCACAGTGTGCAGTCCATTCTCATTCCTACGTCACTGCCACTCTGTGTGTGTTAGCCCTGTGTTGTGTCGAGCAGTGATTATAACTTAACTATAGAGATTCTAATTAAATGGAGACAAAACTTTATTTCTACTCCCTGGAGATCATAAATCATTGCATATAAAAACAACTGATTGAAATCAGCTGAGAAATGTATACGTTATAGTGCTTGTTATCTGGAAAGAGTGCAGCTCCTTGGTTTGTTTACAGGCCAGTAATATGAGTTTAGCGACTTAAATCCTTCTTGAACTCACATTGGTGCCAAGCCGGTAGTGTTCTGCATGCATTTGAATTTATTAATTATCATTAATCAGACAGTTATAATCAGAGCCATTAATAAATTAATCTGGTTATAAATCCAGTCTGCTCAGCAATAATTGTTTGGTAATGTATCATAATGTAGCTATCTGGAGTTGAGTTATATGCAGCTACTAACAGAGCCATGCTGAAACAATCATACTAATTTGTTGCACAGGTTGTTTTTTTTATTGTGTGGGAGCAGTTTTAGTCAAAGGTGAAACGACAGATATGGTGGAATTGAATGTGTCAGCCTTCCACCTAGAAGTGGCAATATGAGATGTTCTCTGTGGATTATTGTTATGCTCTTTTTATGTTGAATATCATCTAAATTAACTTTTTCATAGCCTTTATATGTTATCTTTCTCTAATCCCATCTTTTCTTTTCTTTAGCTTGGTATGGCACCTTATCTTTATTATGAGATGCATTTTGAGCTACATATAACATTTTGTCTACATGAGGTCATTTATTGTAGACCTATGGAGCCATAATGTGATTATATATGATATATATATGTGATACGTGATTGATTCATTGAGTGATGTAAGTCTGCAGCCAACACATTCACACTCCCAACTCATCAAATACCAAGTCTTGGTCAGTGGCCCTAAACTTCAATCTATGATGCCCGAGTTACCCCTCTAGCATCACTTTTGGACGCGTTAGACGGCGTGTCAATGTTTCTAAATAAATCTCAGTTTTCACAGGAAATTAGATTTAGGCAACAAAACCGCGTAGTAAGGGTTAGGAAATGGGTGTGGTTGACGTTAACTTGAATGCGTAACGACTCGCATAACTAGAAACTCAAATTACTCACAGTACTAACAATATTAAGGAGTCAGAAAGTGAGCTTTGAGACCTACCTCTTCGCACTGGTTGTTCTACTCGTGTGATTAGAATAGAGATCCTAGAGACTGAGATTATGAAGAATTGAAGTGGATCCACATGCAATTGAGGACATACTCAGGCACTCAAAGACAAAAAAATGTACTGGTAGATCTTCATGGGATCACAGCATGAGAGTAACTGCTTCCACATTCTGCTTTAACGTAGAGAAGAAGAATGGTCAGACTCACCTCATACACTGTGTATGGACAGACATTGGGGCAAGATGTAGTTGATGTCCTTAATAACTGTAAAATAAGGAGTTAGTTAGTAAGCTGTGGGAGGGGTGTACTCACCTTGTTGGCTTGAAAAATGATATCTGTGTGCCAACATGAACTAGAGACCATTGAGTCGGTTGTGTGCAGACCTTTCGATTTTCTGGAAAGGCTCTGGCAAATAACGAAAATATTGATGGCCCTCGTCATATGCCTTTATCAAACTTACTGCGTTCCTAGCAGATCTATTAGAGCTGATTTCCTGATTCATTTGGAAGTCTCTAGCTCATTTGGACATAGGTTTGGTCTTATGAACACCTCTGGAACAAGTCCAAAGAGTTTGTCAGGGTGGAGAGCCAGTACTTGTGGAATGCGTTTAGTGCATTTGGTTTCTCCCCTGGTTTGTATTGTGGTGCACTTTGCTAATGTCAATTTTGTCAACAAAAACTAATCAGTGAACAGGTATTCATTTTCGTTTTTCTAATGACAAAAGAACATTTGTTGTTTAATTTACTTCCTTTCTTAGCATAAAAAAGAATAGTTGAGGTCAGGAATATCATTATTTAATTATACTCAAGAATGAAGTGAAAGCATGTATAATACTGGAGTGTACGTATGACTCAAAAATGAAAGGCATGGTCACTTCTTAGAATATTTGGTTTATTGAGGGTGCTCTTTTCTCTTTTAATGATAATGATGGAATCTGCTGTTTTATTTTGTATTAAATATTTGCATGAATGAAGTTGGGCATTTGACCAGTGTATTGTAATACTTATAGATACAGTGTTTTTTTGAAAACTCATAACTCTTTTTCTCTCTGTTGACACAGGAATCCGGTTGGGAATGTGTGCACCCTCGATCAACATCATCACTTCTTTACAAATGATTCATGTTGACGTTAATATTATTGTTGATGATTGATAGTGATACTGATTCAAAGTGCAGATGCGTAGAATAGCTCAGTGTGTATGAGTGTGTTCTCTTTGTATGTTTACCAATGCTGTAATCAGATTTTCTGTGTCATGGTGAAAACCCCTCCTAACCACATCTGATAGTAAACCCTCACATCTGGTGTCCACTCTGGGGTTTTCCAGGTCCCTGTACTACGAAGCAGGATTTGGGGTTATTGAGGTAACTTCAGGGTTAACTTTTAGTCCTGCGACTGAGGTTCACTTCTCACCTGGTAGATCACCATGGTGACTGCTGCTGAACACCTAACCTGCTCCAGAAGAGGTTATGTTCATGATAAAAGATCAACTCATATAAAAGCACCACCTACTGAACAATCAGAGCTCAGTTTATGGATTGTTAGATAATATTACACAAATATGAAGAAGTTAAAGTCATAATCCAGACTCAAAGAAACACAGTATGAACAGACTCATGCAAGAAGGACAACTGGTAATAAATCACTGACTGTTTAAATGGACTGATTTAAATGATCACTCCATCTAGAGCACAATAGATCTGAATATAATTACATGTGTGTATTCTGTTAAATGAATGTGGTGCTTCGATGTTTTGTTATGGCGTTGTGACAACCAGGATTTCCTCACTGGATTTATTAACTGTGCACACCCATCTTCTCCCCGATTCGCTCCCAACTCGCGCAACAATTCAGTTCCCTCCCCTTATCCTGCATTCACATTTATTCTGCAGAGAGCAGAGAGGACAGATAGAAGCGGTAAACACAGTGAGGCGTTTAACCTCTTTTGAACTGCTCATTTCATTCGCCACTGACAGCCTTCCTCCAATTATATTCAACCATATCCTCCCAGATTGCTCCATATATGCACTCTATCAGCAGTTAACGGAAGCATGTTCAACCCAGCATTAAAACACGGACTGGATTCACTGACTGACTTTAATAACTCCATGAGTGCCTCTCTTTTCTTAGTTTTTTTCTTCGTTTGGTGTTTTTTTTACAATCGAGAACTAAATGAACTTCTTTTTTCCCAAGTTCAACTTAACTTGATTAAATTGTCCCTTTTTTTGAGCAAAGGAACTTCCCTGGACTAAAAAGAGAAAATGGCCAAAAAAAGACCAATCTTTAATGCCAAGAGAGAGACCTGGCTGGCACCCCTAACCGAAGAATGCAAATTAAAACACAGAAAGTAAAACTGTCACATGACAACATTTTTCTTTCAGCTGGGTGCCTTGCGTTACTTTGCTCTGGTTACATTTGTGTATGCAGTGGGTGATTATACATTTTGGAAGGAAACATAATCATATTTATTTGCCCCAAGTGTGTTTCACACCACCAGGGTTGCAGTGAAAGAATAAGACTAAAACATCTTAATACACTCCATAACAATACATCTAAGCAGCACATTCATTTAACAGAATACACATGCTCTAGATCAGGGGTGTCAAACACCCGGCCCGCGGGCCGAATCCGGCCCACCACGTCATTTTATGTGGCCCGCAAATCCGCCATCAAAAAAAAAAAAGTTAAAAAAATATTTTTTTTAAAATTCAGACTTGATACAATTTACAATTATCCTCTGCTCTCTGTATTGCACATGGCGGATTTCCTCCCCAATCCGCGAGCGCACACCTCCACCAGTGGATGTGGTGGAGATGCAACAGTCGCCCTCCCGCAAGCGGCACCCCCTGCCGCCGACGAAGGTCCGGCAACAGCCGCTCCCCTTGCGAGCAGCAGGCCGCAGTTGCCCCCCCCGTCAACCAGCCCTTTGGGGGCAACCATGAAGCTGATGTGGCCCAGAGTGAAAATGAGTTTGACACCCCTGATCTAGATGAAGCAGTGATATTATAAATCCATTCATCTAAACACATTCACACAGTTTGCAATTTCTTGCCTGATATCTTACTTTCAGCCTGAATTATGTGTTTAACCTCTACGTATTTCTCTGATATTGTAGTTTTTTCTATATTTGTAAAATGCGCTGCTCTGCTGACAGCAGACTTGTCTGTATTTGTGATTGGTCAAAAATATTTAAAAATATTTATGTGAACATGCTCACAGCCAGATTGAGAATCTCTGGGTTGATTAACTGAGTTGATAACCAGCTTTGGAGGACTGTTTAGCGGGAACGTGGCTGTTAGGGTGAGTTAAACCAGATAACAGAAGATTCCCTGGCTCTGTTGAACTGGCTTTGTAGTACAGGATTCAAACATTTGTGTGTGCACATATGTTTTAGTTTTGTTATTTTGCCAATTAGTTTTTGCACAAAGTGATTTTATAGTAGTAGAGTATTTCCAACGAGAAGAGGTCAATGACAAAAAAGGAAAGACAGGATATGTTCATATTCAGCATATGTCATTAGAATATAGCTCCTGTAAACATTGTATGATTCCTACACATTCAACTGAGTTTCTGTCAAACTCTGACTTACTTCAGCAGTTCAGGGTGCAGCCACTGTAACTTGCCTGGACTGTTGGATTTACCACTCTCTGCTGAATTTGGCTTCTGTGTCTGTAAGAGACAAGTGGGTCTGATGTACATTGCCGTGTTGCCGTTCGCACTTTGAGCAAGTGATGGGATTAAAACAGCTGTAATACACCGTTAGTTTTCTGCTCACCACTGTCTGTATAATGTGATAGTTAAACAAAAACCAGACATCTCTGTTTACATGGCCGGATCGAGCTGTTTGAGAAGACTTGACTGACAGCCCTTCAAAAAGAAAAAGGCGTTACAATTTAATTTGTTTGTAATGCACATTCCCAAATAATTATTAAATTAATTCTCACTTCTAGAATCCAACAAACACACATTGAACTAGTGGCTTCTGGCCCCCAGGGCTCCGAAATAAAGTGCATTTGTTTTTCTTAAGAGTACATCATTTGTTAAATCCAAATAAGATGGATTAACATCATTATTAACATCATTTGTTAAGATCCAAATTGTTTGTTTGTTAATTTGTTTATGACTGAAAGAACACGGCAGACTATTTGTTAAGATCCAAATAGTCTGCAGTGTTCTTTCAGTAATAAACAATAGCCCACTGCGGTTTCTTCTGTTCACACTCCACAACAAAGCAGAAGATCTGTCATCGGTCGTTAAGCAGTTGACCAAATCAATCTTTTTCTTAATAGCCATCATTCCGCACCAGACTCTCTAGGATCGGACGTTATTAATTAAAATACACATATACCAGAGAGGTAAAAGGCCAGCCAAAAGGGGCTATTGCTCTGTCACCTACCTTACTAGCTTAGCTGCAGTTAAGAGCAAGTCCCTCTAAACTAACTTCCAGGGGTTTGAAATGCAGCCGAGTACTAAACTGGACCTGATCATTCTGTCAAAAAGAGCAAAGATTCATCTGAGCTTTAGTTACATTGCACATGAAACAGACATGGACTTGTACTTATATATAGCTTTTCTAGTCTTCCAACTACTCAAAGAGCTTTAACACTACATGTCATCATTCACCCATTCATTCACTAATGGCAGGTATGCAAGTTGCCACCTGCCATCAGGATTATCTAATCATTCATACCCATTCATTCACCGCAGGCACAGCCTGCAGGAGCAATTTGGGGTTTAGTGTCTTGTGCAAGGACACATCAATATGGACTAGTGGAGCTGGGGATCGAACCACCGATCATCTGATTGAAGGACGACGACCCTGCTCTGCCACTGAACCACAGTGTATGTAATATGGTGAGGTTTCCTATAGATCCGTCCGTCATGATAGTATGCCTCCAACAACCAATCAAGTTGCAGTTTACATCAGTGCGTGATATCATCACATTTTATCTTATTAGTTATTTGTGTGAAATTGTCATAATTAGCTTATGAATTCTGAAGTTTGTGATGTCAGTGACCTTTGACCACCAAAATCAAATCAGTTCATCCTTGAGTCCAAGTAGACGTCTGTGCCAGATGTAATGATATGTTCACAAGACGGATGTGGGGTCACAGTGACTTTGAGCATTGACATTTGACCACCAAAATATTATCATTTCATTCTTGCATCATGTGTTTGTGGCAAATTTGATCAAGTTCCTTACAGGCGTTCCAGAGATATCTTATTCACAAGAATGGGACGGATGGACAGACAACATGAAACAAAAATGCCTGCTTCTGGCCTCAGCTGTCACCCACGCAGAGGTTGCTGTATGTTCAATAACCAAAGACTGAAAAATCATGCGGACCTACGGATTAGAGCAAATATTTCAAGATCCAAAAAAATAACATAACCATGGACTCTAAAAAAGGTTCCTTTACACTGGAAGGCAGAGTGGGACTGCTCTGCCTTCTCATGTCACCTCACCCAGCACATCTTCACCACCACAGATAGCTGTCTTATTGATATCTCAGCCTCAAGCAGTTTTATATATACAGTATATAATACTAATACTATCTCCTGTTCCCAGTACAGACATCAATATGCTAAGATAGCACCAGCAGTGCACCAGGTGATGTCCTTAGAGCTAGTCTGCAATGCCAGGGGTCGGAAAACCTGGGCCCCCAACTATGTCCTTCCAACTGGCTCACAATCCTTATCCCTTTGAGTGGTGGGCCCACAGGCTGGAGGCTCCATGTAGATTTTTCAGGCTGTGCCCTGCCAAGCTCCACTCCCAGGTCCAGAAGCAGGCCCCGGTTTCCCTTTTGCAGGCAAACTCTTTTCTGGCCATATAGGGTCTGAGATCCGCTCTTGGTCTGGCCCCTCCCCTGGGACTGCCTACCCCACCAGGAGCTATTGCCCACGACAACACAGGTCCCAGGGTCAATGCCATCACATTAAGGCGGCGATTCATTGGAGCGGTACTTTTCTCTAATATCTTCTAATACTGTGCATTTTAGTTTTCATATAGTTTCTGTGTGTAAAATCACTGCAGTGAACACACTGTGCTCTCAGGCTCACCTGGGCTCTCAGAGCACACTAGAGACACCTCCTGCCTCCTCACCCAGCACAAGCTGTCTTATTGATAGCTCAGCCTCAAGCGATTTTACGTCATTCAGATGCAGAGAAACTTGTTTGGGAGATAATTATGAGGTCTGCACCCCTGTGACCTCATGCTGTAAGCTACTGGACCTATTGTAGGATCTTATGAGAATGTATGCTAACACTAAAAGAAGAGCAGCAGATACAGGGGCGCGAGACAGCAGCACTTTGATTGACAGCTCAGCTGTTAATTTAAAGAAGTCAGATTAACGAACAAGGTAGGTCACCAACATTACATTAACTTTCAACAAAGTTGGTATTAATACTTGGCAATATGACCCCCATGAAGTATTCTATAAATATAATAAGAAAATAAAGTAATCTTTTAGCTAAGATAAAGTCAATTTCTCCCATTAGATGTCAGTATAAATTACCGAAGACCATCAGCTAAACTTTACCTTAAAAAGGAGCACTTAACTAGCATCAGCTTCATAATGTTGTCACGTAACGCCAACATTTTGCTAACTCTACATGGCATAAGCTAAAAGTTATGTTTAAAAATACATTTCTATTTGTACAGAAATAGATGAACGCTAGTTTATTTTACAGAAAACCTCTATACTGTCTGCTTTCCGACAGAAATAATTAATAATTAATATCGGATGGAAATAGCAGTTGATGCTACCATACAAGCACACACCACATAACATTAGCTAAACAACTAGCGTTGCGTTTACTCTAGCTAAATATCAATATCAATCTACAGCAGTGGTGGGCTGTAAGGGCCAGCTAAGCCTTCTCGGCTGGCCTAAACAGAATCACAAAGTTATAGCTATTTTATAATATAAAATTTTTTCACAAATACACCAGATGTATGATCATTTTTTTGCCCATAATCTTATTTACTCATTGCATACCTCTTGTCTTCCTCAGTTGCTCTGCTTCCAGCACAGCTTGTTTTATTAAGTAGAGCTTTTAGCTAATCAGATTCAGCCCTATGTCTCTATGTCAGGAGAGAGGCCCAATGCCCGCTAGGGAGCCTTTGCAGTAAATGGGGATGATATTGTTGATTGTCATAGTCTTCAACCAATCAGATCTTTAGTTTGACATGTTGGGTGTATTCTTTGACGTGCCACTGCTACCCAGGTAGCCTGCTAAGTACGTCTGCATTAACATGCGCAGTGATTGGTCAGTGGGTCAGCGTGACTTTTGTCAAACAGAAAGCTAGCTTGCAGATCTTAGTGTTTAGTAAGAGTTCAGGTTGAAACATATGTTAGAGAAGTTATGACATTTTTAACATTTTGCTTGGTGTCGATTCTTTTTTCTTTTTTTTTTTACCTAGCTTTGTTTTTTTAACACTCATTGGCTGAAGGAGGAGGAGAAATGGATTTAGGAGTTACTGACTTTGTTAACAAAGAAAGGAGGATGGAGGAGGATTTGTCTTTAACCTTTTGATCCCGAGCGGAGCCAAAGTTGGTTCTAGAGGGGGGGCTACAGAGTGTACACATGTAGTACCAATCACTTCTGAGAACGAATTAAATGATATTTTATATTTCAAAAACCTACGTGACGAAGAAATTCTGATAAAATGGACCTACATGGTCCATTTTAATCACCTATTTTAATCACTCAAAAACACATATATATATATATATGTATATATATATATATATATATATATATATATATATGTATATATATATATATATATATATATATATATATGTATATATATATATATATATATATATATATATATATTAGGGCTGTGAAATGATTAAAAATGTTGATCAAATTAATCACAGGTTTCTGTGGATTAATCATGATTAATCACATATTACCGATTTTTGTCATTATTGTGCGTCTTTGCGGTGCTTTGATGCTCGAGTCCCCCGTTGCCACTCGCAAAACTTCCCCTCGTCCTCAACAATATTAATCGGTCTACAGCTTTTTGCAATCCATTTGGCAACTGTGCTAGTCAACTTGTCACAGGCAGACTTAGTGGCGGTTCGTTGTTCAGTGAGGGTGGTTTGGCGCATTCCACTTAAACTCCCCTCACCGACCAACGCATGCGTCGCGCTGAGATGGTACTTTAGGCTGGTAGTGCTACGGTGAAACGATGACGTCTTCCCGTTTACGTTTACGCCCCTTTTCCTAGAGGCGGGAGTTGCCCCCTCTCTACGGCAACACTGATGGGACATATCTTCAACACCAGAAAGGACAAACATGAGACAGTCTGTTACATGTGTTTGTTTGGATAGCAGCTAACGTCTGACTGCATTAGAGATGTTTTGATTGAGACCTGTATGCTTTTGCTTCGATTATTGTTGTGTCACCTTCGTGATCTTAATGTTTTGGATATATCCTTCCACTGCATATTGCAGTCCCTTTTGCCTTGATCCAGAGAATATCGCGGAGATATTACTCCAAAAAGTATCACTGACACTGACAGATTTAGCGCTGGTCCTCGTCCTCGCCATGCTTTTGGGTTGACAGTCCTGGGAGTTTTGTCGACGTAGCAACAGTAACTAAGGGGGCGAATGGTCAATTGTGGGTATATTGGAAGCTCATTCTGCGCATACGTTAAATGCGTTAAAAAAAAATAACGAATTAATCCTGTAATTTAATCATAACGTGTTAACGCGTTATTTTTCACAGCTCTAATATATATATATATATATATATATATATATATATATATAGATAGACACACAAAGTACTACAAGTACTACCACAATTTCACCTATTTTTTATAGTCACTTTCACAGCCACCCCGCATATCAAACAGCACCACAACAACACACTGCATCGAATCATAGCCTCCAAACCTCTCTCCGTGAAACCGTTCAAAAGTTACATCGAAGAAGCCTCAGAAAGCACAACACCACACTGCCAAACCATTAGAACCGCAGCATACCTTGAGGTGGTTTCCAGGGCAAAAACGGAAAAAAACGAAGTAAATCCAAATGAGAAATGTGTTCCTTAGCTCATTGTGTTCGTCTGAAACCTAAAATGGCGATTTTCTGTTCATCTGGCACAAGATGGAGATCAAAGACAGGAAGCAGCACGTCAAGCTGGGAAAACACGTCTCAGCCTCCCGGACCATCAGCACTGGTTCCCCCCAAGGCTGCGTTCTTTCCCCTCTGCTCTTCTCCCTGTATACCAACAGCTGCACCTCCAGTCACCAGTCCGTCAAGCTCCTGAAGTTCGCGGATGACGACACCCTCATTGGTCTGAACAACTTGGAGCTCAACGCTCTAAAGACAGTGGAGATGGTTGTGGATTTCAGGAAGAACGCAGCCCCACCAGCCCCTATCACCCTGTGTGACTCCCCCGTCGACGCGGTGGAGTCCTTCCGCTTCCTGGGCTCCATCATATCCCAGGACCTCAAGTGGGAGCTGAACATCAGCTCCATCACAAAAAAGGCTCAGCAGAGGATGTACTTCCTGAGGCAGCTGAAGAAATTCAACCTGCCAAAGACAATGATGGTGCACTTCTACACAACCATCATTGAGTCCATCCTCTGCTCCTCCATCATGGTCTGGTACGCTGCAGCCACAGCCAAGGACAAGGCCAGGCTGCAGCGCATCATTCGCTCTGCTGAGAGGGTGCAATCTGTCGTCCCTCCAGGACTTGTTCGCTTCAAGGACCCTGAAGCGAACAAGAAAGATTGTAGCCGACCCCTCTCACCCTGGACAAAAACTGTTCGTGCCCCACAGTAAAATAAAAATACTCTGGCAGGAGGCTGAGGTCCATCAGGACCAAGACCTCCCGACACATGAACAGCTTCTTCTCTTCCGCAGTCGGGCTCATTAACAGAGCCCGGGACCTCCACTGACTGTCATCCCCAGGAAAAATTCCTACCGGTCACTCCCCTGCATCCCTTCGATCCCTTCTATTTCACTGGACACTTTTACACTACACATCTCACTTGTTTATAGTCCTGTTATCTGTTCGTTTGTGCACTTTATTTTATATTTCATCCTTATTGTATGTTTCACTTTATATCTTACTTTATTTTATATCCCCCTGTATATTTTAATGTTTCTACTTGCACTGGTTGTTGTTGATTGTTAAATGTTAAGTACCTTCCCGTCATGTCAAATTGATTGTATGTTCAACATACCATGGCAATAAACGGTTCTGATTCTGATATGCCGACCGGCGAATCATACAGGGGTTTAGGGCGGGAGCGCGGCACGGTTTTGGCTTTTTAGTGGCTGAAAATTCTGCCAATCACTTAATGGAACACATGGGTGTGTTCCAAATATCCTCCCGGTTCTAACGAGACCCAGCACAGCCTGAGCAAGCGCTCCAGAGACACAGACACAGATGAGGAAATTGCATGGAGGAGAGATATGAGAGCCAAACAGCTCTGTTATGATAGATTGTACAATATGAGTGATAAACAAAGTGAAATATTTTGAAATATATAGCTATATAATATATAACAGTACAATGGAACAGCTGCAAATCCTGGTTTGAAAATGAGAATTTGGCATGTTTTTTCATATACAAACTGCTATAAATTGGGTTTGCTTCACTTTATTTACACCAAATCTTTTTTGTGAGGCACCTGCACCATTTTTGCTATAAATTGGGAATGTTTTTAGGCTTTAGTATGGGTTTTCCAGGGCCTCATTAAAAAATGTATGCTTTTTCTTCAGGCGAACCTGGGAATTTTCCCTGTTTGCTGTGTTCAGTCTTCAGCTACTATTATTCAGTAACATATACACAATATTTACTCATTTCATCAAATCTCTCACAATTACTAGTGTTATTCAAGCATCAACATTTTTAAAATAGACCTTGTAGTTACAGAATTGTAGTCCCTTTCAGTATGGGTTACAATTTTCGAGCAGAGGACTAAAAATAGGCCTAGGGGGGTTAAAAGGTTAAGTGAAGGCAGCTTTGGTAAGTCAACTGCTTTTGTTTTTTTACATCTGCAGTAGCGCTACTACTGTGTTCATTTGTCTATCGTGTCGTTTTTATGAAAAATATGAATGGCTCGTGCTCTAGCGCTACAGCGTTGCCGGATTGATTTGTTGCTTTGTTGTCATATAAATATATGTGACTGGTTCTTGTGAGTTTCTTCTTGAGATTGTGTTAATTACATTGATTTGGACTATATGCATTGTCCGTTAATTACAAAGCATCCCGTCATGCGCGGGGTTATTGTCCGGACAATTGAATCCATTCGGGCGGTTTTCTTTTTACAAAGCAAGCATGATGGTCTGGAAAAATGGGGATTGTGTGGCGATTGCTTTAGCCCTGTCTGAATCAGTAGGGAACAGCTAAACGCTGCAAGGAGGGTTCGTAGATTTTGTGCCGCAGTTGTTTCCCCGCTAGCCTCCCTGAAGTGCGGGGCCTCAGCTGTTTTTTGTTATTGTTCCAGGTTCAAAAAGGTCACACAGTCCGTTGTCTGTTACGTGAGCACATTCCACCGAAAATGTTATATTTCCCACAAATTAAGCTTCTGCATTTTCCAAATGCACTAGTATTATTCAAACGTACTGTGCAGTTCGTAAGCCTCGAACCGAACGGTTTAATACGAATATGTGTATTGGTACACCCCTAGAAACAAATAATCGTAGCTTGCGCGTCATAGTGAGATTATTAGGAGGTGGTTCAAGTGTAGTAGGACAGCTCAGAAGGCCCAGGTATAAAATGCACGGCCCGCCACTGCTCTACAGTAATAGTAATCGACCACTCACAGTAAAATCCCTTACCTGCGTCTTTACGTTTGTCTGAAACTTCTATATCTTCGGTACTTCTACACACTCAACTGTCTCTTGCTGCATACTCTTCTAGCCTTCGTTATGTTACCGGATCCAGAAACACATTTGTTTATTGCAGTGGCGGGCCGTGCATTTTATTCCTGGGCCTTCTGTGCTGTCCTACTGAGCTACGGTTATTTGTTTCTTGGGATGTAATAATACACGTATTCGTATTAAACCGTTCGGTACGAGGCTTACAAACCGAACAATACGTTTGAATAATATTAGTGCATTTGGAAAATGCAGAAGCTTAAACTGTGGGAAATATAGTGTTTTCGGTGGACTGCACTCAACTAACAGACAACGGGCTGTGACCTTTTGAACCCGGAACAATAACAAAAAACAGCTGAGGCCCCGCATGTGTTCAGGGAGGGGAGGCTAAGCTTGCGGGCAAACAAAAGCAGTTAGCTGTTCCCTACTGATTCAAACAGAGAATCAAATGTCCGAAATAACCCCGCGATGACGGGATGCTTCGTCATTAACGGACAAGTCAGAATCAATGTAATTAACACAATGACAAGAACCAGTCACATACATTAATATGACAACATAAAATGTCAAGCATGACAAATCAACACTGCAGCGCTAGAGCACGAGCCATTCATATTATTCATAAAAACGACACGTGAGACAAATGAACACAGTAGTAACGCTAAAGCAGTTGACTTACCACAGCTGCTGTTCACTTAAAGACAAAGTCCATCCTCCTTTCTTTGTTAACAAAGAGTTTAAAACCGCGGTTGTTCAGAACATCGGTGCGGTTCAGTTCCAGCCAGAGTCCTCCTGCGACAGTGTTCGTTGAGTTGTAAATCCACTCTGGTCTCTCCAAAAGTTTTCAAAAGCATGTAACTTGTGCGTGTCCTGTCGTGTAGCTGCCTTGGTTAGCATGGCGTAGCTCCAAACAGCTCCAAACACCAAGAGCTCAGTTGCAAATGAAACGCATTCTCAGCCATAACATGTGCAACACTTCTACGCCACTGTCAGCCAGAAATACCGTTCGTACAAATCCTTTTCCTGGCTGGGTCAGGGCTGCTAGCTGTGGGGTTGACCGACCCTTTAGGTGTGTTCACACCAAACGTGATGAACACGGCGAGATTACATACAAAGTCTATGTACAGACGCGATGAACGCGAATTTGCGATGGCGCGGCGCGTTTGGCGCGTGAAAACGCTGAATCGCCCCAAACGCAGAAGTTGTAATATTTGAACTTCTGCTCAAAAATCGTGTGACGCTCGAGCGCGATAGCCTATCAGCGTTGAGTTGCTCCCCATGTCATCAGTGAAGTCCTGCTGTTGTTGAATCAGGAAATAAATGCTGTAGCCGCCTGTGTTCACCCAGAGCTCTACGATCCCTCATATCAGTAGAGACCGGACCAAACTATGTGTATACATGTGTGTGTGTAAACCATATGGTACAAACAATGAAATAGACGCTACCGTATTTACATCTAGATGACGTTATGTTGAGTGTTGATGGAGCTGCTATAATGTTAGCATAGCCTAGCACCGATCGATCCGACCTCCATTGAGAAAACAAGTACAAATGGGCATCATTACATAGTTATTTCGGAGTCCCTTTTTGTCGGTTTATTGCCGTTAAATCACAGCCAAATCAGTTTATTTTGTGTTCATACAGCTGTAGTAAACAGCCGACGTGTGGCTCGCTAGACACAGTGAGCTCGATGAAATCCACGGAGCTCCTCTGGACTATGTTATGAACCCAGACATGACGGCGTTTAGTTTCCCGTGATATCTGGGACTTCCACAACACGTACTGAGCAGAAATAGAGGTTATTTTTCCACGGTTGATGGCGGACAGTTGAACGGCTTTCAGGCCGATAAGCCGCGCCCCCTCTCCGGCGCGTCCAGCGCGATTCACGTGAGTGAACACAAATAGTCCCCGGCGATACCGGGGACTATTTGGGACGAATGACGCGATGAACGCGATTCGCGCCGCGTTCATCGCGTTTGGTATGAACAAACCTTTAGATACGATGTCCAGTTTTTCTGGAAATGTCCTTCTCCAGAAATCCGTTTCTCCTCCTTCAGCCATTGAGTGTTAACAAAACACAGCTAGGTTAAAAAAAAAAGAATCTACACCAAGCAAAACGCAAAAATTGTCATAACCTCTCTTACATATGTTTCAACTTGAACTGTTACTAAATACTAAGATCTGCTAGCTAGCTTTCCGTTTGACAAAAGTCACGCTGGCCCACTGACCAATCATGGCGCACGTTAATGCAGACGTACTTAGCAGTCTACCTCGGTGCTACTGGCACGTCAAACAATATGCCAAATATGTCAAACTAAAGATCTGATTGGTTGAAGACTATGACAATCAACAATATCGTCTCCATTCACTTTAATCTGAAAAGTCTACCTGGAGGACCTCGGGCCTCTCTCTTTACGTAGAGAAATAGGGGCTGAATCTGATTGGATAAAAGCTCTCCTTAAAACAAGCTGCACTGGAAGCAGCGCTGCAGGCTGGAAGCAGAGGAAGACAGGAGCTGTGCAATGAGAAAATATATATATATATATATATATATATATATATATATATATATATATATATATATATATATATATATATATATATAAAATACAAATTATAATACATGTAGTGTATTTGTGAAAAATTATAAAATAGCTATAACTTTGTGATTCTGTTTAGACCAGCAGAGAAGGCTTAGCTGGCCCTGACGGCCCACCACTGGTTTATTGGCAGGCTATTAACCAGCGCGGTGTGAGCATGGTACATCAACAACAATCAGGCTATTGGTATTAATAATAAGATATGTCATGGTGTGTTTGTTTCATTGCCTCATGTATTTGTATGTGTCTGTATTTGAATGGCCCTCCCAAAAAATGTTGGAACTGCAATGAAGCCCTACTCAAGACTGCCTGCAGTGACAGTGAAAATTATATAAATTTTAGTCCATAAATGGTCTTTTTCTGTTGAGGGGGGGTTACGGACTTGTCAGGCCAAACCAATTCAGTGATTGCAATCACGGACAACACCAATTTATTGAAATTCCTAATGTTAGAAGACCTGGCAAACCAGCTTGATAAATGGAAGTGTTATGTTAACAAAATATATTGAATCAGCTCATTTGGAGCAGAGCATTTGGTACCCAGTCAGCTTGGAGAGGAAGGGGATGTATCACTTCAGTAAGTTTACTACTATCACAAACTATTCCAGATTTCCACTTTGAGCTAAAAACAAATTTCACATATGTATATCAATTTGCATTGTAGGCTACCACAGTGAGATGCTTTACTGAATTTTGAGGTTTTTAATGAACAGAACGTCCTCCTACTGTCATTTAGCTTGAGGAAATCCAGCCACACCACTGTGAACAGGGACCACCAATCCCAATAAGGATTGCCTTGATTAAACAGGTAGGGAATGGATGTGTTTCTTCAAATATGAAGCTCAGCTGTCACTTTGTTGAAATACTGGATTTCATACATACTATTTTAGATACTGAAAAATTGCTTCTGTTTTTTACATTGTCACGACCCGGCTCAAAAGGCCGTAAAATGAGAGAGACAAGACGAGTTAAAAGTAATAAATACACATTTATTTAATGAACCAATAACTAAACTAAACAAACCAACAAACAAACAAACAGCCAGGTCCTCCACGCAGGAGTCGGAGAGGAGCACCAGCCAAAGAGGGTGCTTCTTTATAGCTGGCCACTTCCAGCAGGCTCAGGTGGGGCTTGTTAGCTGCCGATCAACATCCTGCAAGAAGAACTGACAGGAAACAGACACAGACCCCTAGTGGAAGGGAGGGGTCATCGCAACAGTCAGACAAGTAAATTATAAAGTCACCTGTCTGACTGTCCTACCTTTTAGTAGGAAGTAAGCACTGCTCACACAGCATGTTTTATTATTGTAGGAAGAAGCAGAGATGAAGGTTGTCGTGGAGCAAACTTCACACAACTACAAATTGGAGTGCCGGTCAGTCTGACCCATATGAATTTATGGGTCTCAAGCACTCAAGCGCTTATACAGTGGTTCAAGTGAGTGAATTACTTTATTTATTGTATTAATGCTCCCCTTAGGATTGCTCTTTTACTGGCCATCCAATTAACAGATTTATTTTCCAGAACATCATTGGCAACCAAATGCATCAAATTGAATGTGCAAAGTAATGGTAGTGCTTGTGTTGTAGAACGACTACATTGCGCTTGTATGTACAGTTTCCTCACTTCCCATTAATGCTTCAACATGGAGACGTGTGATGTCAGTCTAATTCAGTATGCCATTGTTTGGAACAATGAACATCTCATTGATGTTATTTGTCTTTTCCCAGAAGGCTGACAGTCTTGATTGATGATTGTGAGAGGGGGAGGTGAGCGCCTTCTTTTCCAAAGCAGGAGTAGGTTTCACCTGTGTCTCCCATAAAGTCATGTTTTCTCTCATAGATGGTCACTGGTATGGTAGGTTAATCATTGGGATGCGTTATCTTGCTGTTGTGGGGTTTTTCACTCTCACTCCTTGTCATGAATTCTCTCCACCATTGCATTGTACTGCCTTTGCGCAGCTTCTTGCTTCCTCTGTGACTCCTGAGGCAGCTGGTCCGTTACATGTTGCACCTGCCTTGATCTCTCCTTTTCTTATTTATTTTCTTGTTTGGCACTTTTGTTGTCTTATACTCGCCATGCACCAACTTTTCAGTGTATCCATCATCACTTTCTTCATTCTCACTACTGGTGGTGTCTGGTGTGTGAATCCTTGTTTTCCTATTCCTCTTCTCTCTTTGCAGTGGTTCATTGCTGGGTGTGGAAACATTTGATGTGCTTTTCCTTCTTCTCTTTCATACAGTGTTCTTGTAATGACTTCATTGGTTCGTCCTCTGAGATCATCTTTCATTCCTTTTCATTTGATTCTTTCATTGTTTTTCGAAGTTTGGCTGCTAGTTCAGCATGTGTTGGTGTCCGTGCACCTGAGTTCATGGTTGTATCTCTGCTACACAAGTCTGTGGGAATTTGTCGTGTTTGGCTTTTCCGCTCTTCCAGTTCTGCCACTCGCAGTTTGAGCTGCCGTGTTAACTCTCCCTGAATATCCACTACTTTGACTCCCTGGTGTTAGGCTGCTTTTGCTAACTTCACTGCTTTCTTCATCATACATGTGCTACTTGCCTTCTCTGAATGAATTTTTATGGCCAGGATATGCTGGCGGGTCAGGTTACAGTGTTGGTAAGATGTACTCTTGTTTAGTCTTGTTTTATTTAAACCTCAATAAAAGCACTGAGAGATAGTGCTTTTATTGATTGTCTGTAATTGGTGCCTTCCACCATGCTAATACTTCTCTCTCTTTCTTACTTTTCCCACCCTTTCATCACTGTTATCTGTTGCTTGTTCCCTCATTCCTGTCAGGATCGCTGTAAGGCAATGTGCAATACCAAAATATTCACACAGTCCACAGAAAAAAACACATCACTGTTGAAAACACTTCCGTTATCCCCTCTATTGAAACAGCTCAAATCTATCTTCTTAATGTTAGATCCCTTGCCAATATTCTTTTATTTGACTTTTTTTATCATCACAGAATCTTGGGCTAGCCTCTTCAATTTATTTTGTACAGCCCAAAATCAGAAATTGGCCTCAGAGGGCTTTACAATCTGTACACATATGATATACTGTCCCAGGACCCTCACATTGGAACATTATAATTAATTAAAAATGTTGATTTAAATTCAGTTCATTCAGGTGTGAAGTTATGTCAACCAAAAAAAACATGATATTATATTTTTCTCATCTTTAAAAAAGAGACATTTGTGTGCAGGGACTTTATCTGTGATTATTAAACCACTTGTTTCAGCTCTATTCTTCTCCGTTAACATCATTGTTGGTTAGTAAATTCATGAGTTAGGATTCTGATCATATTGGGCTCTTAGATTGTTTATTTTCTGTGACTTAATTTGGGATCAGTGGGTACGTTAACTAAAAAGAGTTATGCTTTGTCTCGTAGTGGCACTTCACATTACTGCTTTTAATTATCTCTGAACATATGAGACATACTGTCCGCCTATTAGTGACCCATGGTCTATCAGAATGGATAGACGTGCCATAGATGTCGTGTACTTTAATGGCCTGGCTCCTTCCCTCACTTTTACCTAATGATTTATTTTTAATTTTTAGATGTAACAGATTTTATTTGTTGATAATGTACAGTCTTGCTCCATCTTGTTTTACCTCTTTGATTCGAGATCTTTTGTTTTGATGTTTTTATTGTGAAGCACTTTGTAACTTTGTTTTGAAAGGTGCTATATAAAAAAAGTTAGCATGGTAAATAAATTGTACTTGTATGGTACTTTTCTAGTCTTCCGACCACTCAAAGCACTTTAATACTACATGTCATTCACCCTTATAAATCCATTCATACACTGATGGCAGGGGGCTACCATGCAAGGTGCCACCTGCCCATCAGGAGTATCTAACATACCTGCAAACTCATAAGAGGTGAAAATGGTGGCAAGCCCGAAACCCTGTGGAGGGCCGATTTAAAATATGAATTTTATTTTAAATAGGTGCTTTAAAATGATGCATTCTGTACTCTGAGAATACAATTAAGTGATAAGACAATATTTACTTTAAGCAAAAGAATAATTTATTAATCAGTGATTAATCAGTATTTCAGCTCTGAACAGCTGGCTAGTTAGCTTCTTTCTTTCTTTTTTTCATATTAACTTCTACTGTTACTGTACAGCTGTTAGGATTGTGGCCTATCTTCTATTTGCAATTAATATGCATTCAATCCAGTTCTATTATTTAAATTAAAATGATAATCTACACTGGCTGTGGCCATTACAGTGAACAGTGTCTGGCAGTGTGTTGAGCAGAGGCTGCATTTAGCATACCCTGCCTTATCAATGTATTTAAAACACTGTGACAGCGGGAAGCTGTACTCACGTCTGTTTAGACCTCCACCTTTATCCAGACCCAGCTCCACTCACATTTCAGCCCTGAAGCTCTTTGTCCACATCATCTCATCAGTATCTGGGCCTTTCATTCTACTTTGAGTTAAAAGTCAACAACCTCCCACCAGATCCACCGGTGTTTCGGTTTAACGATAATGAGTGACCGCGTGAACTGAACCGGAACACGGGGGGGGGGGGCATGTTTCATCACGTTGCACTTTTTCCTCTTAAATCGCGAAATGACGAACGTTAACAGTCGACAAAGTTCCGCATGCAGTGGACGTTAACTTAACCCAGCAAGTCTGAACTGTAATGGAACATAACGGAACTTAAACTGTAACGGAGGGAAATGAAGACGCTGTAGACATCTTAACGCTGATTGGCCAAGACTCGACACGTCACATCAAAGATGTTTTTTTGTGAAGATCACAACATCACCTTTTCTCCTCGTCTGACTCCAATCTGAGAAATGCTGGCTGGCCAGTTGACCCCCCCCCCCCCCCCACAAAAAAACTCTACGGATCTGCATGATTCACGTGGATGATATATTTTTGATTCAAAACAGCGAATTTCGCCGAAAAGCGACTAGTTTGCAGGTATTGTTGTGGCTGAAGTTTCTGGAGGAATCGCAAGGCCGCTGCCGTGTTTACTTCTTACTGCGCAGGCGCATTAAAAAGTAACTCGATCCGGTCCAAATTCAAAACGGTATTTAATAAAATGATAACAACTGTAAACTGATGATGACAAATACAAACTGAAATACACTATCAATAGTATGTTCTCGAGAGCAGAGACCACGTGCATCCACCTCACTCACAGGTCCGGTCTAGCCAGGTGCTGAAAAACAAGGGAAGATATGGTCTGAAGAAAACTCCCGAAAACATTGTTCTTTATACTCCTGAAAGTCGTAAAGTGTCAAAGCTGTCCCAAAACGTTGGAAACAGATGTCCGGGTCAATCAGTGATTGGCTGTAGTCGTGTTGTTCCCTCCTTGTATCGATCCGTCATCGCTCCGCTTTCTGGCAGGACTTCTGATAAGCCCTCATGGTCATCTGTCCAGTTCCTCTGCGACCACTTCCTGTCTCTGGTCCTCGACCTATTCCCTTATATGGTTGTGAAGAGCCTGTCCTCTGGCATTCCTCACTGACCCTATCTCCCCTGCTCTCTCTGCCTCATGGCTCAGAACCCCCTAACCTATGTGACTATACTTTGGTTCAATCCTTCCAATGATTATGTTTAAGACTCCTACAAGTAAACTTATTGCAAACATATAATCTCTTCCATAAGTAAACATCCTGTAAACCTATAATACATTCCATTGTGACTCTTAACATAATTTACATTCTTATTGTGAAACTTCTATTCACCACAAGGGGTGTTATTAATGCTACTAAATAATGCTTTTAATACTTAAATTCTTCACAGTATGCATTAAGAACGAGGTCTCACTTTCAAAGGTTTTAGTCAAATAAAACCAAGGATAGCAAGAGTAGCGAGAACCATCGCCTATACAAATAAAAGTATTAGTTTTCATTGAACCCTGTTACTGTATGGCTTCATGTTAACTTCCACTGTTACTGTAAAGCTGTTAGGATTGTGACCTATCTTCTATTTGCAATTAATATGCATTCAATCCAGTTCTATTATTTAAATTAAAATGATAATCTACACTGGCTGTGGTCATTACAGTGAACAGTGTCTGGCAGTGTGATGAGAGGGCACGTGAGCCCTTGTTGCTGTAGTTCATCTCATTGGAGCAGAGGCTGCATACCCTGCCTTATCAATGTATTTAAAATTCTGTGACAGCGGGAAGCTGTACTGCTCTCCCTTCACGTCTGTTTAGGCCCAGCTCCTTCACATCTCAGCCCTCGACATCATCATCTCATCATTATCTGTGCCTCATGTTTCGTGGTCATAAAGTTATTCTGACCACGAAATCGCCTCATTCTACTTTTGAGTTAAAAAAAACAACCTGCAACCAGATCCGCTGGTATTCCAGTTTAACTTTAACGAGTGACCACGTGAACTGAACCGGAACACTGGGGGGCTTCATGTTTCATTGCGTTACGTTTTTTCCCTCCTAATTTGTGATAATGATGAACGTTAACACTCCACAAAGTTTCGCATGCAGTGGACATTAGCGTTAACCCAGCAAGTCTGAACAGTAACAGAACATAACGGAACTTAAACTTTAACGGAGGGAAATGAAGACGCTGTAGACATTTTAACGCTGATTGGCCAAGACTCGATACCTCACATCACAGATGTTTTATTGCGAAGATCACCTTTTCTCACTCCAATCTGAGAAACGCTGGCTGTCACCTCCTTAAAATGATCTTGTAAAGGTCGCTATTTAAGCTTTGGTCAAGCTAACAGGAGCTAACTAGGCTCCATTCACTTCTATGGTAGCTAACTGTGGCAAAGGTTTTAAATAGGAAGTAATTGGAATTATGTCATACCTTACTCTTGAACCAAAAACCAACCCATACATAGCTTTTAAATCCATGATTTTGCTGCACTGACGCTAACGTCAGCTTGCTATCTAGCAAGCTAGCTAGCTAACATTATTATGTACCTGTTGAAGAAGTGATCTCTCTTTCAGTTATCTGAGGCTATATGTGCATAGACTGCTCCAATACTTTGGAAATGTTACATAGTAGGAATTACGTGGTTCAGTCAGAAGTGCACTGTTTGGGGGTTGAGTTTCTTCAGGCTACAGCAGGGGTCGGGAACCTTTTTGACTAAGAGAGCCATGAAAGCAAAAAATTTGGAAATTTATTTCAGTGAGAGCCATATAATATATTTTAAAAGTGAATTCAACTAAATGTCAGTATAATAAGCCTCTGAATTTATTCTTTTAAATAATGTTGTTATAACACTCACCATTAATGCGACTTCTGGTGCTGCATGGATTTGCTGATGTCTTTGTAGTCGGGTTGGTACTTGGTGAGGTTAAGCTTCATGCAAGCGTTGAGGCTTTCATCCGTTAAACGTGATCGTAGGTTGGACTTGATGTTTTTAAGATGTGAGAATGACTGCTCACATGCATACGTAGATCCAAACATGGTCAATACAGCAATACTCACACGCTGCAGTGTGTGGTATGTGACAGGAAGCACGTTCCAAGTTTTGAGAATCAGCTGGTCTTCGGGTTGGAGTTTTTTCATTTCTGTCCACATGTGCTTGCTCGCCAACTCCGCTTTCTGTCGTGTGATTCTTTCCAAATCTTCATTCAGTGACTTGAACTTATTCACCCACATGTCTGAGGCCTTCAGGTCAGCCACTTCTGCTTCAAAATCTCTGACGGAGACACCAGGGATGTAATTCAGGTCGGCTGTGTTCAGTGAACACTCGTTTGGATGGGTGATGAACTTAAAAAGACGAGTGTGCTCACGAAATTCTCCAAAGCGTGCTTTGAAGGACTGTAGGAGACTGGATGTGCAGCCAGCTAGCTGGTGGAGATCAAGGTTTTGAATGGGCTCACTTGCTGTGCATGCATCTTTAAATTGGCTCAGTTTTTCAAAATGTAGTAAACGACCTGTTTCAAGATCCGTGATGAAAAGCTCCAGCTTGTTTTCAAAAGCAAATACAGCTTGTTGAAGGGATAACACTGTATTTCCAATGCCTTGCATTTTCACGTTGAGCTGGTTCAGATGTTCAGTCAGATCTACGAGATAGTAAAACTTGAGGAGCCACTCGGTGTCGGCTAGCTCAGGATGCCCGACGCCTTTCATTTCAAGGAAAGTCCGGATTTCGTTCAGGCAAGCCGCAAAACGGCTAAGCACCTTCCCTCTTGAGAACCAACGCACATTGCTGTGCAAAAGCAGACCAGGATAGTTATTTACAACTTCATCCAGCAGTGTTTTAAACTGGCGATCATTTAAGGCTCGGGCAACAATAAAGTTGATCACACGAATGACCAGCGACATCACTTCGCCAAACTGCCTGTCACACATCTGAGCACAAAGTGCCTCCTGGTGTATAATGCAATGGAAACTTAGGATGGGTCTATTTTCATGTTCACGGAGAAGCGCCACAAATCCTTTGTTTTTCCCCACCATACACGGAGCACCATCAGTACACACTGAGAGAAGTTTATCCATAGGTAGACTTTTTTCTTGAGCAAACTCCATGAAAGACTTGAATAAATCCTCACCTCTTGTGGACCCTTTTAATGGCAGAACAGCAAGACTTTCTTCGCGCAGTGTGTCACCAACAGCATATCTTGCAATCACGCTGAACTGCGACAAATGGCTCACGTCTGTTGACTCATCCAAAGCCAGAGAAAAGAACGGCGCTGCATTTATGTCCTTCACTTGCGTTTCCTCCACTTTGTTTGCCATCACGATGGTACGATCATGAACAGTTCTTGCCGACAGAGGCATGTCTTGTATCCGTTTGATTATCTTGTCTTTGTTCGGAAGATCATCAAAAAGTTCATTGGCTACATCCAGCATGAACGTTTTAGCATACTCGCCATCTGTGAATGGTTTTCCGTTCCTCACTATTGCTAAAGAACCAGCAAAGCTAGCCGAATTATAGTCACCTTGCCGGGTCCATACGCGGAGTTGCTGCTGGCTAGCTTGCACCCTGCTCAGAAGCTCTTGGCACGCTTTCTTTCTGCTGTCTCCCGCAGGGTATTTTGATGCAAAGGTAGCGTGGCGCGTGTCGAAGTGCCGCTTTACATTCGACCGTTTCAACGATGTAATTTTGTCATTGCAAATTAGACACACCGCAGAACCTGCTCTCTCCACAAAGGCGAATTCTTCGGTCCATTCGTCCTGAAATGTACGATACTCGTCGTCTTTTTTTCTTTTCGCCATCTTCTTCGTCGAAGGGTTAGCTTTGAGCTAATGACCGAGCAGACGCAGTCTCAGACTGATTCAAAAGGGGGCGTTTACCTGTTTTACCCAGCAACGGCAAACGTAGGCCAGTATCATCCAATTAAAATAATGGACAATTGCTCCTGCAGCCCTGAACAGGACATGCGCAGTGAAAAATCGATGGATGGATTAAAACAAGTGAGAATATTTTGTTTTATCTGCGAGCCATATGCAATCATCAAAAGAGCCACATCTGGCTCGCGAGCCATAGGTTCCCGACCCCTGGGCTACAGTGTTGTCGATGAATATCCTGAGATCGCCACAAAAGCACTGAAAACCCTGCTTCCATTTCCAACATCCTCTTTGTGAAGCAGGATTTTATGCAGTGACAGCATTCAAAACAAAACAAAGTAGATGGGACATTAGAAAAACAATGGGTCCTTCGCTCTGACTAGGTCAGTGCTCGGGCCCTAATAAACATAAGGAACACACTGCAGGTGTCATTGTCTCCCATTATCCCCAGATGAGACAGTCTCGTTGCAAAGAAACAAGCTCAGGGCTCCCACTGATTCAGCGTTATTGTGAGTTGTATTTTTTATGCACTTTATATTTGTTCTCATGCCGATCGTATCATTTTATTTCGTTGTGTTTATCCGCCATACCTGTTTCTGGTGTATATTAAAAATATATCTAGGCCCAATGGCCTTCTTTATTTATTTACCTGATTCTGGTTCAGATGAAAACATGAGCTCATGCTCTATCTTGTGTCTCTCTGTGCCTTACACCATGGCTTGCCAAGTCTATTGAGTGTCAGCTTTCCAACATTCCTTTCTGGCTACATTTAGCTGTCTTGGACCTTAGCTGTTGATTTTATAGAGCAGGGGTCACTAATAGGCGGCCAGATCCGCACCCAGACACCGTTGTATCCGTTTTTAGGACCCTGGACCTAAAACCGATAGATAATTGAGGATTATTACATTTTGACGGAGCGCTTATATTTTAACCAGCGCAGCTTTTCCAGCCTTTATGGCACTTGTTCAGCGCCGACCAATTACATGTAAATCACATCACGTGATGCTATTCAGCCAATCAAATATGTTTATTCTGACAAGTTTCTTGACTAGAGTGAGTGATTTACATACACGAGGCTGAGACGAGGAAAGACAACGAAGAGGAGGAGAATAATTACGGGAGTCAGAAGTTATTTGACATGACGTTCTCTAAAGATAGAAAAGTGGTCAGCGAGACCAGAGAGACCAGTCTTTAACCAAGACTAGACAGACTCTTACAGGTTAATTCTTCCCACGGACAGTTTCATACCAGTATGGCTCATGTGTTCAGAGACTGGGGCGATTATTAAAAGCGGTAATGTGAAGCGTCACTACGAGACAAAGCATAACTCTTTTTAGCAATCGTACCAACTCAAATCCAAAATGAAGTCACAGAAAATAAACTAAATAAACAAAAATTTAAGAGCCCAATATGATCAAAATCCTAACTCATGAATTCACTGTCCAATAATGATGTTAACGGAGAAGAATAGAGCTGAAACAAGTGGTTTAACAACCACAGATAAAGTCCCTGCTGCACACCAATTTCTTTTGTTCGAAGATGAGAAAAATATAATATCATGTTAGTTTTTATTTACATCACTTTATACCGGAATTAACTGAATTTAAAGCTGCATGGTATTTCAGTGAAAATACGTTTTCTAAAATGTCAAAAGCTTTCTGTTATGGCAGTTATTCAGCCTTTATTTATTTATGTATTTCCATGTATTATTTATAATCCATCCAGTTAAATGTTAAAATCGGGAATAATAATTGATGTGTACTTAATTTATTTGATTTGACAGTTGTTGACTACACAGAGATGTCGTTACTACTACGAGGCTTCTTGAATATATATATGGCACTAGATAGTGCAAGTTAGATATTCTAATGTTTCGGACCTTTGCACAAGGATATTTTCGCAATCTGGACCTTTTGGAATTGGAATTGAATACCCCTGCTCTAAACCATACTGTAACTCTGCAATTTTGATCATTGTGTGAATTTTCCATTTATTTTTGACCATTTCTAGGCGCTTTACTGTAACGAACTCCTCCAAGGCAATTTTTCAGATCCACTTTCAATTCGGTCAGTACAATCTCAAGACCTTTGTGATTAAAAGTTATCAAAAGTTTTTCGTTTGATTGATTAATGTAGCCGTGGCGTGGCGGCCATTTTACGTGATTCCTCATGAAACAGCAAGCTGATGTACTTCCACTGGACTTGCTCAAATCTGTCCCAAACTTGCTATACTTGATAACAGTCATGGATGTCTACAAGCCAATTTTCACTCATAGTCATAGTGCCATCTACTGGCAACAGGAAGACAGCGTTATTTGACAAACGGCATCCGATTTACATGACATTTACATGATGTGGTCTGTACTTGATGTAGAGCAACGTTATGTATGTTTGCACGTGTTCTCTAGCGCCACATAGTGGATACAGTAAGTGGTGTAATATTTGCACTACATAATTTCCAGCATCACACAGTCCATGCTGGAAAAATACGTTGAACACCGGGACGCGTTGTCTGATGGTCGCAGATATGTATGGCCGCGTACCGCCAGTACCCCCGAGACGCAGGAAGGTGCGAGGGCCCGTACATCGCTGCTTGCAGCTTTAATTATTAGGGTCCGAGCACCGACAACGTCGGGCCGCAAGTTTCCTATTGTATCTGTAGGAATTATTGTTAAAGCCCGAGCACTGACTTAGTCAGAGCGGAGGACCTATTGTTTTTCTAATGTTTATTAGGGCCCGAGCACTGACGTAGTCAGAGCGGAGGACCTATTGTTTTTCTAATGTTTATTATTAGGGCCCGAGCACTGACGTAGTCAGAGCGGAGGACCTATTGTTTTTCTTATGTTTATTAGGGCCCGAGCACCGACAACGTCGGGTTCGCGAGGTCCCTATTGTATCTGTAGGAATTATTATTATTTGCTCGAATGAAAATGCGTTTAAGTGTATGTGACATGTCCCCAACCTCCCCATATTTGGCGAGCATATCAGGACTGCGGGAAATTTTAATATTTTCTGGGTCCAATGCTCGAGCATACAAAATTACTCGCTAGTGCCACCTAGATAATGGAAAGGCAAGCCCCGACAGCCCGTATGTCCAAATTACTTAAGATTTTACAGACATGAGCAACTGAATGAGTTCTACAAAAAATCCTCTTGGGACCCTAAGCTCCGCCTACCAAAATGTTCCGTCATTTTGAATTTTGTAAAAAAAAAAGAAAAATCACTTCTCCTAGACCCTGGGTCCGATTGGTACCAAATTTGCTGTGAATCATTATTGGATATATATCATCAAAAGTTATGAAAAGTTGGTTGATATCTTATTGCATTAATATATGGACCAATGAATTTCATGAGGAACTGGCCTTCTACAGCAATATATATAACTTCAAAACCATGTGGCTTATCATTACGAAATCTGTAGCATATGTTCACATTGTGTCCTGTAACATACCCTCAAATTTTTATTCCATACAACCACTAGGGGCCGATGCAGTGATACTCCCATTTCTTTGCATTTTTAGGCATTTGTCATTGTTTTCAGGCATTGTACTTTAACGAACTCCTCCCACAGAATTTATACAATCAACTTCAAATTTGGTCAAGATGATCTAAAGACATTAATGATGAAAAGTTACTGAAATGGCTTACTGACATTGAACGACCTTCGTTTTATGTGGCGCCCATGTCAGGCACATTTCATGCTGTTCGCCATGAAAAAGGAAGTTGTAACTACAAGGTACTATTCAATCTGCCCCAAATGTGTTATGCATGATGCTGGTCCAGGCCTGAGCACATTTCCATGGCAACATTTTCACAAAGTCATAGCGCCACCTACTGGCAAAAGGAAATGACAAGTTTTATACTTTGATGTATTCTGACTAGGAAGTTTCCCAGATCAGTCTAAAATTTGGTAAGGTATGCCATAAGACATGATGATGCTTCATCGTGAATATTGTGCGTTGTCGTTAAACACTGTTGCTGTGGCAACGCGTCATTCGCCATGAAAAATGAAGCTTATTTTTCTGTGACTTTTTACTGATGCTCAACAAGCCTTGGAACTTTGAACAGGTGTCATTGGTGATGGAAATAAATATTTCATATGGCTTTTTGGCTTGACCCTTTCAAATTGCCTCGATAGCGCCCCCTACAAATATTCAAAAACCCAGGCCCAGCGCTACGTTTGACCTACATGTATGAAATTTAGTAGGCACGTGTATCACATGAAGACTTAAAAAAAAGTGTCTTGGGACCATGCTCTAAAACTAACAAGAAGTTAGCCATTTTGATTTTTGGGTGAATTTCCCTTTGATTTCTAGTAGCTATACTTTCCTCAAATTCCTCCTCAGGACTTCATCAGAGCCACTTTAAATTTGGTCAGTACAATCTAAAGACCTTTACATTAAAAAGTTATTTTTTACGTGATTCATCGTTACACGTAATTCTTTACAAAAATCTTTTCTTTATACATGGAACTATATATTCTCCTATTTCTCCTCGACTCTTCCAGCTTTGAGTCTCTAAGCAGCGATTGTCACTGCAGAAACAAACAACCTTTATTTACTTTGACAGTCTATTATGTTACCAACACTGAAGCGCGTTCACAAACATTTCATTTTTTGTCGATTTTTACAGGCTTACAGTTACGATTGTTTTCGGAGGTACACTCAAAACACGTGAGGCTTAAGACCTGGCAAAATGACGTGGCCACGCCATTGGTCGACACTGGAAATACCGTTTAACTTGTGCACTCAGTGTATAATGGTCACATAAATGCATGGCCGCATCAACCACAGTCCTGCCTGTACCCTCGACGTACGTGAAGATGCGAGGGCCCGATCAATGCTGCTTGCAGCTTTAATTTCAACTTAATTTTTGTAGTATTTTGTATGTGTCAATATTTTCATAAAAAAAAACACAAATAATCCAAGACTTGACTTGGGCCCTCTTTGAGTTAAGACTGAGCTTGGACCTGCATTTTGTAACAAATAGACTGTACTTGTATATCGCGTTTCTAACTACATGTCATAATTCACCCATTCACACACTGATGACAGGGGCTACCATGCACAAATTGTTAAAGCTGAATGACAGAACAGAAACACTCCAGCAAGGCTCTACTTCAGCTCCATAATTAATGATTTAGGTCTTAGAAAACAACTGTAAATCAGCGTCACATTTGGGTAAACAGGGCTGTAAAGATCAACACATCCAATGATATGTTAGGCTTCCAAATTTGTGTCTACAGTTTGTTTAGTCCTCTTTCTGTTTCAACATGACAATCTCACTGTGCGCAAAGCCAGATCCTTTAAGTTTTTTTCCAGGTTGGAAGAACTTGACTGGTCTCGACATTATGCAACACATTTTGGAGAAACATGACAGCCTTATCATCAAACATCAGTGTTGGACCTCTCTAATAAATATATATGGCGAATGGAAGCGAATCGCTGCAGCTAGGTCCCTGATGCAGATTCATGACAGAGATGAAGCTTAAGCACAAGTTCAGTCAGGAAGACTATCTTTACGCTCCTTTTCATTCATAGGGTACATCCCAAGTCTCTTATTAATTGAATCCCTGTTTCCCTCACTTGCGTCCTTTCCTTGCGTCTTAGTCCCTCCCATGCAGGGAGAGACGCAAGGAATCCATGCGAGGAGAGAGGAAACAAGGAAATATTTTTTAAGAGATATGAGACGTCCTTTCCTCAGTTGCGTCATGTGAAGCGACGTCTGTTTCTGATGACAGCTGGATCAGCTGTCAGTCGGCTTTAACAGCTGGAGAGACTTTTGAGAAGTTTGTGTCTGTTCACATGATCACTGTACTTGATAATAGTAACTAATAAATACACACAGTTAGAGGTGTTTTCTCTCTGTAGCCTGTTACCTCTTTAACAAACTGTGTTCCTCGGAGATCCTCACTCCTCAGATCAGAAAAAAGAGTTTTGGGACGGCCGTCAATATGGCGATGCAGAACAACTTCCAGTTCAAGCGAGGAGTGAGGAAATGACAATTAAGAGACTTGGGATGTACCCATAATCTCTCAGTCTCTCTCTCTCTCCCTGTGATTACTCTATCAGCTGATTGGCATCACCAACCAGATTCTGCAGTTTCCTTAAGCCAATCACATTGTTGCTGTCAAACTTCAAAAAGTGTTCTCTTCTCTGCTGCTGTCAGTTGTCATTTCAGCTCAAAGCAGATGCGATACGAAAACTGTCCTTACCCAGTTAACATCTAGTTGTGGGTAACTAAGACAATGACAGATTCCGACTTCGATCATTTTCAGGAAGAGGCAGGTGTTAACATCTATGTTTAGCCGGAGCCGGCATTCAGCCCGCCGGGGGGCCGGCGCACTCCCCCTCTGACGATCAAGAAGCCCTCTTGGCTCAGTTAGCAGAACGCGTTGGTTTTCCAGCACCAGGCTTTCCTCTTTCCCAGCTCTGCCAGCTAGGAAGTTCAACAGTTAGACGTGATCAGTGACGAATCAGGCTCATCCCAAGCTCCGCAGGCGAAGAGGAAGATTGTCGCGTCCCGTACTCATTCTCCACCAGTGTTGGGATCTGACCATGTGCCTCGCCATGTGCTTTGACACAAAGGGATCTGGGCCTGTCTATTCTGTAAGCAAGGCAGAGCCTGATTGCAGTTAGATAGCACCAACCCCCACCAGAAAAGATTTCACACTCACCTGTGAAATCGTCACCCAAACGCACCATTGCGACCTATTTGGACGAGGGCCACAGACACCCCAGGACCCCCGTAGCTCAGACCCTGTTTCCATAAAACAGCCTTGCTCCCCGAACTCTTTGCTTATTCCTCTGACCCCTGGTCGGACAAGGAAGCACGCAACGTTGCTGTCTTTAAAAGAAAATCCTAGGTTTAACAGTTTTACATTCGCTGGACGAATCTACTGGACTGTTTTTTTTCTTTTGTTTCGCTTCCTGGAAGAGGAAGTGGACAATTTTCCTGCAGAAGTGAAGAAACGGATTTCTTCAGAGAGAGAGAGAAACACATTTCTCCTCTCCACCCAAGCCACCTTCGTTCCAGCCATAAGGATTCTCTTACTGAGCCAAAGGAAGTAACTCTGACAGAGAGTTTTTCATCACCGGGCCGCACGGAGCCGCGCCATTGGAGGGCCGACCGATCAGACCACGAAATCAAATCATAGTAAGGCAAAGAGTCTGGGCAGAGTTAGGTTATTGTGTTCATTATCTTGTTTGTGTTATGACGTGGTGTGTATGCTCAATAATCGCCGAGATTAATGACCGAGATTGTTAATGTTGTGTAGAAATTACTGTTGCTACAATCGTGTTGAGATAATTCACCGCTGGTGAGACCGGAAGTTGTTTCTCATCAGTTCAGAGATCATAGCCGCGGCCGTGCGAATCAAAGAGTCGCCGGTTTTGTTTCTGTAGATGAGAGAGAAATATTCTGTACTCCACCGCGGCGGGGAGGATCTTAATCTGTTTTTGGAGGACCCTTTTTGTTTTGTTTGCTTTCTCTCTTCTTTTACTAACCCACACACACATACAGCGTGAAGCTAATGTATCTCCGGGGTTGCGCTAACTGCATCAGACACGTGCAGATAACGAGATCTCTATTGTCTACTGCCATTTTAGAGTATCGCGCCATGTAGTGGCCAAGTTTCCCAGTAAACACAGCTCAGGATCTAATGGAAAGGTAACCCCTGTGATCTTAGTTATTATATTACAAAAATCATACCAAAAGGACCTCACCCTTTTGCAAAGCCAGGTACAGTGTAGGAAGGAGCTGACCTCTATACCACATCTGAAACACATTTCAAACTTAGTTTATCCTTGACGTAGTGATGACGGCGCGAGGCGTGCGCACGGCAGGTAATGACGTAATCACAGCCGGCGCGTGATGCGAGTATGATCGTGATGCTCGCGATCAAATGACTATCACAAATAGTTCACTGATAAAACACTATTAACATGTTTGGGGATTATAGGAAATGAGCAATTCGTTTGAGATGCTTCAGAACAGCGGGGTTTTAATTTTGAGGAAAATGTGTTTGTTTTGTTTTTTTACATGAATGGCTGAAAGGTTTGTATTTACGAGTACATTGTTTACATCTTGCATTAAATACTGATATGTTCTTGATCACTTTGTGTTGTGTTGTGTCTATTTGCCTTTTCTGTTGAGAAGATAACTGAGACTTGTGTGGGTTTTGAGGCACTGATGGCCTTTTAATGTCATAAATGCTTTGTAAGACATAAATAGTCGTCACTTTAGATGAGGTCGCACAAAATACTTTACTAACGACTAGTAACTACCTGAATTAATCATGAATTGCAGTATTAATACGCATTTATAAAGCATATATTAACATAGTCCCTAACCATTAGTGCATATCTAAATCATTGTGGATAGAAATGCGTGAATAATGTACATCTATATAAGTTCTTAATCATTTACTAACACTTTATAAATTCTGTTATTAATAATCTACAACTCCTTAATAATTGCTTTGTAATACTTCATTTACAAATGGCAAATCCATCATTTATAACGTATGAAAACACAATCAAGAAACACAATAGACAAGCTTATTAATCAAGAATAAAACATGTATAACTGTTATGAATTGTATCTGAGTGTTTATGTAGGAACAATGCTTTATAAATGATGAATTAATTGTTTACTTATACTTAACTCATATTTCATAGTGTGTAGTTATTATAAAGTTCCCTCTTTTCCAGAAAAAAAACTCTGACACTAAATGTACAGCATGTAATTTCTGACACTAGAGGTCTCTCAAACAAAACACCAACTTTGATGACATCATTAAATAGTGTTGGTTCATGGGAGTTGTTTTCTTCCTTTTTAACAACCACCATTGCTGATAAAAATCTGACTTGACTCAGGTATGTCATGTTCACGGACAAGGTAATGTATTCATTTGTAATATTGCAGCAAAAGTTGAGTCTGGTTCAACTGTTCTGCTGGACAGCCCTGCATTGTCTTGCCTGAGCCCCATGTGATATCAGCCACGCTCTGTTGTTGGTCTGGCTCCAGGAGACGGCTGCGTTTTTTAATGTGAGCTAAAGCCAGTCTGAACGTGAACCTACTGATCCCTGTTCGCTAATCAGAAACTGTTTTGGAGCGACATAAGCTTCAGAGGCGGATTATCTGGTCTGGGACCATAAACGTTCATAATGATATTAGATAGGAAAACTTACTATTGAGCTACAATCCACACTAGTAAGATGTGTGATGAGATGATACTAGATTGACAGCTGGTGGGATTGGATGTAGCCTGGGGAAACTGTGGCAGCAACCGCAAGCTGTCTAAAAGCTCCTTCACAGTAATGTTTCCCCGTTTAATGATTGGCTGGGAGAGTCCTGGAATTTCCGTCAGGATGTAAGATATCCATTCCAGAAGATAACTGTTACAATAAAAATAGTATTTGTAATAATATCATAACTCAGGGTAGTATTAGTAAGTTTATGTTTCCTGCTATATTCATGCCATAATAGTGACAGTTATATTGTACAACCCTGAGTAGGCATTATGTACATAGTTCTGACTAGAATTAAATAGTACATGGCTGCACTTTGGTTTAATTTAACATAGTGCGATGGATAAGTGTGGTGCACAAAATGAAAGTGTAAGAGGTTAGTTTAATAAGTAACTGTGGAGAAGGGCATAATGACTCTCTGTGTTTATCCAGTGACAATGCACTGAGATCATAGCAGTAAAAATCCACCCTTCCTTCCCTCTCTTGTAATTTTTCTGGCACAGATCATGAAGTTTCCAGTAAGCTACGTGCTACACACACATTCTGGCCTGTGGCCAAATCTACCTGCCAGACAAGTATGTTGACCTAGTAGGAGGAGAGCAGCGTTGCTTTCACCTTACTAATGATTGTGTGTGTGTGCTTGTACACGCATGTGTACCTGTTTGTTTTGCAAGTGCCCCGTTTAGTTAATTGATAGATTAAACAATGGCAGTGAGTGATGATTAAATAAGGTGTGTTGCTGTTGGGAGGACTCTCAATTTAGGTAGATTAGCAATGAGTGGAAGATGAAAGATCAAATAAATGACTGCCCACTGCTGTAGTTGTTGTCAGTTCTGTTAGAGACGAACCATAGTATAGAGGGCTTTAGTTTGAGGGAGTGAATCAGTGTTTCTTGGCTTGCTTTCACTCTTGTAGGTCCATTGTTATGTTTTATTTCTGGTTTGTATATTGTTCACACTGAGTTATTACAAACAAACAAAGAGGTGTAAACATGAATTACATGGACTGACAGCTATGTCACGCATGGATTGGACAGTTTTGTCTTTCAGCCTGCATCATCGGGACCCAGAGGGGGAAATCAAATTCCAGTGACTGACAGCAAGTCATGCAGCACTTTATTGAGCTTCTTTTTTTTATCATCTCTGGTGTCACACAGAGCAGAACCAACTAACAGGCCTGTCATACATAATAAGTTACAGTATGAGAAACGGAATGAAAAATATGCATTTTATTGTAATAGGTTACTATGTGGCTTTACTTTTTTGTTTTTTAAGCAGGAATTGCTAAAGTACACAGCATGACTGAGTTTGAACTCCTTTTCAATGATGAAAATTCATACTGAAGGGGAGATGTCTCAACTGTGGTTACTAGATTATCTTGCATAATGTTACTTAAAAAGATACTTATCTATCCATATTATGACATGGAAGCAGACTAAAATCCACTTTTCATGTGTACACTGTCTG
This sequence comes from Pholis gunnellus, assembly GCF_910591455.1. Lineage (NCBI taxonomy): Eukaryota > Metazoa > Chordata > Actinopteri > Perciformes > Pholidae > Pholis > Pholis gunnellus. The sequence goes on along the minus strand of NC_136529.1, from coordinate 1,503,235 downwards.
GCTGTATAGTTCACAACAGAATTGCAGTGACACAATTCTAAATGAACCAAACTAAATGGGCAAACAACCCAAACAGGTTGGGTGAGAAAGCACCTCTGAGGACTCCCTTGGAAATCTGGCAATAAGTGCTCGATACTAGAGTGAAACATAAACTCAATTATGACGCCATTCAATTTTTTATGTTTTTTTGCTTTATTTACCCATTGTGTCCATGCACCTTTTCTCAGCACTTCCCTGCTCCACACCAACACATTGTATCTGTTTTTAAATAGCCGTTCCGCTCACACAGCTGGGGGTCAAACACCTTGAAAGGGCACCAACAAACCAAGGTGGGTAATTACCAGACACACAGTTTATTTATTTCCTTTTTGGAGAAAATTGTTTTACTTTTCAGAAGGACTTTTTATCACAATAAAGACATTCTCATTCTCTCAACTGTTCTCTGAATTTACAATGAAATAGTTGAGCAGTTTTTATGTTGTCCATCAAGCACTGTCGCTGCCAGGACCACATGCAGCCCGTGGTCCTATGCATGTTACATATAGAGGGTGAATATCTTGTTGTATGGAAATGCCAAGTGGTCTTGTACTTGTCTAGCTCTTTTCTAGTCTTCACTAAAAGCGCTTTAACACTACCTTTAACATTCACCCATTCACATATTTAACATTCCCATTCACTCACGTAGCCACAGCCTACGGGAGCAATTTGGGGTTAAGTGTCTTGCCCAAGGACACATCGACATGGACTAGGGGGATCCAACTGCCGATCCTCTAATTGACACTCAGCCACAGTCGCCCCCAAACAAGGTTAAAAAAAAATTAGCATACACTGGGTTGAATCAGAAGCAAGCTTCTTCTCCAAAAGCTGTATTATCCGCCATGGGATAGTCAACTTCAGCGATTTGTTTTGCTACCCTCGCAGTCTCAGATTTTCATTAGAGTACTTACTCCATTGCTGGTGTCCGGTTCACCAGTGATGGTTTGTGTAGCAATGTAGTGCAATGCTGAGTAAATGGTAATGGCTGGTAAATGGATTTACATTCCCATTCATACACTGATGACAGGGACTACCATGCAAGGTGCCACTATGTCACTATCTGACATTCTCACACTGTAGGCACAGCTTACGGTAACAATATGGGGTTAAGTGTCTTGCCCAAGGACACATCAACATGGACTAGCGGAGCCGGGGATCAAACGCCGATCTTCTGATCACCCAGTGTAAGGACCCTGGAACTAGAAGGTGAGAGTATGAGGTTAGGTTATCTTTATGACATTTTCCGTAGCCATAGAATTATAATTGTTTTTATGTGTGCAAAAACATTATTTGTTGCAAGACATGATCATCGCAATAGTTCCCGCATTGCTCCAAAACCATCAGATAAAAATGTGACAAGACAGAATGGTGGCAGCCATTGGCACTAAAGGAAGTTCTTATACAACAGACAAGCCATCAAGATGTTATCATACCCTGTCATTTCCAACAGGCCAAACCTGTTGTACACCAAGCTGAAACCAAAACCCAGTCTGCCAGTGTCAGTTGGAAGAAGCAGACAGAGGTGTGTAAACCACACAAATCAGTTTTTCTGCTAAATGTTGGAAATCTAACAATGGTGGATTGATAGTGTGTGTCTACATATCAAATAGCTGTCAAAGACCATTATTAATTGTGCTGTCTCATAATGTAATTATACACAGACAGTGCACCTGCACAATCTATCGACACAGAATGTCTGCTTTTTCTCATGCAGACATTCTGCATGTGTCACACAAAAATGACACATGTTACATGGTTCATTTGAAAGCTTAATGCAAGTGTTGGATTGCATAACGCTGTCCAATTGTGCCAGTTAAAAGGTGCTATTGTGCAACAGTGGCATTTTCTGAAACCATTCCAGTAAACAGGTGTTACAGGTTTTTTTATGGCACCACATTGGTGAGTTTACGATATGGATAAGAATGAAGCCCTGTTTTCATGATGGTTATTGTTACATGGTAGGGCTTTCTCTGTATTCTGTACCCCAGTGCATGCTAGTTATGAGGGGCTCACACACCCACACACACCATTTGCCATATATATATGGGACCAAATCTTGATAGAATACAATAAGATCTGGTTAGAATAGGACCAGAAGTGGGTATAAATGGACCAGATCTGGGTGGAATAAGACCTGATCAGGGTGGAACAATGGGACAAGACCAATGATGTGATAATAATGAATTATCTTCAATGATGCACTGTATGTGTTTTGTTTTTAAAACTTTGAGGAAAAAATACAGTATGATCAAAACCAGCATACACAACAATGTAGGCTTTCATGGTCACCGAAATGTCTAAAGAGGCGTTATGGGAGGGATCATATTCAGGCAATTCCTAAGGCATTTTTTACTCATTCAGAACGTATTGATAACAACAAATCTGTTGAGTTTGTTTTCTTTGCAATTTGCGTAATGTTTACCCACATTTTTGGGTGAAATGCCTGGACTATTACAAAAGCACACTTGCTGTTGCCATCAGACAATACAGGTGTCAAGGACGGAAATCTTAAGGATCAGAACTGCATCTAAGTAGTTATTCATACCACAACCATGTCACACATGGATACAAAATGAAAAAATCTTTCTGTAAAACTTTGGTTGTAAATATTTTGCAAATATGCTCACATTAAATGTCCTAGTGAAGTTTCTACTCTCATCATCTAAAATTCTGTCTAAACTTTACCTTATTGAGAAGGTGTTGATAATGATAATGGGCATTGAATAGACAGTGAAATCGATAGACCTAATAGATAAACCTAATGATATAATTTATTCTCTATTCATGTATGGTGTAATTATGAATACTATTTAATGCAATGTATTGAAGGCCCTGCAGTTCTTTAAAAGTAGCCTACAAAATGTTTGTAAACACAAGCCTAGTTGCGGAGTAGCCTATTAACATAGTAGTTGTATTAATTTGCTCATGATTATTTAGTAAGCTGGTAAATTTACAATTTAATCTATTTGATATTGACCAGGGGAAAATGGCTCAGCTTTCATCCATTTTTGTGATTGCTGGCCAATCAATAAAAGAAACCTGTGGCTGAGTGGAGAGCAGGACCGTCTTTCAATCAGAGGGTTGACGGTTTATTTATGACGCTTAACCCCAAAATTGCTCCCGTAGTACGGTATGATCTACAGCAAGTTGCTTTGGATAAAAGTGTCAGCTAAAATGACTGTAATGTAAAGTGGATTGACAGCAAAGTGTCAAAATCACAATTAATCTTGTTTGGGCCTTTGCAAATTCACGCATTTCATGCATTTCTGTGACCATCATACACTGCATGCACGAGTTAAATGGTGTTTCCTGGTACTGGCAGGACTCTGGGTGACAGGATCACGCATTTCTGTGACCATCACACACTACAGCGCCTTGAAATGGTCCAAAAACGTCCGACTTCCTGCTCGGGGCCTAATTACATATAAAAATAGATCAGAAAAACAATGTGGAACTGATTTTATGAATGATTAATACAAACTTTTTTTTACAGGAGATCATATAAGATTTGCGATATAGTTACTCAGAAACTACTTTTTACTCTTTACATTGTGTGTACAAAATGTAAAATAAGTGAAACCAACATGCACCAGCATGTAGTGTACATTGTTGCTGTATTAATGTGAAGTAATATTAATTATTTAACTGTTGTTCTCTCTCTTCTGTTTTTGTCCATAACATAGAATTTACCAGAATAATACTTTTACAAATATGTCTCTACATTCAGCTCCACAACTGTTTTTAAATTAACATGGAAAACTGATGGTGAAATGTTCACCCTTTTAGAATAACAACAGCAATATATGAAAGTAAGAAAGAGAGGACTATAACATTTCCAGTGTCACAATACAGTCATTAATGCCCTTATACCCAAACAAATTATATAGTGACAGATTAGGATGAAGTAGTCCTGCATCACTAAAGAAACTTAAAAACAAACACCAGAGTTAATTCTGTACAATAGTAAAAAGTTAGCTTTTTTAGCCTATATGTGCTTACAGAAATTCACAAGCATCCAAAACGATGTCCATTTTAGTTACTGCACACATAGTTTCTGCAGTGACAAACAAAAACACAACATTAATATTGGTTCATAAAACCTACTAGAGCCAAAAACACTGGCTTACATTTTCTGCAACACCTTCCTTCTAAGAGGAAGTTAGTGTCTTAAACATCATGGGAAGAAATTTTTTTTCTTTTTTTTTCTCAGACAAGCCACACAAATGATTCTAGTTCCTTAACTACAGCTCTGATTGGCTTTTTTGTTTCCACCCATTTGGTGATGGATGCCTCATATGCCCATGCCAATCTCTTCAATCTTCCAGCCACTGGAGTTCTTTCCAAATTTGTAAACGAGCCTACGGCCATCAACTCGCTCCAAGATCTCCCTCTTATAGTAATACCTGAGGGAGGAGGGGATTTAGTTAGTACAGGTTTAAGACACAAAGTATGCAGTTCCCTTCATCATCTGATGAACTTCATTAATTCAAAGCACTTGTTAGTAAATGTTTTTGTCTCTTTCACAATATTCTTCCATTAGTGGCCAGACCAGGCTTAAAGGGGTAAAGGTCAATCGACCAATCAAAGAAATTATTACTGAGACTTTCCTAGTGTCTGTGGCTTTGGAGGAGCTTTGTCAACTGAAGTTAAATACTTCAAAGTTAGAACAAGAAGCTTGTATTACAAACTAGGGTGTGGTAAATCACTTGAAATTCTGCCTAACAAGATAAAGCTACACCGTCTTGGATGGTTGTCTATGTTGAAACATCTTATGCAAACAGAAAAAAAACACATCTTGACACAATTCTAGACTCTTGAACTTCTGAACCATGTACAGTAAAAACTTAATTTGAGATCCAGGCAGATCCAATGAAAAGCTGATGAAATAGCTGGAATTTCTACATCAAACTCTTTTAGCTGCTACATGAACTCACCTCATGGCACGGCTGAGTTTCTCGTATGTCATGCTGCTGTTCTTCTTCTTCTGGCCCCACATTTGAGCTACAGCCTCAGACTTGAGGAACTTAAAGACACCCTCACGACGGTCCTCCCACTTCATCAGGCCCTGGTTCCTCTCAGGGTGGATCAGAATGTCCCTTATGAATTCCCATAAGTGAGTTCCTCGGGGTGCTGCAGACAAACGGTGTGGCACAATTAGCTAAATGTGTGTTTGTATGTGCATGGATCTATATGAATAAGCAGGCAAATCAAATAGATATGACTGTTGCCTGGTTATGATGCAAAGTAGAATCTGTAAAACAGTTCAGCAGTGTTCATGTACAGAGGCCTTTTTGAACAGTGTTTTACATGATGAATGACATTACTGATTCTCCAAACATGGCCTTACCGTGTTTTTTTTTTTTGGGATTGTCATAAATGCTGCTGGTATGCTCTCTGCTGACCTTGGGAGGTCGCCCACGTGGTCGCTTTAGTCGAGACTCTCCTTTTTCTGTTTTGATGTGTACCTCTGTCAAGACAACAGTTAATTGTAAGACATTTACTTAATCTCACTGACATGGCTGAGACTGTGAAAAGAACCTTACAAACAATGATGCTTGCTACTCACTTGAAATAGCAGGATAGGAGAACTCCGGGTCTGATTCGCCACTGCCAGACTCCAGTGAGTCAAGGCTTGAGGAGTCAAACATGCCACCTGAGCCACCAACATGAGAGACATGTTTCAGATATACAGCATTAAGAAACTGAGAGGCAGAAGAGTTGAGCAATATGATGAGAATGAAATACTGACTGTTGGAGGAGGAGCTGTACTCGCTGTCAGACAGGTACTCAGTGTCTCCCAGAGGTGTCTTGGGTTCCATGGCAAGACTAGTGAAATTATAATCATCCCTGTAGTCAAACTCTCTCTTGTTGACAGCTCCTTCTGCTGTTGGTAGCGAGTTGCAACATTAGCCCTATGATTTCAACACAATATTTATTTATGCTAATATGTAACATTACTATAAAATATGTACCTTCGCCAAATTTAATGGTGCTGAGCAAAGGGAAGTTTAAGTTGTCCAGGAAGTTGTCAAGGAGCTGGCAGGTTTCATTCAGCTCTGGTCCTGACAGCTCTAACATGATGAGATGAAACATGATTGTGTTAGCTGTAACATATAACAGCAAAAGAAAATTCCAGCAAAGCATATGCATGGAACTACATTGCCTGTCTTTTGCCTGAACAGAGGCCAACCCTTGACTTACTAAAATCTTTGTATTGCAATTGCTGTCCAGCAATCAAATAACAAATTTAACCATATATATTCATATATGGTTCAATTTCAGCTCAGAATTTCTACAAACCATTCCCCATTACAGATGCAGTTTTACCAAATTTGGTCTTGTGTTCCTCCAGACTCTGGTGGAGGTGTAGGCCAAGCTGTGTGCCAAAGACCACGATGATTTCTTCTAGGTTCATTTGGCAGAGAGCAGGGCCATCCATGGCGCAGTAGGCCAAACTCAGGGTGCTTGCATCAAACTTGGTGCTCTCTACGTGGTCGCTGATCCACTCCAGAACGTTGTCTGCTGTCCAGCAGTAAGGGTTAATATGCCTGTACCACTGACCTGCAAAGAGAGAGACATGAAATACTTGATAGTAACTATGGGATGTGTGTATGGAATGATCTCTCTTTGCACTAGTTGCACTGACCATCATTGAGCATTTCTATCTATATATGGCAGTGAGACAATTAAGTTCAATTGTCTCTTGTAAACTACAAAAATGTAAAAAAAATTGCTTGTTTAATGTACTGCAACATGTGTCCCCTGCCCAGCCATCAGTGATGTGGACTGATACCAGTCTGCATCATCACCGGGTCTGGATTTGTGTCTCTAAGGTCAGACAAATAAAGTCTTCGCTGTTTCAACTATGAGGTGGCAGCATTCTCCTGTTTGACGGTTATGCTGAGTTAAACATTGGCCTGGTAAATGATTGAGCCAACAGTGTCTAAATGAGGTCAAAGCAAAGTTCAGTGAGCTAAAAGTCCCACCGGCTGAAGTTTGAAAATAAAGGATCATGTTTACGTAGAGATTAGTCTTTAGTTGAAACTGCCCACGAAACTCAGACTGAACTATAATGGCTAACAAAGGTTTCACAGCCAAGAAAGACACTACACAATTTCAAATCTTTGGTCTGACACAGATCACACAATTGAATCTTATAGCAATGACAAGACAGAAATTAGGTTCACAAAAACAGTTGGTGTCCCCCTTACCAATGTTGTATGCTGAATTGCTGATCTGCAGGGTGTTGATGCTGGGCAGCACACTGGGCTGCTGCTGCCGGACATCAGGGATACCAGTCTGATACATGGTAAGGTTGGCATGAGTCAAGATGCTGCTGAGGCACGGCGATGACATGGAGACACTAAGAAACATAGAAGTTACTTGTTTACATGCCAAGAGCTGCTTTCAATTCAAAGAGAAGTTATATATAATGAACACATTTGTTTGTTGTCATCTAGTTTTGTAACGATCAAATTCTGTAACATTAGGACCACTGTAACATTTCCAATAAATAGTTAACTAATGTATTTTACCTGATTACAGCACGAGCCACAATATGATGCAAAGGAATTTTGCTCTTAAGACAATCCGCAGTTCTTGTATTTTATAATTTCCACTGTTCAAGTATCAGTGCTCTCCTCTGCATGTTCTCTTTGTAACCTTTGTCTCTGAGGCAGAGATGCACCTGTTGCTGTATAAACTACCTGTGGAGCTTTATACTCCTGTAAAGGAGTGGGGGATGGACGCAGGTGAGTTCAGGGGAATTCCACCTGCAACTAGCCACACCTCCAACCCTCCTTCTCCTCCCTGTTCCTGAGAACTTGATCAACAAAACAAACCTGCTCTGCTATTCTCTCAAAGTTTTTTCTCTCTCTTTCTCATCATCAGTTGGGGTTATATTATATTAATAGACTGGCTTAGCTTTTATAGGTTACTTTGCGTTATTACATACGTTTGAAATGCATTACAGGATTTTAAAAATGAGTTTTAAAATGACTTGTGTGGAAGGTCACAATTTATATATTTGTATACAGCACCTGCTCATCTTTAGGGTTATGGAATGTTTATCCACACTTACATGCTCAGATAAACCCTGAGGGGAGACTAAATTGAGAAAAACACAGACACAAAACTCAGGGCAAAGGTGAACAAGTGGAATGTTGATAATAATTGTATCCTTACAGTGAGAAAGACAGTACACACCCTTTAGGAGGGCTGTTCAGGTATCATGTTGCACAGAGAGGGCTTCAGGTTTCTGTACTGCAGTAAATCTCTGAAACTTGTGGCTCACTACTGGTCCCTAGTGGTTACTGATCAGCTGCCTAACACACCTACTACACATTCTACTGCTACCATACATAAACAATGTTCTGATAAAATATGGGTAAAATCAATCAGCTGGTACACTTCCTGACCAAACGTATGTGGACAATCGAATATTGCAGCCGCTTAATCTCTGAGATGGCCACAGGATTTTGGAATCTGGCTGCAGGGATTTGCTTCCATTAAGCCACCAAAGCATAAATCCAACAATAATGTGATGTTGGGTGATATGATCTGGCTACACTCTAGTTAATCGCCAAGGTGTTGGAATGGGGTTGAGGTCAGGGCTCTCAGATTTCCTTACAGTGATTGCTCTTACTTGGCTTTTCAACAATTGTAGCATGTTTGAGACCATAACTACATTACAATTACACAGACTAGACACAGTGCATTAATAAATACACTATAACATTTTCGCTTCATTTTCTACTTCTTTTGCAATTGTTGGTTTCAGTTTGTGTTAATACAAAAATCCACTTGCAGTATATTGAAAAAATGAATAGTTACTCAGTCAGTGTTATTTTAGTGTCAAAAACAGTAAATGTTGCGTGATTTAAGTACTGATTTCGATTTTTCGTTAATGGTGGATTCAAATTCTGAGAATTGATTGTCGGCTCAGCTATCCAGAGCCAAAAATAGTGACAATGATAATATCATCATCTCTACAAAGAACATCACAAACATAAAAAGAGTCACAGAGTACAGGTATCTTGGTTGAGGTGAGCATTTCAAGGAAAATTATTGGTTTCTTTGATGGTATTAAAGCATATTTTTCTCTGCATTGTAGAAGCCAACGTATCAGTCTGGGATTATGGGTGCATTTTATACATGCATGTTTTAGTGGCGGAGGACCTATTGTTCTTTTGATGATGTTATTAGGGCCCGAGCACCAACGAAGTCGGAGCGGAGGACCTATTGGTACAGCTGCAGTAAAAACAGATCATCACAATTAAGAGTACACAAGCTCCTCTTGCCACAAGTAGTGTAGTGTGGTATACACGTTTACAACTTATAGACAAAAAAATCAGGCTTCATTACTAAGGCACTCGTTGCTTCAAGTAAGGTTTTGGAATTTTACAATTTGTTGCAATTTACAGCTGTACTACAGCACTTATGGCTGTGTAAGTGTAATTATGTCTAGAGTTGAAGGGGAAAAGGCATGGGGTACAGCTGACAAATGCTTAAGCTGTTAAGTGTTTTGGAAAAACAAAACAAATTGTATTACTGAAATTCTATGAATAAATTAATCAAATAATTGTCAAATTTACAAGTGGATGTAAATCTTATCTTTTTGACACCGATTATTTTCAAAAGCAGCAGCAGCGTATAGAAAAGTATCCCTAATTACAGTTAATGTGCTGCTTTTTGTGTTTTATAATAAGATGACATCGAGATGATACATTTATTAAAACACAGTTTTCACAATTGTTGCATACCTTTTTCATATAATCCCATTCAGTATTGGCTTTTGGAATTTGTTTCAACCAGTAGTGACCGGCAAACCTTCAAATGTTTTCCCCGAAATTTCACAACATCACTCACACCCTGTTTTTACAGCATGTGAGAGGAAAAGCTTAGCGTAGAATGCAGCCCCTCAGGTTTTTGCTTTCTGACGAGGCACCAGCTTTCAATGGCCTGGGGACTAACAGGCAAAATATTTCATCACTGGCTGTCTTTTTTCACTGCCTTTCTTTACTGTTCTACACCTGGCCTGTTGCTGAATGGAGGGGCTTTCCACATATAATGTTTGTGTGCCTTTAAAAAGACTAGGTGTGAAGCTATAGAGAGTTGTAACTGAGGTCTATAAACCATTATGAAGTTTTGGTGGTGAGAAAACTAGAAATTAAATTCAGATATTAAAACCCAACTGCGTCTTTGGTTGGTACATTTTAAGCATTATCTATAGCCTATAGTACAAAACAAAGCAAAAAAGCAACAACAATCAAGAAGAGAAATATCAAGGAAAAAGTATTTCAAAGAATAACCCTCATGAAACTCTTATATATGGCCACATATATTTTATTATACTATATATGTTGACGTAAGTATACTTTGATTTTTTTGTCTTCTGAGCTCACTGTTTTTTTTTTGCAACATAAGTCAAGAAACTATGGAAGCCCATATCCACCAGAATCAGAACAAAAAAATCCATATGTATATATTATTTTTTTCAATTTATAAAAAAAAGAGAAATGATAAGATACTTTAACACAATAGTCATAGAAGCAGCTCTTTGGCATAGGTTACCCTACATTTGACATAGAAATGGATTGTGAGTACATTGAAGACTACTTTAAATGTTGCTTTACAACAGATGAAATACTTAAATTGCTTGCTGTTTCACATGGGATTGTACAAAACAAAACGCACCCTTGAAAGGATTTTCAGCAAGAAGCAGCTCTGGCGGAGAAAGAATAAAACCGATGTTGCTGAGGTGGCAACCTTCATTGAACAGCAACTGGAATCATCTGGTCAGTGTCATGGTTACAGATGGATGCAGCAAAAGTGTTGGTGCATTATTTTATTTATTAGGGCCCGAGCACCGACAACATCGGGCGGCAAGGTCCCTATTGAAACTGTAGGAATTATTATTAGGGCCCGAGCAACCGACAGCGTCGGGCCGCGAAGGCCCTATTGAAATTTTAATATACATAATACATCGGGCACATATTTGGGGTGCTTGCCATACTCGAAAACTCACCAAAGTTTGCACACTTGTCAGGCCTAGTGAAAATAGCCATCTGATATTGGTTGCATATGTGTGTAAAGAAATGGCTCTCTAGCGCCCCCTAGAAGTTGGACCGGCAAAGCCCCTTGGCCAGTATATCCAATTTACTTGAAATTCGACACACATATCCACCTCCGCTAGCTCTACAAAAAAGCCTCTCAGACCCATGAACTCCATCTAACGAAATTTTCCGCCATTTTGAATTTTGTGAAAAGCCATTTTTCCAAACTCCTCCTACACGCTTGGTTCGATTGATACAAGACTTGCAGTGGATCATTATTGGATCTCTCATCAAAACCTTTTGATATCTCTTTGTATTGAAAGGATATGGACCAATAAACTTCTTAGGGGCGTGGCTTATATATCAATAGACATAACTTCTCAACCATTTGTCCTAAAATCACCAAATTTACAGCATATGTGCACATCTCATCCTGCAACATACCCTGATATTTACTTTGCATTCAACCACTAGGGGGCGCTACAGTAAACCTGCGATTTTTTGCTTTTTTGTCACTTTTTGCATTTTTCAGCCTTTGCACTGTAACAAACTCCTCCTACAGAATTTATGCGATCAACTTCAAATTTGGTCAGGATGCTCTTAAGACCTTTGTGATGTAAAGTTATCAAATTCATGAATTTTCATTGAAGAACCTTGATGTGGCGGGGCAGCCATTTTGCCTTATTCGGCATGAAAAATAAAGTTGTTATAACTCCAAGGTACATTATCCAATCTGCACAAAACTAATTATGCATGATGCTAGTTGAAGCTTGAGCACATTTGACGGTCTAAAAGTATTAATTTATTAAGTCAAGCATCAGAACATATAATGCATAGATCTATGGTTTCACAGAACACCATCAAAGATTAAGTATCCCTGGCGTCAGACACAAAGTCAGGGCTCAGAATACGTATCTCTCGTCTCGGTGGTTGTGAGCACTGTTCTAACATTTCCCTGTTTCTTTATCCTTTCCGATGAGGATTTGACCTTATCCTGCCCAGGGACGCATCATCTTCGCACACACACGCCAGGGTAGAGGCCCCTGTGTGTGTGGGAGTCTTCCTGCTGTGGGAGTTCTGCCTGCTGAGGGAATTCTCAAGGTGTCGGTCCTGCGTCCATTTGTTGCTACACAATATCCAACGGACTTATCCGTTTCATAACACAACTAGTTATAAGTTTAAGCTAAACCACCTGTGAGTCAGAGCTTCTTCTTTGTACGGGGAGCGCAAAAGTGCCTCGCCCGGAGTGCTTGAAACCTTTGCTCAATGACCACGCAACACTATTGCAATTGAGCACATACATAATTCTTATAAGTTCAATGCCTCTATATATTTTTAGCATATTTCTACAATATCAAACACGACCTTTCATTATTAAAGACTACTTTATTACTCTGTCGTATTTTGTTTTGCTAAGCCAGTGTTTTTCAACCTTTTCTGAGCCACGACACACTTTTTATATTAAAAAGATCCCGCGGCACACCAACAACCAAAAACGTTACAAAATGACACCTTTTAGCATAATACAGCATATATGCCATGGTGTCAAACTCAATCTCAGAGAGGGCCAAAACTAACAATTGGGACAATATTGAGGGCCAAATAGAGTCACCATTTAATAAACAGGATAGAAGGGATATTGGACAAAGTGCAAAAAGAACACATGTTTAGGTAGCTACATTATTTTATGCATATGTGCCAGAGCCAGATGTTTGGCATATTTTCTTGGCTGCCAGTTCATTAATATCTGGGGTTAGGTTCTGTGGAAACCCTCAATGTGGAGTGAAGGTGGGCATCAGTGATGACTCCTGTGTGGGTTTTTGTTCATCTTCATCACATGTTTGATTAGACTCCAGGCCTGAAGACATCTGCAGGCCAATTTGTAATCATAGTCATAGCGCCACCTACTGGTAACAGTAAGTTAAAGTCTTTATACTTTGCCTTCTTTCTCTTACTAGGTAAACCAAATCAACATCAAACTACTTCCACACAAATGTAAGAAGTTCATAATGCCAGTTAATGAAGCTTTTGATGTTTCGTCAAACGCCGTTGCCGCGGCGACGCAGTCTTCGCCGTGAAAAACGAAGGTCATTTTGAGAGGCTAAAAAAGCTTGAAACATAAGCAAACTCGGCACGCAGATTACAAGCCCAAAATGTAGTTATATAATATGCTTTAATTGCTTCAGAGGGGCAAATCGGCTCAATAGCGCCCCCTACAGAATCTTCGACGAAGCAGCCCTCGCAGTACGTTTCACATAGACTTATACAATTTAGTGGGCACATGTATCACATGTGGACTTAAAAGAAAGTCTCTTGGGACCATGCTTTATACCCAACCGGAAGTCAGACATTTTGAATTTGTTATGAATTTCTAGTGTCGTTTTTGTCATTTCCTGGCGCTGCACTTTAACGAACTCCTCCTAGGGAAATAATCAGATCAACTTCAAAATTGGTCAGTACAATCTAAAGACCTTTGTGATGAAAAGTTAGTCAAAGCTTGTTGTTTCGTGAAAAGCTGTTGCCGTGACGACGCATTCTTCGCCATGAAAAATTAAGGTGTTTTTTAGGGGCTAAAAATGCTGAAAACATAACAAAACTTGTCAAACACATTTACAATCCTGAATGTAGTGATCTGATGTGATTTGAATGCTTCAGAGTGGCAAGTCGGCTCGATAGCGCCCCCTACAATATTTCGACGATGCAGCCCTCGCAGTACGTAACACCTAGATGTATAAAAATTGGGAAGCAGGTGTATCACATATAGACTTAAAAAAAGGTCTTAGGGCTCTAAGCTCTAAACCCCACCAGAAGTCAGCCATTTTGAATTTGTATGAATTTCTAGTGTCGTTTATTTCCAGGTGCTGTACTACGAACTCCTCCTAGGGAATTAATCAGATCAGCTTAGAATTTGGTCAGAACAATCTAAAGACCTTAACGATTAAGTTACTAAAAGCTTGAGGTTTCATTGAACAACACGGACTTGGTGTGGCAGCCATTTTACATGGTTCGCCATCATCCATCAAGCTGTTGTAACTCGACTGTACTTTGTCAAAACTGTCCCAAACTTGACATGCTTGATGACTGTCATGGCTTTAGGACTTCTGCATTTCAATATTAACTCATAGTCATAGCGCCCCCTACTGATAAGCACGGACGTAAGCAGGATTCTATAAATACAGCAGTCCAAACTGAACTTATTAAAATGGTTTGTGGGCACACTACCAGAAAATAATGACTGCTCTGAACTAAATATGTGCATAGTAAGATGTTTGCAGAGCAGAAATTAGATAAAAGTGGTTGTCAAGCCACTGTCGGTGGGCATTAGTATAAATGATCTGTCCAGAGCTTCTACATGAGAATCAGGTTAAATGTTACAATGAATGCTTCACACTACAGTCGTAAATTGCAGAAGAGCTTAAAATGGAAACAGTGGTAAATTAAAGTGTTCAAGTAAAAGCAAATTATTCTACGGTTTTGTTAACTTTCATGTAAGTCCAAATCCAATCAGCAGGACATAGCAGGGAGTTGAACCCCATCCCAGTAAACTGACAGTCTGTTATGTTACAAACACTGAAGCGCATTCACACAGATTCATTTTCTTTATGATCTTAACAGGGTTACATTTATGATTGTATCGGAGGTACACTCAAAACATTTGAGGCTTAAGACCTGTCAACACGGTTGTTATGCTGCTGGTCGACGCAGCAAATATCATCTAACTCGTGCACGCAGTGTTTGATGGTCACAGAAATGCACGGCCGCGTCAACCAGAGTCCTGCCAGTACCCTCGACGTGCTTGAACGTGCAAGGGCCTGACCAATGCTGCTCGCAGCTTTAATTAGGGCCCGAGCACTGACACAGTCAGAGCGGAGGACCTATTGTTTTTCTAATGTTTATTATTATTAGGGCCCGAACACTGACGTAGTCAGAGCGGAGGACCTATTGTTTTTCTAATGTTTATTATTATTAGGGCCCGAACACTGACGTAGTCAGAGCGGAGGACCTATTGTTTTTCTAATGTACCTCGAGAACCCTGGCAAGTTTCCATTCATTGCGAGAGATCTCCTGTTCCTTTACAATCACAATATCGCCAACCTGCATGTTTCGTCTTGGAGAATGCCATTGTTGCCTTAGAGTGATGTTGGCAAGATATTTCCTTCTCCATCTGTTCCAAAATTGTTCGGACAGATATTGTACTCGTCTCTACCGCTTTTTAGCATACAAGTCTTCCTTCACAAATTGACCCGGTGGGGGCAGTGGAACAGAGAATTTCATGGTGAGGAGATGGTTGGGTGTTAGTGGCTCCAGACTTGTGGGATCGCTGATACTGTCAACAGTAAGTGGGCGGTTATTCACGATGGACATTGCTTCGTAGAAAAATTTTCTGAATTAAGGAAGCATCGTCAAGTCTTCCAGCACTGTGTGTAAGGACGGAGCCTAGTACATTCCTCAATGTCCTGATCTGTTGCTCCCATATGCCTCCAACGTGACTTGATTCTGGTACATTCATGCGAAAGTCACACTGCTTACCTGCCAGATATGCAGCCACTCTTTCATTGTTCACTTCCTTTAGGGCTCTTTCCATTTCATGTTTTGCTCCAACAAAGTTGGATCCCTGATCAGATCGGATATGTCTGACAGCTCCACGGATGGCAATGAAACACTGTAGCGCATTTATGAATGCGTCAGTAGTCATGACTTCTAGCATCTCTATGTGGACTGCTCTGGAGCATAGACACGCGAAAAGGAGACCATACCGTTTATGTTCCTTGCGACCTTGCTTAGTATGGAATGGACCAAAACAGTCCATCTGAATTTGAGTTGTGTGGCTCAGCTGTGTTTGTGTGATCAGTGTTTCTTATGTTTCTTCTTCTTTTTGTCCTCTAGGTAAATGGTGGTGAGGGATTAACACGGTCGCCAGGTAGATCTGCCATCCGTTGCTCCTCTGGTGGCCTGCAGGCTCTCCTACAGTGGACACACTGCCTTATGTACTGGGCTACTGCCTTGCTACCACCAATAATCCAGTAGCCATTGGTCCTTAGTTTATTTAGGGTCTGTCCTCTGCCTTGGTGTTGTGTTTTTCTATGATGGTGTGCAAGGATGAGGCGTGTAACACCGTCTCTGGGAAGGATTATTGGGTGTCTCAGATCAAGAGGTGCAGATGCTCTCCTCAGTCGTCCTCCCACTCAGTATATTATCTTGCATGAGTGGGTCAAGCTGGTAGAGTTGGTGGTTACAAGGCAGCTTTCCAGACTGCTGGCTGAGTACGTGAATTCAAGTGCTGAAAACGGAGGCTGTATGGCAAGTTGATTTTCAAGAGCGACTGTCATGGTTCTCAAAATGGACCACAGCGGTAAACATCATCACTCGGATTCAACGATTAGCCAAGAGAATTAGGAAGACGGAACCCCTAAGTGTTGAGGAAAGAAGGAGGGCTGCCCTTACTTCCCTGTGCACCCATTTTGAGCCACAGTCAGTGTACACTTATCCTTTTAACACAGTCGTCACCGTGAATTTTTAGATTTGTTTATGGCACAATCAAAGTCAAAGCCATTACTTGATACATTCATCCTTACGGACTCTAAGTCTTTTAGGTCAAAGGATTCCAATGTTTAACGTCTACCTGTAAGATATTCAACCTTTGAGGTATTCAACGTGACTATCAAACACTCACCCTTGATTTCCCGTCCTCCCTTTAATATATTTTTTTGAAACCCCCTGCAAGGTAATATTCCATACCACAATCTCCTTTACCCAGCAGTATTTTGAATCCCCTTACAGTGTTCTATGTTACGAAACTTTTTCTTTTTTGACCTAAGTTTTCACGAACAAGAACATTTCTATGAAATTAGGTCAACAAATATCCACAAATCCTGTTAAATGCTAACATGAATATTGACAAAAATATTCTATTTACTAATTCAGTGCACTTCTATATCCCAATTTGACTTTAAAAAAAACAAAAACAAACAAACAAACAAAACAATCCTTCAAAGTCAACTTTCCAAATTTCAGTATCTCACCGGATGTTTTAGAAGTCTATCTGGACTCAATCAGGTCATTTAGAATCCCAGTGAATATGATCAGGAGCCACGGATCGGTCCTCTCCAAAATTTGTCTGGAGGTATAGAGGCAGGAGGAAGCCTCCCGGATGATCAGTCCCCGTCCGCAACTGGTTCCTGACGATCTTTCAAGGGATCCTGTTTATGACGCCAAGTTTGTGGTGGAAAAAAAACTATTCAATAGTACAGAGTGAATAATAATAAGATACGTTTTGTTTTGTGTTCTAAGTGGTAAATGTTGAATTCATATTGATAATTATGATTTATTATGATATAGCAGTGAGAACAGCGTGGTTGCAATGATTAAATATGGTTATATTATAAATTCCAACAGTTCCAGAATGTTCATGCCATTTTCAAATTCAATGAAATACATTGAAGTCATTATGGCTTTTCTGTTTTTGTCTTATGTAAAACAGGACATGATAATGTGTAATAGTAGATATTTTTCTCCAAAAATGAAACTTTTTTACAAAGTATGGTGCTAGAACACTATTAATCATTTTCGTGCACTTTGTCCTGTGCATTTTGAAATGAGTAGCAGCAGTGGAGTCTGAGAAAGCAGCTTTACATGCTTCCCCAATGTGATCACATGCCAGCATGGAACAGTGTTTAGCAATAACTAATGCCATGGTGGCTTCAGCCTTTTTTGCAGTCAATATTTTTGCTAATTAATAGCTTGCTTTGGGTGGAACTATTATAAGGCTTTGCCTTTTGAATATGTTTTTGAGTTGTCATGTGTTTTTGTATATCACAAGGTTTGGCGTAGAAATCAGCCTTACAATATATGCAGTATGCCCGTGAATCATCCCCAATAGACGGCTTCAACCAGCCTTTGAATTCAGGGTTTGATTCCCACTCCTTTCTGTATTTTTGAGCATACAGTTTCAACTGAGACATGATGCTAGCTAGCTAGATGTTTAGCTGATGTCACAGAGAGGCACACAGACAGTGGACGAGCTGACCCAGATAGCAGTCGACTCCAGGGCGGATCTGCGGCGGATCTGCCTTAATCCGCCGCAGATCCGCCGTACTGTTGCACCCGGTTCGGCCATGCGCACCGGATACGCCCCGCCTACCGATCGCGCACCGTTAAACAGCAGTTCAAATACTGCAGGCAGCTAAGCAGCCACCATTAGGACCCACATAAGGGCGCAATAAAAGGGGGTGGGACGCTCACCTGGGGCATTTACTCCCGAACGCAGACAAACCTGAGTGAGCAGCTTATCAACCACGAGGCTAATGTCCAATGAAAAGACCCTAACCAACCATATCTCAATCCTATCTGACTTATGGCACTCAGAACGAAGCTCATTAGTTCCTCTGTAAATCTTTTATGACACCTCACAGATATAGTTTCATTCAGAAAAATATACAATATGATCAGATTTATTTTAAGGGATTAATATGTATGGTAGCAATGTTCATACAATGAAGTATACATCATTAAAATGAAATATATTTCATTAATACCTGTTTTATTTTCCTCTTTTGTTTTAAACATACAGGATATCGAAGGAGATCACATCCTGAGTGACCTGCAAAAATATAGCATGGGCATATATGTCATCAACAAGGAGGGTGAAGAAATCGGACATTATGATGACATTGGGATTTTCGTGGAAGGAGTAATCCTTCTCGACAACTGTGGATCTGTGCCCCGAGCTTGTGCAATGATGCTGGGAGTCATCTACGCTCTGAACTTGGCTTACCCCAAAGAGCTAAGATACTTCTATGAATTCATTCAGAAAGTGCTCTTTGGAATGAATGGTGAAAAGCTTTCCCCCCAAATCCTTGGACTAAAGAACAAGATATCTGCTGGACTGTAGTACTTCTTCAGCCGCTCTTGTGAACTGGTGCCATTAAAGTATTGTGGAAGACGAGAGTTTGAGTCGACATAATTAGAAAAGCACCAGTCAAACCTCAAACAGGAAATGATGTGGGACACTTATGAAAATATGATGTTTGCTAGAATGTTAATTTCATGTATTGATGTGAGGAAGGTTACAGTCTCTGGCTCCACACTGATCTAATGTTTGCATTTTCCATTTGTATCCTCAGAGGAGTACAATTTTCAGTGAACGTTTAAGTCACATGTTTCATGTTACATCTTGATTTTATTTGCCACTGCACTTGGTCTTGTTTTCATTGAAATACCACCTTTTGTTCTGAAGTGAAGCATTTGCGATTTTATTATTTTATATTTGTTTACATCCAGTTGTGGAAGAGACTGCTCCACAGATCTGATCTAATGTTTTCATTGCCACTATTTGTAGTGGAGGACGGAGTAGAGGGTTAATTGGGTTTGTGAATTACATGCTTCATGTACTACTTTCATTGGTATGTTTCTTTTTTTGTTTTGAATGGCAATGGTATGTTGTTTTTATGGTACACTGTTTTCAAGTGGATGGTACAAGTACATTTTGTTACAATATAATAAAGTAAGAGTTGCTTAAAAATATGTTGTTTGCTTTATTTGAATATATTGAAAGAAGACACTAATAATATTTGAATACATTAAACTTCATTTTAGTATGTAGAAATTAAAAGATTACAATAATTTGAATCTACACCAAAAAAAAAGGGTTAAGGTTACATGATCCATTTTAGTAAACAACATGGTTTTAGTTGGAATTTCTTAGGAAATTTGGGTTAATTCTACTCTAAACAGTTGGGCTGAAATTATAGATACAATTAAGCTAAACTTATTTCACTGAAAAAAATGATTCGGCCCCCTTGTAAATGTTACATTTCTTAATCTAGCTTATTTAATCGATTTTAATGTGTAATTGAATCCTACGTATCTTTTTTAATTAATCTCAAAATGTTCTGCGCTCGTTTAAAATGAGTTAATTCCATTCAGGTAAAAGTAATGAGAAAGAAATATGTACAATTTAATTTCCACACGTTTTCCTGTCTGCGCATGGGCAGACTGCTAGAAATTCAAATTCTGAAGGCGGGATTGTTTTCACTCTATTTCTATGAACTGTATTGAGAGGGACCCTTGATCATGGTTCTAACTTTATAACACAACAATGAATAACCCACAACTAACGCTATTTAACAGGGCAAAACACCACGACACAACAGTTTGTGACATAGAAACAATTTGTAACACTAATAATTGTACATTTATAAAATTTCACCGCCGAACTGCATGCTGGGTACAGCTCACTCGCCTGCTAGCACAACAGTCTGCTAACAGCTGGGAGAGGCTCATCACGTGCACAACGTTACATTAAAGAACAGAACAAATTGATGCAGGATGAACATAGACAGACCAGAGATGCACCGACAGAGTTTGACACATATGCAACGCTGATTACGTTTAATATGTGTGGCATTTGTAATAGATGTACGTTGGTATATAGAGGGTGATAAGACGCTGTAAAGGGAGGGACTTAGGACTCAGGGGAATGTAGGTGAAGGAAAGCGGAAGAGACGGAAGACACGCCACACGAACAGCTGTTCACCGCTCGTCACGATCCTGCAGACCAGAGATTCTCAACTGGTGGGTCGCCGCGGACCCGTTTTCAGTGGGTTGCGGGCCTTTGCCTTAAGCCGTGTTCACACCAAAAGCGTTTCACGCGTTTGACGCGGCGCGATTACATACAAAGTCTATGTACAGACGCGTTTGGGGCGTTTGGCGCGTTTGGCGCGTTTGGGGCGTCGCGTTTGGCGCGTTTGGGGCGTCGCGTTTGGCGCGTCAAAACGCCGAAACGCCCCAAACGCTGAAGTTGAAATATTTGAACTTCTGCGAAAAAATCGCGTGACGCTCCAGCGCGATAGCCAATCAGCGTTGAGTTGCTCTCTCCGTCATCAGTGAAGTCCTGCCGTTGCTAAATCAGAAAATAAATGCTGTAGCCGCTATGTTCACCCAGAGCTCTACGATACCTCATATCAGTAGAGACCGGACCAAACTATGTGTAGACATGTTTGTGTGTAAACCATATGGTACAAACAATGAATAGACGCTGCCGTATTTACGTCTATATGACGTTATCGTAATGTTAGCATAGCCTAGCACCGATCGATCCGAGCTTCATTGATAAAACAAGCACAAATCGGCATCATTACGTAGTTATTTCGGAGTCCCTTTTTGTCGGTTTATTGCCGTTAAATCACAGCCAAGTCAGTTTATAGTGTGTTCATACAGCTGTAGTAAACAGCCGACGTGTGGCTCGCTCGACACAGTGAGCTCGATGAAATCCACGGAGCTCCTCCGGACTATGTTATGAACCAGACATGACGGCGTTTAGTTCCCCGTGATATCTGGGACTTCCACAACACGTACTGAGCAGAAATAGAGGCTATTTTTCTACGGTTGATGGCGGACAGTTGAACAGCTTTCAGGCCGATAAGCCACGCCCCCTTTTTGGCGCGTCCAGCGCGTTGGACGCGATGGACGCGAATGAACACAAATAGTCCCCGGCGATGCCGGCGTTGCGTTTGGCGCGTTTGGCGCGATTCGCGACGCGTGAAACGCTTTTGGTGTGAACGCACCTTTATGCAGTGCACTCATTCACGCTCCTTTCCAGCATTTACGGCGCTTGTTAAGGCGCTTGTTAAGCGGTGCAGGAAAAACGCCGACCAATGCGTTGTAAATCACGTCACGTGATGCAGTTTAGCCAATCAAATAAGGGTATTCTGAAACGTTTCCTTACTCCAGTGAGATGTACCCACACCGTGCACCGTGACACAGGGAGGAGAGACAAGGAAAGACACCATAGAGCAGATCTCATGAGAATCTATGTGTGAAAATCTCCGGTCGATTTTAACAATTGAAATTGCTGAGAAGACCGCAGTGCTGCGAAAACATTGAAATAAGAGTGTTTCTCTACTGCACGCTTGGCCTTATGGTGAGGTGTAAGAGTTTGAAAAGAATACCATGATATACCGTGGTACTGTCAAAGTTCAGCAAAATACCATGATATACATTTTGGGTCATATCGCACAGCACTAATTGAAAGTTAAGATACTAGTAATAGCTAAAAATGTTTAACTAAATCAAACTTAATTTTAGTTTGTAGAAATTAAACCATTAAATTGATCTCAATCTACTAAAACAAAAAAGGTAAATAGTAATTGAGGTTACATAATACATTTGAGTATACTGAACATGAACATAGTGAGTAAACTTTACTCAAAATAGTTGAGGTAAAATTATGAATATAAATTAAGTAAAGTCAACTTAAAATATATATCTGGATTTAGATACATTTATTTCGTGCAACCACTTACCTAAAAAAAATTAAGTAAATCCAACACAACATTTTTTCAGTGTACTCAAAAATATTAATTAAAGTCAACTTGAAATATATATCTGGATTTAGATACATTTATTTCGTGCAACCACTTACCTAAATAAAATTAAGTAAATCCAACTGTGGAGAATTTAAGAATTAAAAGCATTATTTAGTAGAATTTATAGCACCCCTAGTGGCGAATGAAATTGTCACAATGATGAGAATGTAAATTATGTTAAGAGTCACAATATATTTACTTATGGAATGTAATATAGGTTTACAGGATGTTTACTTATAGAAGATATTATATGTTTGCAATAAGTTTACTTGTAGGAGTCTTTTAACATAATCATTGGAAGTGTTGAACCAAAGTACAGTCACATCGTTATGGGGGTTCTGAGCCATGAGGCAGAGAGATCAAAGGGGACACAGAGGTGCTGGACAAATGGCCAAGGAAGGAGGAGGAGAACCGGAGACAACTGAAGGGAAGCAGACGGCCATAAAACAGAGAGCACTCCTGGGTAACACCATGCGGTCCCAGGTCAGAGGTGATGTCAGAGGTGATGTCACAAGGTCTAGCCATTGAGATGAGCAGTGGATCGATGAAGGAGGCGTCAGAGCGATTGGAAGCCAATCACTGACCCCAGAAGACGGCCTTTGTGTTTTACGACAGATTTGGGACACTTTCCGACCATCAAAGGACATAAAAGGACTGTTTGCGAGGACGTGCGCCGGGCCATGGTAGTTCGCTTTGCAGGATCCGACTTGGTCGGGCCTGTGAGGGGAGTTGCACGTGGTCTCTGCTCTCGAGATGCATACTATCGATAGTGTATTATAGATTATAATTGTCATCATCAGTTTACAGTCGTCATTGTTTAATTAAATACTGTTTTGAATTTGGACCGGATCGAGTTACTTTATGATGCGCCTGCGCAGAAAGAAGTAAACACAGCAGCGGCCTTGCGCTTCCTCCACCAGTTTCAGCCTCAACAATTTGGCGCCCAACGTGGGGCAAAGAGGATTCTGAGAAGGCTGAGGAGACGTGGATCGGTGGACACTTTCGAAGTGCGCACGAACTAAAGGTACGCAGAGCCGTTTTAATAAAAATCTGCATAGGTAGACTAGGAAACTTAGGCGAAAGTGTCCCGCGATTGATGTCTCCTGAATGCTGGACACGAGGAGGAACGCAAGCCGGTAAAGTAGAAATTTAGAGTGACTGTAATACTGTATGAGGTGCATTTGCAATCTGAAATACTTATTTAACTAGTGTTGTTAACGCTATGAGCTTCGGGCTCTAGATATTGTTGCGAAATCCTACCGGTGAGGTCCGTCCAGAAGTACGGTCCGTCAAGAGAACGGAGCGTCAAGAGAACGCAAGCTTTGAAGAAGCTAATATAGCTACGGGCTAATAGAGTGGCATAAGCGGCTCTGAGTGTCGAGTGATCTTCGGTGAAACGACGACTCTAACGGGAAGGGTACAAATTGAATACGAGCTTAAGAAGCCGAAAGAACGGGTCACGTTTTTGTTAGCTCCACTGGTTGGAAGCTAGCTGTCGCGAAACGCTGGTATGACTGAGTTCTAGGGAATTAAGACGAACAGTTCGCCAGAGGGCTAGCTATCTGGATGGCTAGCCGCTCGAAAGCGCAATAATAACTGAGTTCTAGGGACCAGTTCGCTAAAGGATTTTGCACTTTGGATTGAGGCTCAATCGCTTAAAAGCGCTATAATGACTGAGTTCAGGGGAATCTAATTTGGGGGTTGGTAATAGGTAATGAATGGGGCGAATTGTACATAATATTGTTTTGTAACGGCTGTATTTTGTGATAAATGTTGTAGTGTTGTTGAAAGTTGTGTTGTAAGAAAGGGTAACGTACGGTGTGAATGAATTGTTTGAAGCCGGGAGCTAAAGGCCTGCTCCGGTGCTTACTATAGATAGTTGGATAAACGAGGAGATTATAAAATAACCGGTGCATGTGGAGAAGTCAAAGCACGGTCTAGCAGAAATATAGTGTGTGAATTCGGCACGTTATTGAGTTCAAACTATGGTGCTTTGTGTAACGTTTTCGCCAGTTAGCTTAGCTTGTTTCGTTAGAAGACGAAGCGAGGTAGCTGCTAGCATTAGCTACAAGCTGTTTCCGGTCACATCCGGTTGAAAAACCATAGAAGAAGAAGAGAACTCTGCACAACTAGCGGTTTGGATGAGTAATTGCATGATGATTACAGAAAACTCCATTACCCAGAAAACCTAGAGATGAAATCTGTTTAGAACTGCAAAATAGTTAACTACAATACGCCACCCAGTAGATTGGTAGATCGATTACAAAAGTAAGTTTTTGATGACAAACTTGTAGCATTCATTGTTTTTGACTCTATAATCTTTTAACTTGCATAGTGACTTCAATTGTTGCTTAGCATCAACACAGCATTTTAGACTACCGTAGATAATTTTACATGTACTTGTTCGATTGGTAATTAGTTTCAATTCAATAATTTAACTTCAGATGGTACGTTTAGCTTTAATCCAATATTTTGACTTTCAGTTTTAATTCAATTTTATTCTACAATTGTTAACTTTGATTCATATTTTAACTTGCATAGTTGATTTAGACTTTGATTCCAGCAGTTGTAATTTTTTATTTTATATTTTAATTCAGAATTTTAATTTTCATAATTTTTAATTTTAC
Organism: Pholis gunnellus; assembly: GCF_910591455.1. NCBI lineage: Eukaryota > Metazoa > Chordata > Actinopteri > Perciformes > Pholidae > Pholis > Pholis gunnellus. Next base: position 1,478,152 of record NC_136529.1, on the reverse strand, counting down.
GATTTTTAATTGTAATGAAAAATAGAAAGATACTTAATCTTTCACTCAGTCAGGGCTACAGTCAGAATAGAGATTCGAGGGTAGACGGAGTAGAGAGTTTATTGAACGCTCCTAGCCTGCATAATGTTTACATCAACTTCGGCGAGAGGCTCACTTTATAGCCAAGTTGACTTAGGAGTACCAAGGGGGGTGCTTAATTAATTTAAAGCCAGAAATCAGATTTCTTTGAGATACTGAAATTTGGAAAATTGACTCTGATAAAAAATTGGTTTGTTTGTTTTGGGTTTTGTTCATTTTGGGGTTTTGTTTTGTTTTGTTTTGGTTTTTGTTTTATTTTGTTTGTATGTTTTTTGAGTAAAATTGGGATTTAAAAGTGCACTGAATCGGGACATAGAATATTTTTGGTAATATTCATAATAATGTTTCGATAATCAAATAATTGGGAGGGAAGCAAATTGGGGTTCCTTGAAAAGGCAGTTTTTGCCTAAGGAAAATTGTGATCAACTTTGAGTGTGCTTGGAGCAGAGAAAAAGGTGAAGCAGATAGAAGTAAATTGATGTCCAAGAGGGAAAGAAAGAAATGTAAACCGTTAAAGCAGACTGGAAAGCATAGGTGGAGAGAGACGAATGCCGTGTTTTTGTTTTGTTTGTTTGTTTTTTAGTCGAGGTACATGGTCGAGTGAATCCTGATCTGGGACTCCACTTCGCTGCCGTATGCTCCTCACCCACAAACAACATGAACGACACCACTCAACATGCCGAGGATGAAGAAGATGAACGAGACTCATTCAAGATCTACAGTGTCAGCCCTGACCGAAGACTTTCCGCCATCCATGAGCCTGGAAAACATCATACAGGAGAATTGTGTGACATGGACAGAGAAGTTTCGTCAGCACAGATGCAAGGATGCCCAGCTGATAAGGTATCAGGCCATGAGAGGAAGCTGAAAGGGGGGGCAGAGACTTTGAGACTTTGACACACCAACTGAAGCCTTTGGGTGCCATAAAAGTGGCAGCTTGAACATCAAAGAAGAGGCTGCTCATCCTCCATGAACAAGGAGTGGGTGAAAGGATCGACAATCAGCAATCAGACTGGGGGGGTGCAGCAGGCAAGCGGAGTGGACCCCTAGTGATGGTGATGCACACAATACAACAAAGAGGGTGAGTTAACTTTAGATTCTTAAATAACAAACTCGTACATTTAATACACGCATTAGAAACTAGACAAACAACACTCATATCCACATAGCGCATGTATTCGAATGAAATTGAAGGATTTGGAAAGTTAAGACAAGTCACGTTAACTATTAAGGTATAGATGTTTGGAATGTCACATGCAGGCTGATTCACTTCACTGCACAGCACATATGTTACGTGAACTAGAGGAAGTATGACTTAGAGAAGTGGAAAGGTTATGTTATAATGGTTATAATGAGTTTATTGGACAAAAAGTACTGCTGCTGTCTCTGTTTCTCTGTCTCCCACACAATCTGAGTTGTAAGAGGGGGAGATGTTCTGTTACGAGGCCCAGGAATGCTGTGATGTCTGACCTGCAGCAAGTCAGACTCAATACACTGACTTCAAAAGCACAAAGGATCCTGATAAACAGCAGTAATAAAGATTGAGAGATGCATAACAGATTTGTTTCTCTTGAACAGGAATTTCTGCAGCTGAAGCCTGTAGAATTGTGCCTTAAGTGTGCCTGCAAAAATATTCCTTACGTGTGATATTCAATTATTATAAAATTGTGAATGAATAAGCCTAGACAATTGACATGTGATCGCTTCCATTGTTACGCTAAATTAGTTTACAGCAGAGATAGCGTGGCAAAGGGGGGATAATGTAATGTCATTTTGGAATTTTGTCTGTAATTTTTGATTTTGTTGTAAAGATAGATCCACATTTTGAATTTAGTAACGTCATGAAAAATCGCAACCTTTGAATCAAGATACGACCAAAATCCAAGTCTTTTAACTCAGTGATAGGACTTTAGGAGATAGGACATGGAAGGAGATTGAATCTTATACTTTTATTTTGGTAACTGTACAGTGCAGGTTATAATCTTGATGTATGACTAAATTGACACGAGTGAAAAGCAAATTCACCACCGTTGGACGACGATGAAACACCTGGAACTAAGTGGCCTTAGAGGCACAATGTGTTGTCTACTGTTTTTCAGCATGTAAATTGTAACACCTATTCTGCTTACACATCATGACACCTGTGTAAAGAATGATCCTTTTCCCTACACAGCTTGTACTTATTTTAGAAATGCTACACGAGAACTGTTAGAAATGCTTTTGAATGTATTAGCCTCAAGAATTGTTAATGCAGATGTTCAAGTGGATTCCTGCAGAGATTGGTTGACAATTATTGAAACAGATATACAGGGCAACAACCAGTTATGAGTAGATGATGCATTGATGGATACAACTGTTTAATGTTCAATTGTGAGGGATTGTGTTATTCCAGGGAATTGATTAATTCGCTGTGAACAGCGAATTAGGGGGGATTTGTGGAGAATTTAAGAATTAAAAGCATTATTTAGTAGAATTTATAGCACCCCTAGTGGCGAATGAAATTGTCACAATGATGAGAATGTAAATTATGTTAAGAGTCACAATATATTTACTTATGGAATGTAATATAGGTTTACAGGATGTTTACTTATAGAAGATATTATATGTTTGCAATAAGTTTACTTGTAGGAGTCTTTTAACATAATCATTGGAAGTGTTGAACCAAAGTACAGTCACATCGTTATGGGGGTTCTGAGCCATGAGGCAGAGAGATCAAAGGGGACACAGAGGTGCTGGACAAATGGCCAAGGAAGGAGGAGGAGAACCGGAGACAACTGAAGGGAAGCAGACGGCCATAAAACAGAGAGCACTCCTGGGTAACACCATGCGGTCCCAGGTCAGAGGTGATGTCAGAGGTGATGTCACAAGGTCTAGCCATTGAGATGAGCAGTGGATCGATGAAGGAGGCGTCAGAGCGATTGGAAGCCAATCACTGACCCCAGAAGACGGCCTTTGTGTTTTACGACAGATTTCGGACACTTTCCGACCATCAAAGGACATAAAAGGACTGTTTGCGAGGACGTGCGCCGGGCCATGGTAGTTCGCTTTGCAGGATCCGACTTGGTCGGGCCTGTGAGGGGAGTTGCACGTGGTCTCTGCTCTCGAGATGCATACTATCGATAGTGTATTATAGATTATAATTGTCATCATCAGTTTACAGTCGTCATTGTTTAATTAAATACTGTTTTGAATTTGGACCGGATCGAGTTACTTTATGATGCGCCTGCGCAGAAAGAAGTAAACACAGCAGCGGCCTTGCGCTTCCTCCACCAGTTTCAGCCTCAACACAACACAACATTTTTTCAGTGTACTCAAAAATATTAATTAAAGTCAACTTGAAATATATATCTGGATTTAGATACATTTATTTCGTGCAACCACTTACCTAAATAAAATTAAGTAATTTCAACATAACATTGTTTTCAGTGTAGCTAATAATGTTTAACTAAATCAAACATAATTTTAATTTGTAGAAATTAAACCATTAAATTGATCTCAATCTACTAAAACAAAAAAGGTAAATAGTATTTGAGGTTACATAATACATTTGAGTATACTGAACATGAACATAGTGAGTAAACTTTACTCAAAATAGTTGAGGTTAAATTATGAATATAAATAAAGTAAAGTCAACTTAAAATATATATCTGGATTTAGATACATTTATTTCGTGCAACCACTTACCTAAAAATAATTAAGTAAATCCAACACCACATTTTTTTCAGTGTATTAAGCTAACATTAGCATCTAGTTGAAACAGTAATACATTTTACCTTTCTTTTACAGGTTAATTAAGTCATTAAAAATGGTCATTAAAGTCATTAAAAATGGTCATAAAACACCATAAACACACAATACCTTGTTCCCATTCCAGCTAGGTGCTTAACCATTAATAAAGTAACCCTTATTGCAGAGGAATATCTTACGAACACTTTTCTTTTAGTACACACTGTTAATTATCTTACTTTTTTATGCGAAGTCAAGTTACTACTCTCTGACGAGATTTGTATCTGCTTCCGGTTACGCCAGAAGGACTTCAAAATAAAGGACCCGAAATATAAAAAGGCACTTACAAAATAAAAGCTGGCAGGGAGTAATTATCTTAGGTAACTAGCAAACAAAGGCTTGTAGGAAATATTCACCTTACTAACAGAACCCCTTAAGAGTAATTTACATTCGTCACCTTTTGTTACGTGTTGTATTTTCTCCCCTCCTGCCCTTCTTTCTCTCTCCCTCATTACCCTGTGTCAATTCTACCTGTGGGGGCCGGTCGTGCTCCTCTGTGGGTTGCACCAACTTCAGGCTGGCCAATCAGCAGAGTGGGAGCCAAGGATAAAGAGGGAAGCCTCAGGAAATCAGTTGTCTCTTCATTTTGTTGCGTTCTTTCGATGCTGGTACTGAGACTAACTGTTAAGGTTCGTGGTGAGAGGTTGCGGACAGTAGGTGAGTTTGGTGTACCCTTTACATAGAAACAGGTAGTTGTTTTCTGTGTCTAGATACACTAGGTTTATTGGTCGGTGCCCCCTCTGTGTTTTGGTGGAGTAACATTTAGAGAAGCTAGAAAAGCCATTTTGTTTATTTAGTTTCAGAGGTAGTTAGTCAGTGTTAGTTTTGTTATATTGATTTTGATTGTTTGGCATGACCACACATGTCCCATCCTCTCCCACTCTGAGTAAGACTCCCTTTTGTTGGAATGTATGTGAGAAGAATAAATATTGTTTATGGTTAAATTCCACGTCTGTTTATTATTTGGGTTGTTTTGTGTTCGTCCCTACTCATCCCCTTGACCAGTAGAAAAAGGGATGTAACACCTTTGAACCAAAGCTCTGACACTAAAGGATTTTTTTTCTTGGATGATGGGGCACACAGAGGTCAGGTTTAGAAATGCTCAGCTCACATTGCAGTGTGGGGGAAGGAGTAAGAAAATCATGCAAGCTGAGACCCCAGAGTGCAAACAATTAGAATTTGGATGCAAGTCTGTAACAGAGATAATAAAAGACTCCAATAGGCTAAAATTGACTTTCTCTGATGGTCATCAAGCAGGTGTTGGTTGTGGAATGTTTGTTATCTACAAACCCACCAGTAGATGGAGCAAACAAGTTATGCAGAGATGTAAATATATTAATGTACAACATAATTCACAGAGACACTGCAAGCCACTGACTCGGAAAGGAGCTAAGAGGAGCTTGGAGAAGAATTTGTATCAACTTTTTGTTTTTTCCAGTAATGACATATTTTAATGAATATGAGGGGCTGTTTTCCGGCAATAGCTCTCTTACAATGCTTCTATGATGATTCCCCGTGTTTGCAATTTGGCACCTGCAACTTGTCAAACAGCCCTTCGGTATGTAAAAATGATATGTTAAAAGTAATGTGACTAGAAATATCTAAATTCAGACCTTGGTTAAAACTGAGCTTATTAAAGCTGAACTATCATCACTTAAGACAGTGGTTCTCAAACTTTTTCTCTCACGCCCCACTTTGGAGGAAGAAAAATGTTCACGCCCCAACAAAATTGTAACAAAATTATCCATGTTGAACTTTTATTGAAATAACATTTTGTGACGCCATATGCTCACACATACCAGGAGAATTTTATTTTAAATATGAGCTTTAAAATGTAGCATTCTGGTGAACTCTGAGAAGAGAATTAAGGTGATAAGACATTTACTTTAATCAAAAAACTAATTAATTATTCAGTTATTAATCAGTATTTCAGCTCTATTATTATTAACCTTTAAAAGTTTTAGTCATATAAAAACAAAGATAGCGAGAACCATCGCCTGTACAAATAGTGATTAGTTTTCATTACTGTATGGCTTAATAACTTCTACTGTACAGCTGTTAGGATTGTGGCCTATCTTTTATTTGCAATTAATATGCATTCAATCCAGTTCAATTATTTAAATGATAATCTACTCTGGCTAAGGTAGCTTATCAAGAGTAAAATAATAGCTGTGATTTAACTGCACTTGGGACTGTTGGTACACTGGCTGTGGTCATCACAGTGAACAGTGTCTGTCAGTGTGATGAGAGGACACGTGAGCCCTTGTTCTTGTACTTTATCTCCTTGGAGCAGAGGCTGCATTTAGCATACCCTGTCTTATTAATATATTTAAAACACTGACAGCGGGAAGCTGTACTCTCGTCTGTTTAGACCTCCACCTTTATCCAGGCCCAGCTCCACCTTTATCCAGGCCCAGCTCCACCTTTATCCAGACCCAGCTCCCTCACATCTCAGCCCTGCGTCAAGCTGCGCTACACAACCAGCCTCCTCTTCCTGAAGCTCTTTGACCTCATCATCTCATCAGTATCTGGGCCTTTCATTCTACTTTGAGTTAAAACAAACAACCTGCAACCAGATCCGCCGGTGTTCAGGTTCAACGTTAACGAGTGACCGCGTGAACTGAACCAGAACACGGGGGGGGGGGGGGGGGGCATGTTTCATCACGTTACGTTTTTTCCTCCTAAATCGCGATAATGACGAACGTTAACAGTTCACAGAGTTCCGCATGCAGTGAACGTTAACTTAACCCAGCAAGTCTGAACTGTCACAGAACATAACCAAACTTAAACTTTACGGAGGGAAAGACGTGTAGACATCTTAACGCTGATTGGCCAAGACTCGACACGTCACATCAAAGATGTTTTATTGTGAAGATTACCACATCACCTTTTCTCCTCGTCTCACTCCAACCTGAGAAACGCTGGCCAGTTGCCACCCCCCCCCCCCCAAAAAAAACAACAACTCTACGGATCCACACGATTCACGTGGATGATATATTTTGATTCAAAACGGCGAATTTCGCTGAAAAGCGACAAGTTTGCAGGTATGAATACAATTCTGCATTTACTCCCGCGCCCCACCTGCAATACCGCCGCGCCCCACAGTTTGAGAACCACTGACTTAAGACTTATGGCAACTTAATAATTAAAGCAAAATGCAATTGCCTATTCTCTTGTTTTACAATAGTGCTTTTTTCCCCATGAAGATTGATTATAAATATAGCCGATTACTATAGACTTCGCCTTTATTCATTCTGTATAAACCTTGATAAAGTTTAGATGAAGAAGAAAAAATAATGATGGGGAAAGATCTTGTTCATGCTAAAAATATAAATTTGTCGTGAGCAAGCTTCAAGCTCCTGATGACTTCGTCAATTTTTAAGGACCATTATCTTTCTTAACCAAATGCTATAAGCTGTAACCAGAAAATTGTTAAATCATGCTTTAGTTGCTACAAGCAGATATTTTGCTGAAGTGTACATTGCTAGAAAACAAATTAATTATACATTGTTTGAGAATAATTTGCAGTACCCTCATTACAAACATTTTGCAACTTGCCAAACATTTCTTTATTATGTTAATACAAAACATAATCCAGGTGGCATTATATTTTCTTCAAAAAATGTTTTAAAGGAGCTGGAGTTATAATCTTTATGTCTGCCCTATGTTGTTATTTCTATTCATTTTTTCTCTGCTGTATAAAGTTAGTTATGCCACTATGAGACCAAAAACACAAAATACCTTTGTGTCCAACACCGAAGTCAGATGCTTTGAATACTTATGCATCACCCTGATCCCCTCTGTTAAATGTTCACTGTACTATAACAAAGTCACACTGCTTTTGCACTGAAAGTAAAATAGCTTATTTTTCTGAGCAGTTAAAAGACTTTGAAGATTTCATCTCCATGTTGGCCTAAAAGCTGAAATGGATTGTACAATACGTCTCAATGATGCACATGGACACATCAGTGATATTACCTGGGGTTATCAGGTGTTTTGGGTCTTTCAATAATCAGACTCCTCCCCTGCTTATTCCCATTTTGTCCGGGCTTCCTGTTGTTGCATTGCAACCATTTTACTGGCTTGCTCATTTTCCACTGATGCATGCACCTCCTTTTGGCTCAGTGCCCTCCTTTCTTTTTCCTGTACCTTGCCAGAGAGTGGTCTTGTGTTGCTACCTTGGCTAGCCCTCGCACGAGTCCCAATTGCATGATGTGTCTTAGCCGTGAAGCAGCAGCCCCACAACCTCTGCCACCTTCCACTTTCATCCAGTTCTGACCTCAATGCTTGTCTGGGAGACTATTGGGTCACATCACTCAAGGTATTACAGCACCTCCCTCGTCTAGGTCACCATGAATTCTTCATTCAGGGTGCTCATTCGGAGCTTCAGCTTGTTACTCTCACAGTGGGCAATGCTGCTCAGGCTCTGAGGTTGTCCAAGCCACCTTCTGAGGAATCTGCTGATCTTCTTCTCAAAGCTAAAAAGACCTAGAAAACCAAGAGGGGCCAAATAAACCTTGGGATGGTGCCCTGCTGGTCAATCCAGGCCTTGAACTTGCCAGGTAGACCTGACTTGTCCACCACAATTAACCAGGCTTGCAGTTCTTGGTTGGTCGCTCTGATGGATGCTGTACCTTTCCTAGGTTCTTCACAGGTTTTTCGGTGATGGATGGTGTGGTGATGAGTGGAATTTATTGATGGTCTTTCCTTACCTCCACCAGGGATCTGGATTCCACTGGCTTAAAGCTTATGTGAGCTCAGGTTATCAGCTCTACCAGCCCCTTCAGGATCTACCTGCAACCAGGTAAAGAATTGGTCGCAGTAAGACCCTGATGGACAGGTGTCTCTGTGACACCAGATTTGGTAAGAAGTCATCTGCACTCAACCTCAACAGACTTCACTAGCATGTTCATGGCTAGAGCAAAGGATCCCAGGTTAACATTGGGGATGATGATGTCAAATCCTCTTTCCTGTTACCACTGTCTGCCATGGCCAGCATGCCAGTTTAGAATCACCACCTCATCAGTCAAGAGCATAGGTTGTACCTTACAACAGCTCAAGTCCTACTCATAATCATGTAGCTGGTCCCTTACTCACCATCAAACATCGAGCATACCTCTGCACTCTTCTTTGTGTTAGCTCTGGTAGTGACATCTACAACAGGTTGCTTTTTAATATACCCAAGATTTTAAAAGATATGGGGGAAACTACGTTTTCCTATTATGCACTTCAATGGAATAGTCTACAAAAAGATTTAAATTCTGAAACTATCTTCACAGACATCATTAAAACCTCTTAAACTCTGCAAGGACGCCGGCGTCCTTGATCCCCTCTCCTTCCGTTCTTACGGCTTGCTCATGCAAAATATGTCACAAAAAATGGCAGTGTTTGGTATCCCAGCATGCACCAAATCCTCATCTTTGCATATAAAACATCGATTTTCTTTTATTTCTTATGGATTTTTCACAAAAGGAGCCCGAACACAGTGTCCAAAGTTGCCATGACCGCTGCAAGTCGGGTCTTGCAGCATTTCGACGGCGAAAGATACAATACATACCTGAATTTACTAGTAAATGTATTGGCGGATGTTACCATGGAGCTAGCGGCTGCAGAAAACGCTAGTAATTATAGTACAAACCTAATATAAGCCGTCAACCTACATGATCATAATTTTCACTTTTCATGTGCGGCTCTTTTCTGATGCTCCATTATGGTGTGTCTGTGTCTAAAAATTACTTTAGCGATCACAATGATGCCGGGTTTCAATACTGCACTATGTTAGCAACTGGCTCAGTGTTGTGTGTTCACTGACTGTAATGTATTGAAGCCAGGAGACCGAGCTATCTTTACCTGCCCTGAAAAGGTGGATTTGCTCCATTTTTGTTTGACTGCATTTTATGAGTAACAGCTAGCGATACGTTTAGGCTTGTCAAGCCCTTTGTCTAGAGGAGACTTCAGGCTTTCTAACGATGTATTGCATGTGCAAATTGAGCTTTCCTGGGGGTGTAAACAGTCTCGCGTAACAGAGCTACCCGCATACTCGGCCGTGCGCTCGGTCGTGGCTATTACGCACAGCAAGTCTGCTACTTACAGACCACGTCTTCCACCATATATACTTAGTTTTTGCTATGGCTAAAAATAAAAGGGAAATAATATAATGGCAAAATGTAAAGGAAAAAACACCTTTATTATGTCAGAATATCATTTGGTTATCATGTGTCCATTTCCGTCTCCCAATATCCTTTAGAGCTCCGCCTGGATCTCTTCATGGAAAGGAACACTGTAGAATGGTCATACTTTGTCCTATCATCTTCAAATTTGAGGCAGGTGTTTACTGATAGTGTAGTTACAGCCCTACACTGTCCTTTACCAGTACAGATACAGCCAAAGGCAGTTATCTATACTTTTTTATTTTAGGCGGACACAAATCTTCAATTTTTACTGACTTCAAAGGCATACTGCTCTGTTTCTGTATGACCCACAGGTCTACAGACACTTTCACAAGGAACTTTAGGGGGTTTTCTTTCTGGCAAGACCTCATTGATGCATATAGTCAGAGTGGTTCAGAAGTTACAGCCATTTTAATTTGGGTATGTCATTTTAGGCTGGAAGAGGTTAAGTGTGTGGCGGATGCAGGCATGTGATTGTTTTGCTTGAGAGGCCACTGTGTTAGAGGTCCTCTGCACCCAACCTCAGCGGAATTCATGGCTCGAGCAAAAAGGATGACAGGTTACCTTTGGGGATGATGATGCCAAGGCAGCTTTCCTGTCACCATGCCAGTTTGGCATCACTTCCTCATCGTCAAGATCAATGTGGTGATAGAGGCATGTGGTTGTTTTTTTCTTCTTCTTGAGTCCACTGTGTTAAACAGCTGTTCTTCTGTTTACTGTGAATTTGTGACTATCATGTTATTTATGTTTTATTTCATTGTGTTGTGATTTTGCTGCTACCTTGGCCAGGTCTCTCTTGTAAAAGATATTTGACCTCCATGGGACTTTCTTGTAAAATAGAGCTTAAAACAATAAAAAAAAGATATTTTTACCTTTGCCTTTTCTTATATATTTTGCACAATCTGAGATGAGGCACAACTCGTTGCTGCCTCACCTCGCGTGTCTCCTCTTGAGGAAGACATGTGCAAATTCAGCGATTTTGATTATAAAAATGATTGGAATCATACAGAAATTATATTTATAGCACAGATCAGAAGATAAATATAATTTTTTTATTATCATTATTGGTTTTTTACTTTTCATGATGGTGTGTGTGTGTGTGTGTGTGTGTGTGTGTGTGTGTGTGTGTGTGTGTGTGTGTGTGTGTGTGTGTGAGTGAGAGAGAGACAACAGCAGGACCTGATTCATTCATTCTATTTCATTTAAACTGTACATGTTAAGGAAACATTTCTGACAATTAATTGATTCACATCAATATAGAATATTTTTTCTCTGCAAGATAAATTCCAGCAATGCAAGATTGTATCCACATGTGTGTTGTCCAAAGCATTTATAATATACACGATTTAGATTTGACTAGTAGGTCCCCTCTTGCACTGTTAAGACTGACAGAAGCAACATCGATATGCAATTATGGATGAATAAGAAGCAAATTAGCACAGCAAATTATCCGTATTAAAAAAAGAGTGAATCAGTATGTTTAATCTGACCTTGCTATATTCATAAATTAATTTAAAATGAATGCCCTGAAGATGCCAAAACAGCAACAAAAAAGTGTAGTCGACGCATGATTCAAAACCTGGCTACAACTGGCTTATTAAGAGCAAATACAAAATGAAATGTAATCCACAGGATGAAGGGAACACTTTAAAATGCATAATTTACCATTCCAAACAGGTCATAAAAATGACCAACAATTCCACAACAGAATATGAATTCTCTACGAAGAAAATTACACTTCCTCTTGTGATCAATCTTTAAATGTAACTTCAAAATGTTTTATATGATCCAATTTTAGTCGGGACACAGACAGCAGAGTAAAAATGATTTGAAGCTTCTCATGTCATGGTTAAGAAGACAACTTTATGTCACCTCTAATCCTCTGTCACTCATGTAAAATGGTACTGTAGCTGAACACTAAGGTGTTAACATACATTCATGCTGATTTGACACTTAACTTTGAGATCATAAAATCTGCCTACGTTTGGGTTATTAAAAGCCATTACAAAATGAAATCTAATCCACAGGAGGAAGGGAACCCCTTTAAAGGGCATAATTTACCATTCCAAACATAAAAATGACTAACAATTCCCCAGCAGAATATGAATTCCCCATGGAGAAAATTACACGTAATGTACACTTGTGATCAACCTTTAAAATGTAATGTTTTATATGGTTTAAGGTTACTCACCCCTCTCACCCTCTCACCCTGGACAAAAACTGTTTGTGCCACTCCCATCTGGCAGGAGGCTGAGGTCCATCAGGACCAAGACCTCCCGACACATGAACAGCTTCTTCCCTTCCGCAGTCGGGCTCATTAACAGAGCCCGGGACCCCCACTGACTGTCATCCCCAGGAAAAATTCCTACCGGTCACTCCCCTGCATCCCTTCGATCCGTATTTCACTCGACACTTTTACACTACACATCTTACTTGTTTATAGTTCTGTTATCTGTTCGTTGTTTACAGTCCTGTTATCGGTTCGTTTGTGCACTTTATTTTATATTTTATTTTATATTTCACTTTATTTTATATTTCATCCTTATTCTGTTTCACTTTATTTTATATCCCAATATTAATATTATTTTGTTTCTACTTGCACTGATTGTTGTTGTTGTTGATGATTGTTAAATGTTAAGCACCTTCCCGTCATGTCAAATTCCTTGTATGTTCAACATACCATGGCAATAAACGGTTCTGATAAAGTAAATTTGTTACTAATACTGCAGTCTGTGATATAAGTGCATGCATCCAATTTACTTGATTGTAGTTAAAACATAATTCTCATTTAAAGTTGCCATGATTATTTTTATAATATTGGTATCACAGAGAAATGTCTAAATACTAATAACATTAAAGTTTAACTATCCATTTTTGAAAGAAACAGTTTTTGTGGTTAAAAAAAGACTCATTAGGTGAAATAATAGGTGCATGCAGCTCCACTATATAGTGAAGTCCACACTTTGATAGGAAGACATCGCTCAAAGATGCAAGTCCCCTCTTGGCAATTTCTTTAAAAAAAATCGCACATTTGAAGTAATATACTGGTTAAAGACCTTAAAAGTAAATTCACTATTCCATTTTAGTATTTTTAAAATGACCAGAAACACAAGTTCCCTGTTGACTAGGGTAGAGCGATGGTGCACAGTTGGCTTAGTAGGTGTGTGTGTGTGTGTGTGTGTGTGTGTGTGTGTGTGTGTGTGTGTGTGTGTGAGAAACAACAGCAGGACCTGATTCATTTCAAAGTACATTGAAGTGTCACTGTCACACAGGATATAACTATAAACCATGTATTTCAGATCATTATTTGGACATTTATAGAAATGTACAAAGCAATTTAAGAATGAAATGCAGGATGTCTGTGTGTCGACCATCAAACAGTGGATCAGAGCTCTGTCGTTCACTAGCTGCCTCCTCACTGTGACACATCCCTCTAATCATCTCCCTCCATGAAGCAGGTAGGAATTCTTTTTAAATGAATCTGCCAAATTACAAGCAAAAGCCCCAGAGAACCCTGATGGGCGATGCCTGTACAACCACCATGCAATTACTGAAGTTAACAAGCCAGGAAATTCTGAATATGTGCCTGTAAACATCATTTAAGACATGTTATTAAATTCAACATCAAACACTGTCAAAGCTGAAGAGTTTACTGTTGCTTTTAAGATAATAACCTGGAATCATAAGATCTCTCCATCCTGTCTTCCTTGCCAGTAATACCTCTAAACACTGAAAATGTATTGCTGTAAATTACACTCCTTGTGTGAAAATTGTGAATTTCCAAATTATCAGCTTAGTTTCAACCTTGGTGGCATTTGATACTTTTTTATAATACAAAGGGTTCTGAATGATTTTATCCTAGGTATTTTGCCAAGACACATACAGACAAAATGAATACATACTGCAAAGAACCTTAGGCCATATGCAAAAAAGACTTTGATTAGAAACAAGCCTTTGTCATTCTTTGAGTATATTTCATCATATTGTAAAAAGACATCTCCCTTTTTTCTGATGTGTTTTTGTTCTGCTTTTACTGCAAACTCAAGACTTCCTCTCTGTTTACCTGTTGTCTCGATGAATTCATGATAATGTACATTTCAAATGTGTATAGCACATTTTAAAATACAACAAAGTTTGCCCTAGGTGCTGCACATACAGTAGATCAGCAGTCATACAATAAAAGACTGGATTAATAACAGTAAGTGACATTAAAATCAAGACAAACTGACAAAAATCACACAAAAGTGCCATGTTAAGATCAAAGGTGTTAGGCCAGGGAAAAGAAATAGGGTTTTAAATGACTTTTAAACATTGGTAAGGTGGATAACCACCTAATATGAAGGGGAAGATTGTTCCAGAGCTTAGGGGCAGCAACAGAGAAGGACCGGTCGGCCCGGGTTGTCATTTTTGTTTTCGGAACAACTAATAGCTGTTGGCCAACAGATCTTAGTGAGCGAGGTGGGGTATAGGGCTGCAGCAAGACAGACTGGGGTGGCGCCTTTTAAACACTTAAAAACAAATAACATTTTAAAATGTATTCTGTACTCGACAGGTAGCCAATGAAGGGATTTTAAGATCGGTGATATGTGTTCATGCCTGCGTGTACCAGTTAAAAGTCTCGCTGCAGAGTTCTGCACCAACTAAAGGCGTGATAGAAGTTATTTGCCGATTCCAGCATACAAAGAATTACAGTAGTCCAGTCTGGAGGTGATAAAAGCATGAATAACTTTCTCCATGTCTTTTGAGGATAGAAAGGCTTTGACCTATAAGAGTCTTAGATGAAGGAAGCTGACTTTGACCACGGACGCAACCTGGAGGTCCAATATAAAAGATGAGTCCAAAATCACACCCAGATTTTTGACATGGAATTTGCAGTGGGTTGCCATGAAGCCAAGACACAATGAGGGACTGTCCGGTATAGCAGCTGAAAGGCGAGAGGGATTGATTAGCATGATCTCTGTTTTACCTTCATTGAGGCATAGAAAATGTTGCGAGAGCCAGCTTTTGACATCAGCCAGGCAGCACATTAATCCCACGGTTGTTCAGTACATCCGTGCGTTTTAGTTCCAGTAAGAAGTCCTTCTCGATTCATGGACGCCAGTGAAGACAGTCGAGCCTCCCCAGTTGTATTTCTTGAATAGGTTTGAATGCGCTTGAGGGCTGAAAATGTCCGCTCGACAGAGGCAGCAGATGTTGGGATTGTCACCGCCCAACATGTCACGCTAGCCCACTGACCAATCACGTAGTTGTAGGCCAGCTAGCAGCTCTGACACGTCAAAGAATACGCCCAACATGTCAAACTAAAGATCTGATTGGTTGAACACCATGACAATCAACAATATCGTCCCCATTCACTTAAACTGGAAAAGGATTCACTTGTGAGTCAGCAGGCCTGGGGCCTCTCTTCTACCTAGAGACACAGAGGTGAAATCTGATTGGATATAAGCTCTACTTAAAACAAGCTGCACTGGAAGCAGAGCAACTGAGGAATACAGTAGCTGTGCAATGAGAATATAAGATAATATTTTATAAAAATATTTTTATAAATAATACATGTAGTATATTTAAGAAGAATTATTAAATTATAAAATAGCTATAACTTTGATTCTGTCTAGGCCAGCAGAAAAGGCTTTGAAGGCCCTGACGGCCCACCACTGCTGTCTATGATAGGCCAACGATGTAATTGTGTCGTTGTGCTATTGGATAGAGATCTAGACCGCTGATATCATGATTGTCAACCCCAAACAACAGCAAGGAAATAATGAGTGTGCATATGTGAGGAGTGATTGGCAGAGGTATGGGAAATAAACTACGGGCTTAGGCATGCAAGAGTATAGTCTTCCTGTCTGAGCATACTCTAGAGCAGGGGTGGCCAACCCGCGGCTCCCGAGCCGCATGCGGCTCTTTGCCCGGTTTCATGCGGCTCTTACGTTCATATCGAAGTTTGTATTTGTGTTTTTTTAATGTTCGTGTTCGCTTCGCTTGAGTTAAATACGGTATTTTCGTCAAACGCGCATGTGCGGCCACAGATTACGTTCCTCGTCGACCCATTTAACGCCGAGACGGACTGTTTGAAAGCCCCGCTAGTCACAGATGAGGATGCGGCTGAGTTGGAGATGATCGATCTTTGTGAGGAGGACCAACTCAAACCTGCTTTAAGGGACGGGACCATTGAGTTCTGGAAAAGTGTGCCAATGAAAAACTACCCCAATGTCAAACGGGCTGCGCTTAAGATACTGTCAATGTTTGGGTCAACATACGTCTGCGAGTCTGTGTTTTCTACCCTGAAACACGTGAAATCAAAGCATCGATCTGTTCTGACTGACACCCATGTGAAAGAATTGCTTCGAGTGGCAACAACGGAATACAAGCCAGATTTGAAGAGGATTGTTCAAGGCAAGGAATGCAGGGAAGTCCCACTAAGTAACATGCATAGTAAAAGAAAAACACTATTGTAAATTATTATATTTTTGTTTGTGGACTTGGTTGAACTGAGAGTTTGTCTGTGTGAGACAGTGCACACAATGTTCATTGTTGAAAATGACTGGCCTGTGGTCTTAGTACTGTAGGAGTCAATTTCTGTCATTATCATGTTGGTGTGTGACATTTACAATAAATCTGGCTGAGCAAAGATATGTGTGTGTGTGAGGAAGGGATAGGGTGATGTTCATGTGTGCCCATGTGTATGATGTGGCTCTTTGCGGTAACACAGTAAAAAATGTGGCTCTTGGTCTCTGACTGGTTGGCCACCCCTGCTCTAGAGCTTCATTTGTCTTTAACTCAGAGGCCAACCCTTATTCTATGAAGCCTATATGAACTCTGTGTTGACTCTCCCTGCCCCATCTAATTATCCAAGTATTAACACGCGAGTAAACAAATAAACTGAAAAACTACCCCTTCAATTTGTACTCTTCTTGCCTGTCTTGATAACTATAATGAATGTGGCAGTTAAAACATTAATGCAGCAGAAGGAACGCTTTCATTCATTATGTGTAAGATAATTGACCCCTCTCCCATCTAAAGGTCTAAAGGTTTGAAATATTAATCAGAGTTCTCCATTTTTTTTAAAGAGGATGAAATGACCTTTATGCAACATCAAATTGATTATCGCACAGTGTTTGGAAGTGCTTCTTGTCCGACACTTTAATCCCAAAGGCCTAGAGCGGATGTGTACTTGCATGTATTGTAGAAAACAACAACAGTTTTCAAGGGAGAACACAAAATTGGGAGTGGATGTTGGATGGGAGGCTGGGAATTGTCTCTTTAGCTCCTTCTTAACCTTCCTATCACGAGAGATCTACGGAGAAAGTTTAGTGTACAGCATGTAGTACAATGCACTTCTCAGAAACGAATATAATGAATGCTACACACATGTTATATACCGACTTAACGAAGAAATTCTGGGTAACAATAACTTCGAAGCCAGTTTACACACTGCAAACACAATTATACACAAACTAATATAATCAACAAGAAGATGTACCACAATATCACGTATTTTTCGCAACGACTGCGAACTCTTCGATGTATATCCTGTGTTTCTCATCTGTTTCCTGAAGAAAGGGGGGCCAGACAAGCTTGGGGGGACCGGGGGGGAAGGGATTTCACTTTCGGCGTATCGGATTTTACGCTCAGCGACGCACGGCGCATTTTTGATTTTTACTGGCTAACGATTCTGTCAATCAATACCAGCTTACGCCCACCATTTTTTTTTAGACTCTTACGCGTCGAACGAGGTGTCATAGTCTGAAATTGGCCAATCATAGGCTGATAAAGCCTCACATAACACAGGCAAACTGCAGTCAGACGAGAATGGATCCATGGTTTACAGCCTCAGAGGATTCTAGCTCTCAAAATGATGCCAAACTGCTGTATTTGGAACACTATTAGTGTTAAAACAAGGGAAATATATAGTTATATTGCATATAAAAGTACAATGGAACAGCTTGTTCCAAAATGACAATTTTACTCGACCTCGCATTACATTACATTACAGTCATTTAGCAGACGCTTTTATCCAAAGCGACTTACAAGAAGTGTATTCAACATCGGTATTCAAGAGAACTACTAGTCACCAGAAGTCATAAGTGCATATCCTTTGCTAAACAAGTATCTAAGAGCATAAACCAGAGCAAACGTACAGTGCAGAAACAAACATACAATAAGTGCAACGAGCAAATCCGCAATACAATAAGTGCAACGAACTAATACGATTACAAAAAGTGCAATAAGCTAATACGAATAAAATAAGTGCTAAGTGGAAGGCTCAGGGTAGTACTTCTTGAAGAGGTGAGTTTTCAGCCTGCGCCGAAATATGGGCAGCGACTCCGCTGTCCTAACGTCAGTGGGAAGTTCATTCCACCATTGTGGGGCCAGGACAGAAAACAGCCGTGACTGGGTAGATCGGCCGCAGGGACCTCTGAGCGACGGGGAACTAGTCGCCCGGATGCAGCAGAGCGAAGTGGTCGGGCGGGGGTGTAGGGCTTGACCATGGCCTGGAGATAGGAAGAAGCTGTACCTTTCACTGCCCTGTAGGCTAGCACCAGAGTCTTAAACTGGATGCGAGCTCTTACAGGTAGCCAGTGTAGAGCACGGAGAAGGGAAGTTGTGTGGGAGAACTTGGGGCGCTCGAACACCAGACGAGCTGCAGCTTTCTGGACAAGCTCCAGCGGTCTGATGGCCGACGCCGGGGCTCCGGCAAGTAGAGAGTTGCAGTAGTCCAGGCGGGAGATGACAAGAGCCTGGATGAGCACCTGCGCCGTCTCCTCAGTGAGGAAGGGGCGAATCCTCCTGATGTTGTAGAGCAGGAATCTACAGGAGCGTGTAACCGATGCAATATTTGCTGAGAACGACAGTTGGTCATCCAGGGTCACACCCAGGTTCCTCGCAGTCCGAGTTGGCCTCACCACGGTATCGTCCATGGTGATGGACAGGTCTCCGTGCGGGCAACCCTTTCCCGGGAGGAACAGTAGCTCGGTTTTGTCGAGGTTGAGCTTGAGGTGGTGTGTCGTCATCCACTTCGAGATGTCAGCCAAGCACGCAGCTATGCGTACCTCCACTTGAGTGTCACCAGGAGGAAATGACAGGACCAGTTCGGTGTCATCGGCATAACAATGGTAAGAAAAGTCATGTGAGCGAATAAGGATCGACCTGTCAGGTAGGATGCAAACAGGGAGAGTGCAGAGCCTGAGACGCCCATCCCCTTGAGGGTGGAGAGGAGGATCTGGTGGTTCACAGTGTCAAATGATGCAGATCGGTCCAGGAGAATCAGGACAGAGGAGAGAGAGTTAGCTCTTGCGGTGTGAAGGGACTCCGTCACCGCAAGGAGGGCTGTCTCAGTCGAGTGACCCACTTTGAACCCGGACTGGTGGGGGTCCAAGAGGCTGTTCTGATGGAGATAGGAAGACAGTTGGTTGAAGACAGCACGCTCAAGTGTTTTGGATAGAAAGGGTAGAAGAGAAACCGGTCTGAAGTTCTTGACGTCAGACGGGTCAAGTGATGGTTTCTTTAGAAGGGGGGTGACTCTGGCAGTCTTGAAAGCCATGGGAAAGCATCCTGAATCGAGAGATGTGTTGATGAGGTGGGTGAGGAAAGGAAGGAGTTCATTCGCAATAGACTGAAGAAGAGGGGATGGGATCGGATCAAGAGAGCACGTGGTGGGGCGGTTAGATGTAACAAGTTTGAGGACCTCGTTTGGAGAGAGGGGCGCAAGATAGGCTAAGCTGGGGCATGGAGAGTGGAGGGAGACCGTTGGGGGAAGAGCTGGACAGGGTAGAGAGGGAGAGGGTGGACAGGGGAGTGGAGAGAAGGAGGATCTGATATTGTTTACCTTCTTGTCAAAGAAGTTGGCAAAATCATCAGGGCGGAGGGAGGAAGTAGGAGGAGGGGGTGGGGGTTGGAGGAGTGAAGAGAACGTTTCGAAGAGTTTTTTAGGATTGGAAGCAGAGGTTAGGATTTTAGAGCGGAAGAAAGCAGCGTTGGCAGTAAATAGAGAGGAAGAGAAAGTGGAAAGAAGAGATTGGAAGTTGAGAAGGTCCTCCAGCAGTTTGCCTTTTCTCCATTTACGCTCAGCCTCTCTTAGACTCCGTCTATCAGTACGCACTGAGTCCGACAGCCACGGGGCAGGTGGAGTTGGCCGCGCAGGCCTGGAGGTGAAGGGACAGAGGTTGTCCAATGAAGAGGAAAGGGTGCTAAGGAGGAGATTAGTAGCAGTATCAGGGGATAGGAGAGAGAAGGATGCAGGGTCAGGGAGAGCAGAGGTAACAGAAGAGGAAAGATCAGCCGGGGAGAGGGATCGAAGATGACTACGGGTAGAGACCATGTGTGTAGGTGGTGGACGTAAAGAGGGAGAGGAGAGGGAGAGGGAGTAGGCCATGAAGTAGTGGTCAGACAGCTGGAGAGGAGTGACGGACAGGTTGGCAGTAGAACAGTGTCTAGTGAAGATAAGATCCAGCTGGTTGCCGGCCTTGTGGGTAGGAGGAGAAGGGGAGTGGTAAAAGTCAAAGGAGGAGAGGAAGGAAAGAAGAGGTTCTAGCTTATCAGTCTGGATGTTGAAGTCGCCGAGCAAGATGAGTGCGGAGCCATCGTCATGGAAGTACGAGACTAATGTGTCAAGCTCCTCCAAGAACTCACCAAGAGGCCCTGGTGGGCGATACACAACAGCAATGTTGAGCTTGACTGGATAAGTGACAGTAACAGCATGAAATTCAAATGAGGACGGGGAGAACTGTGGAACCGAGACAGGAGAGTATTTCCATTTAGGGGAAATTAGCAGGCCAGTACCACCACCTCGCCTCGCAACTCTGGAGTGTGAGAAAAAGAGTACACATCCGACAGTGCTGCAGGTGTGGTAGTGTTTTCTGGTGTGATCCAGGGCTCAGTTAGAGCAAGAAAGTTAAGGGAGAGCAAGGAAGCATAGCCCGAGATGAACTCAGCTTTCGGCACTGCCGACTGGCAATTCCATAGTCCCCCCGCCACCAACTGCTCTCCATGAGCCGAGAGAGTAGGATAGATTAGGTTAGTGGGGTCACGGCACCTGGGAGTGACCCAATGTCTATGTGACCACCGAGCAGAGGAGCGAACAGAAATAGGGTGCAAACACATGGTAGAGAAATAGAAACTCCCCAAGTACAAGCTCGAGGAGTCAAGCTTGACGAAGTCGGGCTTGAAAAAGTCGCCCTGTTGCCTTTGTTCGCCCTAGCCTTCGTTTGCCTGACGCTCGAAAGCTGACGCTTCCAACCACCAGCAGTGGTTAAGAACAGCAATCTACTAATTGCTCATTGTCTGCCAGGAGTGCAAGTTCCTCCTGAGGCAGGCCTAAGTAAAGCTCTAAAGTCAACTAAATTAAAGCAAGAATAAAATACCTATCAGATTCTGGGTGAGTCAGAAGTTCAGTTGTTGCTCCAAGAGAAGAATACAGTCTGAAGCAAGAACTGAAACTGCACTTCCTATATCCGTGAGATGTGCAAGCTCCTCCCCCTGCAATCAGCAGAACTATTCAGCAGGAGTGACTAAATGACACCTACTCAGACCGGCAGAAACTCACAGCCCAATCACAACTGAAGCAGGCCTAAGTAAAGCTCTAAAGTCAACTAAATTAAAGCAAGAATAAAATACCTATCAGATTCTGGGTGAATCAGAAGTTCAGTTGTTGCTCCAAGAGAAGAATACTCGCCTGACCTCTCTGTACTAAAACCTCTAACTTTTTTTAGCTTCACTTTATCAAAGCCACAATTTGCAGAGAGACTGTTGGCATGTGCTGATTTGCGAGTTTAGGCTTGGAGCTGCATTATTTCAAAGAAATAATATCAATAAAAGTGCTTTTTTTTTCAAGGCAAACCTAAAACTTTTCAATTTGAGCTGTGTGCCATCTTCGTTTACTCTTAACATATACACTGATATTTACACATCTGAACAAATCTCACAAGTGTTACCATTATTATAACATCAGAATTATTCAAATAGACCTTGTAGTTACAGATTTACACGCAATTTTCGAGCAGAGGCCTAAAAATAGGGCTAGGGCCCAACGGGTAATGAACACTCCAATAAAATATTATGAATAAGTGCACATGCTCATGGCAGGCTTTTCTATAAGTGCAGCATTTCAAGATGAAAAACGAGGCAGGAGGGGAAAGGAAAACACTTAATTTAGATCAAATTAACCAAATCTCAGCATCGCCGCTCAGATAAAGAGAAAGGGATTCCTGCTTGCCTGTTTGTATGCTGCAAACATTTCTCCAGAACAATCATTATGTCAAAATGTTCTACCTAGTACAAATGAACATCCTTAAAGTGTCTGCAGGAATGGAATGGGGTGTATAAAAGAGCAGTGAGAGTGAATTCTTCCTGTCAGTGCAGTAGATTTACAATGCAGTCAACGAAGGGCACAGGGGGGAAGTCTGCCACAGGGATTGACACGTGTGACCTAAGTGAAATTGATGAAACTCCTGGATCCAGCGCTGCTTTGCCTTAAATCCTTGACCTTTCTGTCATTTGTACTGTATATCCTTTGAAAAGTGGTTGTGCTGCTCGAAAGGAATGGAGAAACACATGTTCTATGTATTTGTGTAGTTGTATGTAGCTCACGTAGGGCTGCAGCAGTGTGCTGAGAGAGACAGAATATGAGAAATATGTTTCTTTTTAACAAAAATAAGATCATAAGATCATCAGCACTCCTGTGTCACTTTCTCTGCGCACCCAAATTAAATGTGCAGAAGGATTTGAACATGATAAGCAATCTTGCTGAAACACATATCAGCATTTAAAGTCCAGGGGTTTCTACATTAACAGAAATGTATGATTGAGGTGAATAGGTGCCTCATGCAAAACAAAAAACACAAAAGAGGAATGAAACGTAAAGCATGGTGACATGTGTGCTGACTCAGCAGAGATAACGTTAAATGAGAGAAGTTGATCCACCGGAGAATACATATATAAAAGACATACAGAATACATGAGTCTCACTGCATTATATTCTGTCATATCTTTTTATTTACATAATAAAGACATTTCCAACATCTATTAAAGCAGAAAAATTAGAATGCTTGAAATTAAGTGTTTCAAATGTTGAAACAAAACCTACACTCTTGTCAACATAGTTAGAATTTTCAAGACTTATTGATTTAAAGGTTTGAGTGCTTTTGTCTTTGCAAACATCTCTCCTCTAATTGAGGGTGAATACAGTATTTTTGAATAAATATAATATAGAACAATATATCAAATATTTATGGGGAAATGAATGTTGTTGTGGATCTGTTTTAGAAGGGATAGACAGGATTTGGACAGCCTCTCCAGCATGAACAGGTTTTCAAAAGCAAACATTCTGTGGGGACCGTAAATGTCTGCACAAAACACAATTGCAATTCATCCAATATTTCTTGAGATATTGCAATCTGAACAAAGTAGTGGACCAACCGGCATTGCCATACCTAATACCACACCAGCATGGTTAAAACATGACAATGTTCATTCATACATGTGTGAATTCCGAAATACAATATGTGTAGTCATACAATCAAGCCAAAGCAAACTAGGCTGAACAGGCAAACACAGCAGAGTTTAAACTGCACCAAACTGGTTAGTGTGAACACAGCTTTAAGGATGTTTTATCTATTCCATGTTGTGCTACACGCCCAGGTGTGCTGGATATCTGTAAATCCCTTCGCCAAACATTAATTTCCAATCCAATCACCCATGGAGCTGCATACAGAGGAAATAAAAGATAATGTGATGCATGGTGTTTTCTGGGGCTAACTGAGGAAAACATGTTTGCGAACAGTGTCTCTCCTCGCGTACAGAGGAGGAGGCCTGCTGAAAGGAAAAAAAGAGCATGGAAGAAGGGGAGAGAGGGTATATAGCCTTTATATTGTTATATCTGAGTGAAAATCCAGTTGAGCTCTTCATTGCATCCAAGTCTTGAGGGAAAGACGGATGTTGGCATTTTCAGTTGGACATTGCCCGCCCCCCCACGCCAATCTCTTTTATATTCCAGCCATTATCATCGAATCATAGTTGACAAAATTACGGCTTTAAACTGGTTTGGTATAGCGTCTCTATTCAGCAGTGTTGTGCAGTAACACATTCCTGTAATATTATGACTGTAAGAGCCATATTAAACTTATGATGTGTTAAGTGATTTAGTGACAAAAATGTTGAAATGCTTCTTTAGTTAGACTACTGTCTACCTCACAGGACCATGCCGAGCAATATAGTTTTTTGATTGATGTGCCGAGTTGAGCACAGAATGAATCTGGTAACTTGTTGAGTTACGGGCTATAAAGATTCATTTTGCGTCAAAATTATTGCCAATACAGAGACTGTAACAGTAGGGGTAATGTAGATTAACAGACAGAGAGAAGATTGCCGCTACAATTACTTTCCCCAGTAATGAATAATGTAACGGATTTCAATTTCCAAAACAGTAATTACATTAGTTATTTCAAGTAATGCTTCGTAACTGCATTAGCAGAACACCATTTGGTCTTTGCAAAAGCACGCATTGCACCTTTAGTGTAATATTTTGCAACCTCAGTTGAAATTTGAATAATAAATGCCAAGCAGAAGGTGGGAGGAGCACACCTTCTATTTAGGTTCATGTATGTGTTGCAGCGCAACGTGCAAAAAGGCTGGGTGGACATCATTCAGCAGGTGTGGTGATCATTAAATACTCTCTCAGCCTGTCAAATCACTGGTCTCATAGTCTCATAGAAAAGAGGCTATAATGGTAACCGGACATCTCCTTCATAAAGAAGCAGAGTTGTTACAGACTTGACTTTCCTGCTTTAACCACATTAAAGGTTATTTTCTCGACTTGGGTTGGAGGATGGGGAAATAGGGGGTAGTGAAAGAAATATAATAATATGACAAGTAACTTATGTAATGACTTTCGATATAGTAAAAATATTACTTTTTAGAGAAGAAATGAGTAAAACACTAACCCTATCCCCTTCCTGAGTAACTTGCCCAATTCTGCTAATCAGAAGCTGATTTATACAAACACATTACCAGGCAGTAGTAGTAGTAATAGTTCCAGAGTTTTTACCCCTCTCCTGGGTAATTTCACTATGGGTCAGGCATCATTAGTGGCACATTGAACATTGACAGGGGGAGGAAGAGAGGAGCAGCGGTATGAGAACAGAGAAACACATGAGTAATTGCTTTTGCTGGATGTGAGGGCAATATCTAGGACAAAACTATCTGTTCACAGTCATGTTTAGAGTGTTACCACTCCTGTAAAATTCGCCTAAAACGCCTATCCAAGGAATACCCAAAGTAAATTGAAAGCTGTTCTTGAACCATTTGAAGTTCATGCATGGTTTTAATCTCTTTTGAAAGGAAGTACTCAAGTGTTTTCCCAAACAGTCAGAATCACTGTAAGTGCTAGTGGCATTGAGTAATAGAAGTTTGAACACACTGAAGGAGAAGGGTTTTTATTTCCGCCTGAATATTTCTTTGCAAACAGATGCCTGCAGATGACTATAGCTGCGACCTATTAACTGGAAAACACAATGGGACCACAGCATGAAGCCTTACCTAGTCCAAGTTCAAATTTGATAACAATACCAAAAATGAATATTTTACACGTTTTACTTAGGGTTTATCTATATGCTCTCCAAAAAAAGACATTTGGGGACCCAAAGTAACATACCTAGACTGTGTACAAATGTGTATTCATAATTCAAATGAAAAGCTTATTTATGTCTAACTATAAGTTATTTCACCATTATTTACTTTCCTAAATTGTCCTTAAATTGCAAACACCACACTTTGCATTTAAAGCTCGGACACAGTGACCTGACTCGCGGTTTCACAAGTGACTGCCATATTCTGCCTCTAAATCCACCCCCTGAAGCTGCATATCATTATTTTCGAAATTTGATTGGCTATAGTCATCGATCGGTTGCAATTGGCACGAGCTTTACACGAAAAAAGAGGGGCAGGCACTTTCCTTCAACGCGGACTTTCGTTGGCTATTCTAGGCTGTGGAGAGGACATGGAAGCTCCTAATAGGTCAAATGAGCTGTCATTCAAAACGTCAGAATGCAGCCACCATTTTGAGACACAGACAGCATCTCTGTTTACATGCAAACGGGAGTTACGTCGAAAAATACATACAAAATTAGGTATATCTGCCGGCTAATTTGAAATGATGCAACAGCAGTCCGTGGGTATTTATGTACGTAATGTGTTTTGGACTAAATATTTTACTGGATTGGATCGTCTAAACCTTTGGCAATGTAACAAGACCGTTTTTGTTGGAATATTATGGATGGGTGAAATACTATCAAGCTACATTAGTGAGTTGCCTTATTTTTGGGTTGGTGGTCTGACAGAGGCGTTGAGTGTACCTGCTGTTGTGATTGTATCTTGAAATGGTTTGCATAAGTCGAATTACAAGAATCTTAGCTTTCCAAAGAGATGCCGCATTAGTATCTACCTTTTACATAGCAGTTGTGTACATGACACAGATGTACACTAAACACTCCAACAGCCGCGGACGGGCCGTCGGAGTGGTAACAGGTTAAAGGGCAGTTGGCCAACAGCCTGTTTGGGCTCAGACCATATATATATATATACACAGGACTGTCTCAGAAAATTAGAATATTGTGATAAAGTTCTTTATTTTGTGTAATGCAATTAAAAAAACAAAAATGTCATGCATTCTGGATTCATTACAAATCAACTGAAATATTGCAAGCCTTTTATTCTTTTAATATTGCTGATTATGGCTTACAGCTTAAGAAAACTCAAATATCCTATCTCTAAATATTAGAATATCATGAAAAAGTATACTAGTAGTGTATTCAACTAATCACTTGAATCGTCTAATTAACTCGAAACACCTGCAAGGGTTTCCTGAGCCTTGAAAAACACTCAGCTTGGTTCAGTAAACTAAATCACACGTATGGGGATTATCACAATATTCAAATTTTCTGAGACAGTCCTGTATATATATAATATAATATGTACCTTTTAAAAAAAATAAAATGTTCTTTTGTTTTCTTATTTTGAAAACACATCAACATTTCTGGCAACAGTTTGCCTTTAGTTTTTAGCTGACATGCTTCCCTCACACAGCCCAAGATGGTTGTTCAAGCTGAAACCTGATGGTTTGGCACCATCCTATAAAGTCCTGGTTCAGTTCCCTGTATTCCCTGTCATCACCGGCGGAAATGAGGCAGACGATTGCAGAGTCGTCAGAGAACTTTTGCAGGTGGCAGTTAGCAGAGTTATGTTTGACGTCAGAGGTGTATATGGTTGTTACGTGTTGCGCTTTCCCCCTCCTGCCCTTTTTGCTCTCTCGCTCTCTCTTTCTCTTGCACCTATTCCTAACAGGTTCCACCTGGGGGGGGGCCGGTCATGCTGCAGGCTGGCCAATCGGCAGAGGGAGAGCCACAGATAAAGGCAGGAAGCCTCAGAGTTCAGGGGGAACTTCTCTTCATACTGGTTTTCTGTCAATGCTGAGAACTGAACTTGTTAAGTGTTTGTGATGAGAGGCTGCGGACAGTAGGTGAATCTGGGGTACCCTGTACATTGGCACACACATAGTTGATTTTCTGTGTCTAGTGTGACGACCCTCCTCCTATCGTACACTTGGTGTCGGTTGTGTTTAATCTGTTGCAGGTGCTGAGTGGAGGATCGTCAGCAGGATGAGTCTCACCTGTGCCGGTGTGGCTCATCCTTAAATATCCGTTCCAGTTGGCAGGCGAGGGTGCTGAAAGGAATACCTTTATTGACAGGCTCACCGCCGTTGTTGCATGTCTTTGTGAACGGCTGTTAACATTGTGCTTATAGCGAGGCAAATATACAGCTACTTTTGGGCCGCCAGCTCTTTGGAACAAAATAGGGAGACAGTCTCTGAGCGGGGCTGTGACATATGGGGGCTCGTCCATTTCTGATTGACCCGGTGTCTGCATCAGTAGCAGCTGTAGCATGATAGGCTGTGTGCCATGTGTTGAGTGGTTGCGCAATCTGCTTGTTGGGAGACATTTGAGTCTGGTAAGTTGGCTGATTTGTTTTGTGAGTGTCACCGACCTGTTAGGCTGGTGATTTTGTGTCAGAGTCTGGGTGGTCCTTTTTTACACGGTGGGTAAATTACTGTTGTTCTGTCCCTGTTAGGCTGAAGAGCGGACTCCCTTTGGAGGTCGGTGGGGCGGTTTCTATAGTGTGGTGTGAAAGTGGTTAGAGCAGTTGTCTCTGGGGCACGTCCGAGGCTGCAGGTGGGTGGCCAGTTCATGGTTGCCTTACCGAACCTGCGGGTTTTAGTGCATAAGTACCCACCACAAGTAGCACCTGAAGACTAGGGGGGAGTTTAGTTAGTTCTGGATAGGCAGTTAGAGGGACGGGATTACGGTGATGTTTGGCTGAGTATGGGCCGTTTGATTCCTGGCTGCGGAGTAGACTAAAAGGTTTTCCTCAGGCATTTTTCGGTTTGAAAAAAAAAGAAGAAATAGCTGGGGCTTCTGTTGAGGATGTTTTGAGAGCTCCATCAGAGGAGTTATTGGAACAGTGCTCACGTGAGCAGTTGGTGAAAAGTGCTGAGCATTTTAGGATGGATGTGTGGGATAAACGTTTGAAAGAAAACATGAAAAACATTTAAAAAGAAAATCTGTTTGACGTGGGTGTGCTTCAGTCTAAACTACACGCTGGGGGGTCCGCGGCGGACACGTTTGGTGCATCTATTTCTGGTGAACCTCGGGGGAGTAATGTTCCAGAGTTAAGTTTTGAGCAGCGCAGAGAGTTACTGTTGTTGCAAGTCGAAATGAAAAGACTTGAACTGGAAGAGCGCCGGTTGAGTTTGAGTGGAGTTGGTGGCGTGGGGCAGGTCGATTTGATAGTTCTGGAGCAGTTTAAAGATTATGTGCCCAGTCACATTGCTACGTATATAAGTGAACATAAAGTGAAGACAGCGGCAGAAGCAGCCACTCTGTCAGACGAGTATGTGTTGACGCACCGTGATGACCGAGGCCTCGGGATGATGGTCTGTACAGGGGGAGTGCCGGTAATTTTCGACCAGCCGGAAAACGATGGGAGGAGGGATCCGGGCCTCGGCATGGTAAATCTGAAAGGGCCACACGTAGCCAGCTGCAGGTTGAGGCTAGTGACCTATGTCATTACTGCAAGGGCAGGGGTCATTGGAAGGCTGAATGCCCGAATAAAACAAGTTCCAACAGTGGGTTCGGTAGTGCGCATGTCAGACCTGTTGCACTAGCTGCTCTTGTCCGAAATGTCAGTCATGTTACTTCTCCCTGTGTTCTTCCTTCATGTGAGCAGGTGGAATCTGGAGTGGATTGTGTCTTGGAACAGTCAGCTTTCGCAGGTTTTGTGTCTACTGGACATGTGTCATTGCCGGGGGTTGATGCCGGTAAAGATACTGAGAGATACAGGGGCTTTTAATTCCTTCATTTTGAGTTCCGTGCTGCCTTTTTTCCAGGGTACTAACACTGGGGAGTACATCCTAATGCTGGGAATGGCTTTAAATATACTGCCTGTGCCATTACATAGGTTGGAGATCGACTGTGGTTTGGGTCAGGGCGAGGTAGCCATGGGTGTATGTCCTGCATTGCCAATCAGAGGGGTTGATATCATCCTGGGAAACGACCTGGCTGGTAAACGTGTGTGGGCTGACGGTCCGCCACCTCCGATAGTAACATCTTTTCCCTCTGTTACGAAAATACCGTGATGAGAGTGCACAGTGTTTCCCTGATGTTTTTACATCGTGCGCAGTTACACGGGCTATGAGCCATGGGGAGGCAGAATCTGAAGTTGAGCAGACTATCACAGACAACAGTGGGGCCTTCTCTGTGTATACACCCGACTCTCTTTTGTCGGTTTCCCGCAGCGACTTGGCGGCAGAGCAACGGGCTGATCCTGCGCTTGGTGAGCTGTTCGACCAAGTCCATCTTTGGAATTCCTAAAGTCATTCAAAGTGATCAAGGTTCCAATTTTTCCTCACATTTGTTTGCTCAAGTTTTGAAACAGCTCCAGGTGAAACATAATAAAGCTTCTGCATACCATGCGCAGAGCCAGAGGGCATTGGAGAGGTTTCATCAAACTCTTAAATCTGTTACGGGGCTATTGCGTTGCGCTAAGGACTGGGAGGAGGGGCTTCCCTGGCTGCTGTTAGCTGCCAGAGAGGTTGTGCAGGAGAGCACTGGGTTTAGCCCGAATGAGCTTGTGTTTGGGCATACCATGCGCGGCCCGCTGACTTTGCTGCATGATCCAGTGGCACAGCCTGAACCCCCTCAGAATTTGATCGATTACATTGATGGATTCCGGCATCGTTTGTAAGTGGCTGGGGAGAAGACTAAGGAGAGTTTAGCCTCTGCCCAGACATAGATGAAGCATCTCTGACCGGAGAGCTGAGATCCACCAGTTCAGTCCTGGTGATCAGGTTCTTGCTTTATTTCCACTTGTATGTTCACCATTTCAGGCCAAATTTCATGGTCCTTTCATAGTTTTGCGTCAGGTTTCTGAGCAAAACTATTTGTTGTCGACACCACAGCGTAGAAGGAAAACTCAAATTTGCCATGTGAATCTGTTGAAGTCCTATTACACTCGTGGGTCACAGCCTTCTGCCTCCGGGGGGAGTGTGCAACCCTGGTTGGTAAACCTGCGTTAATGGCAGGAACTCTGGGAAGACAGTGGCTGGTTGATTTGACGGTACCGGAGGATGATGGGGTGGTTTCACCTGATAAGAGTCTGTTGCAGGGCCGGTTAAAGAACTCTGAAATGCTGGGCAAGTTGGAGTCTTTGCGCGCAGCCAATTCGCCAGCGTTTTTACAGGGTGTCAGAAATGAAACGCAGAGTAATGGAAAAAGAAATGCACTATGTGCTCGACAATAATATTGCTGAACCTTCTGCTTCCAGCTCGGCCTCTCCCTGTTTGCTTGTGGATAAAGCAGATAAAAGCCCTCGATTTTGTACAGACTATCGTAAGGTAAATGGGGTAACTAAACCAGACGCTTATCCACTACCGCACATGGAGGATTGTGTGGATCAGGTGGGCTCAGCTCGCTTTGTCAGTAAATTTGATTTACTTAACCTCCTACCTACGAGAGCCCCCTTAGGAGGGGGCGAAGAGTACACACATGTAGTACAAATCACTTCTGAGAACGAATGAAATGATATTTTAACATATTTAAAAAACCTACATGACGAAGAAATTCTGATAAAATGGACCATGTAACCTATTTTAATCACTCAAAACATATATATATATATATATATATATATATATATATACAAAGTACTTTAAGGTACTACCACAATTTCTCACCAGGAGAAGGCGGACAATGTTCACCGTTACCGATCCCAGCCGCGATCTACGGCTCTTTCACACACACACACACACTGCATATCCAGGAGCACTAGCACAACGCACTGAGTTGAACCATAGATTCTAAATTCTTCTACTTTAAACCATTAGAAAGTACTATTGATCTGCCACAGATATCAACTCAGCCCATCATCATAAAAATGTAAACGCTCCGTACCTTTTTAGATGTTTCCTGGATGAAAATCGGCAAAAAAAAAAAATTAATCCGTGCAGCCATTTCGCAGCAGTCTCTCTCCTCGTTCTGTAAAAAAAAACTCTGTCCGACCAGCTTCTATGACGAATGAGTAATAATTTCAGTTTTGGCCAATGGGTTTGACCCATGGGGGCGGATCACAGTTTGATTATTTTATTGGCTTAAAATTCTGTCAAACAACTCAAAGAACGTATCACTACACTGCACATACTCTTCCAGGTTCAGATCTGTGAGAAATGCGCAAATCAGCCGATCACAGGCTGTGTGAGGTTCAATTGCATCCCGTAAAACTGAAATTCAGACGAAAATTAGCCATGTTTTACAGGTTTTTATATGGCCCAGGCTCTCAAAATGATGCCAAACTGCTGTATTAGATAGATTGAACACTATTAGTGATAAAAGAAGTGAAATATATAGTTATATAGTATATAAAAGTACAATAAGACAGCTATATGTGCTCCTTCCAAAATCAGAATTGACGTTTGCTGACCTCAGCTGACCTGTACACCGGCATTGATTTCTCAGGCATACTTCACTCTATCAAAGCCAATTTTTTCTTTTTAAAAGGACTTCTGACGTGTTGTGATATGATTTCGGAGAGTTTAGGCCTTCGTCTGCATCATTTCAAATCAATAAAAGTTCTTTCAGGAGAACCTGAACATTTTCAATTTGAGCTGTGTGTAACATTCATCCAGCATTTACCAGTAACATATACACTGATATGTACACATATTAACAAACTATCACAAGTGTTAGTGTTATAATTCCATTGAAATTATTCAAATAGACCTTGTTGTCAAGTTATTTTGTTAATGTCTGCACTTTCCCCACTTGAAAGGGATCGATGAGTTCCCCCAAAGGGTCCAACTGGATTTCACGCAAATGACCAAACAGTTTTTTTCTTTTTCCTCCTTTTTATTTTGGTAGGTTTGCAGTTCATCAAATCACTTAACCACAGTGTGGCGTCGTGTAGTGAATTGTAGTTTAGCTTAGTTCATTTCAGTTCGCTCAGTTCAGCTTAGCCATCGAGTCAGTTGTATAGCCATTCAGTTCATTTAGCCATCTAGCCATTCAGTCATCTAGGTAAAAAACCGGCTGCCTCTCCAAACCTTTTGGACTCGTCAGTCATGCAGTGGCATCGCAGATCTCCACACTGTGATCCCCGTCGGTACGGTGCTTGTCCGACGTCGGACCGTATTTTTTGGGACCGGCGTGTTACAGCGTCTCTGCTTATATAAACCTCCAGGCAGATTGGTTCCGCCCTGCTTCCCCTCCGAACACTAGTTTAAACTCCTTTCAGTTATTTATATTGTTTCTCCTTGCATAAAAGAAAACCCCTGTTTGACTTGACACCTCCCACTCGATCCACCCATGGAACCACTGGTTGTGCCCTCTTGTGCTGCAAGAAAGATGTCTCTCTGGGCATCTTCTCGTTCTCTTACTGAGACGACTCCTGCTAAAGAGACTGCCTCTCACTTTGAACTATTGAGGGCTTTCTTTTGACCAATGAACTTTCTTGCTGCTCTCCAGATCCATGCAATCATTTTGACTACTACTACTGAACCGCTTGACATCGACAAGGCCTCGGATGCCTGACCCAGCAGGTGGTCTCCTTTGTTCAGTGTGTGCCTGGTTCTGATTTTGTTTTGGTTCTGCTTTCTTTGCCTTGGATCTTGTCAGCGCAGCAACAAATGCTTTCTTTTGCAACTTGTTGATGCTTTCTCTGGCAGCGGTTGCTAGTTCCTTAGCAGATTTAATTAGTCACTTATTTACTGGCAAACTTAGAAACTCTGGTCCATTTTGCCACTCCAAGTCCTCATTCAGGTCTTGAGGGCTGGCCCCTCTGGTGATTATATCAGCAATATTTTGTGGACCAGGGATCCACCACCAGTCTTGGATCCTTGTGCCGTTTTGAATTTCTCCAATCCGATTTGCAAAGAATGTTTGATAGCCATAGCTTTCTCGCTGTACTGCACCAAGGACTGTTTGGCTGTCGATTAGGTGGTACCACCGCTCAACTTGGATTCGGCTGTGTAGCTCAAAGTACCTTCTTAACCGTGAGGCAAACACAGCTCCAGAAATCTCTGTCTTGACAGCATCACCTTTGCAGTCCAAGGGAGTTAATTTTGCTTTAGACTCCACCAACCTAACGACTGGGCCCTGGTCTGAGTTCCACCTTAGGTACATCACTGCTCCATAGGTATGCTCGCTTCCATCGGAGAACGTGATAGCCCAAGGTTTATCAATGTAGCATGGAGGCGTTAGTGCTCTGGTGAACTTGACTTTGCCAAGTTGGATGTATTCTTCGAACAGCTTAATTGCATCCTCCCTGAGGCTGACTGAGAGTGCTATGTCCCATGTGTCTTTGACTGGACATTTTTCATTCTTTGCCTCTTGGAATGCCCTTCGCACCAGAATAGCTCCCTTTTGCTTAGCAGGAGTTACCAGGCCGACTGGGTCATAGAGCCCTGAAACTTGGCTGAGCAGTTCTCTTCATGTCAGGGGATTTGGTATCTGATCTCTGACTTGTCTTTGATGAAGGTGCTGGCCAATTCTTATCTTTTTCTTTCTCTTCGAGAAATTGATCGCAATCATGACATGGAGCTTGTCTTCTTCGACCATGTAGCCTAGGCCGAGCGCCTTATTGTCATCATCGCTCATTTGGTTTGGCAGGACCATGGTCTTTGTCCTGGTCCTCTCCAACTTGTCCTTCCAACCCGTCCTCCCACTTTGCCCAGAAAAAACCCACTGCTTGAGCTCGAAACCTCCAGCTTTCACGATCTGCTTTACATTTGCAGTGATGTTTTTTAGCTGGTCAAGATCATTGTGGGTTGTGAGAATGTCATCAACATAGCTGTCTTCTTCTAGCACCTGATGCTCCTCATTGAGGTGGGTGAAAGGAGTGAGGTTAGCAGTCTTGTGCATTGCTAGCTGTGCAATGCACCTGCTGGTTTGTCGCCGATGTTTACTCTCGTGATTGCATATTCCTCCAGCTCTTCATCCTCTGAGTCTCGCCAGAGGAATCCATGAATTTGCACCTCTCGGTCCTCCAACAGAATTGTACATCTTTCTTATGTTTCAGCATGTACTCCACACCTGAATCTGAGAAGGACAGCGCAAATCTGATAGAGGACGTCTGGACCTTTCATTAGCAGGTCATTCAAGCTCACACCTCTGAACTTCTGACTGCTGTTCCACACAAGTCTTACTGGGGTCGTGACAGAGTGTGGGTTAGGAGCTATAAGGTGACTCACATACCACACTGGCCCATTCCAGCTGTTTATTACGTCCTTGGACAGTTTGATTGCAGCTCTTCGGTCAACCATGTCATGCACTTGAGCGGCATAGGCAACCCTCCACTCTGGTTCCTTGGCTAGCTGCTTTTCTGTCCTGCGAAATGTAGCCTCGACTGTTCTTATATTGTTTGGCAGAGAGGCTGGATCCTCTAGCCAAGGATATCGGGAATGCCAATGTGGTTCCTCGCTATGGTTATCACCTATGACATAGGTGTGGCCTTCCTTTACTATTTCGAGTTACCTCTCCTCAGCAAGAGTCCTTTCTTTGCCACCTGGCTGGCATTTCCCGCAGCGGCAACCCCCACATTTTGGCTCACATGCTGCACCAATACTGTCCCATTTCCACCACTCAAGGAAGTCCTTATTGGTGGTTGAAGTACTTGACTCCTGAAACCTGGTGGCAACCTGTTTGTTTGGTAGAAGTGTTACTGGTGTCCTGCTAGTGAGCTCTTCATACTTTACAGCCGCTGCTCTTATTGACCTTGCAAAGTGTCTCTTGGACAGGTGGGCTGATACAGTAAGTTCCTCAAAGAGGTCTGGATGCGTTCCCCCGACCGGCTTTCCAAGTGGTCCGTCCCACAGTACGAGATTTCCAACAGCTGTGGTTCTCTGTGGTGCTAGTTGACCTTCTCTATGACTTATGAGCAAATGTATTTCTTTGGGTCTCACAAGTTCATCAAGTGGTATGTCTGGGAAGAATCTGTGCAGCTGCTCCGGTGTCACATTTTTGTGGAAATTTGCAACGCTGTCTAGTCCATAACAAACCAATTGATGGGGTTTGAGAGTGCCCTTGGGAGTCTTTACTCTGATCTTTAGAAGATACCACCTTGTCTCCACACAAACCTCTATCCCTCCAACTCCATGGACAAGAGTAATTTCTTCACTCCTGAGGTTCAGTCTGCTTGCAGCCTTGTGGGTTATATAATTTGTGTCTGAAGCCAAATCAATTAACGTTCCGATTTTTTGTCCAGCATTGGCTGTGACCTCGAGAAGCATCATAATTACTGGTAGCTCTTGCAATCCACTTTCCATTAGAAGGCTTGGTTGATCTTTTACAGTACTGAAGGCTCTTGAGGCACTGTTGGAAAAAATGTCCCGACATTGTTTTGCCAATTCTGGTGAAAGTTTGTTGAAGAACTCCTCTTGACTCTCTGTATACTTCCTCCTGGCTTTCTCCCCCTGTGGGCCATATCTGTGCTTTTTCTGACGCATGCTGTTTCTTTTCACCTCAGCATTGGGGCACAGGTAGTAATGATGCTCAGGAGCATGCTCATCTCTGCAGTCTTAGTTTTTACACAGAAAGTCAGCTTTGCAGTATTAAGAGTCATCATGAACCTCAAGACACCTTTTACATGCTCCCAACTTCCTTACTGCAGCCTTTTTCTCTCCCAGCTTCAGTGCACAAAATTGTCTGCAAAAGTAGAGCTTCTTCTTATGCTTTCCATCACCACAGACTACACACCCTAACTGGTCATTGTCTTGATTTGGTAGACTTGATTCTAGCATGTCTTGGCTCGGTCCTGGTCTGTTCTTTACTTGCCTCCTCATCCCTCAGTTGCTCGAGCTGCTCATATATGCTTTCTTGCCCTTTGAGGAATGACAGGAGACTGTCAAACCGATTCTCTGGTGCCACTGCATTCATCTAGTCAGTGACATAGACGAGCCATTCCTTCTTCAGAGTTTCTGGATGTTTACTTTCAATTAACTTTGTTACCAGAGGATTTTTGATTGTGCCTGTGTCTCCAAGATCGCTCAAATCTTGAAGTGCCTTCTCCACAGCTTGGATTAATTCCACTATTTTCCGTGGCTGATGACTTCTGACAGCTGGCATCCTCTGCGACTCCGCCACTATTTCAATGGTAATAGCAATTTGATTACCGTAGCGGTTCTCTAGGACATGGAAAATATCACCTGCAGTGGTATAGGTGGTAAGGTGAAGGTCTCTTGTGACTTTGTCATCCAGACTGTCCAGTAGTTGAAACTTCTTTACCTCCCTTGAACCAGTCGGCTCACCCTGCTTCTGGAGTGCTTCCCAGTCTTTTTTCCACCTGTGGAAGTCACTTTTATTTCCAGTGAACTTTCAGGTTTCAGTCTGATGATGGTTGGCATGGGGTAATTTGAAGTCATGGCCCCAGGTGACCTTTCAGCATCCTCCTAGCCTGTATGTAGTCCGCCTTTCTGGAGACCAACTTTGGAAGGAGTTGAAGTCCTTTTTAAGTGGCCCTGAAAGTCCTCCTGCTCACTTTTGGGGATCCATAGTTTCCACCGACTGTGTACCTCTTCGCGGTCTTTACCAGTCCTTGCAGGTGGTTAAGCATGAATTCATATGCCTCCTGGTTACCATTGGGCCGCATTGCAGCAGCACGGTCACACTCATCCTCTGCTGCTTGAAATGCTGTTGACAATTCACTCTTTCCAAATTGCTTCCTGAATCAGACTCATTGGAAGTCCTTGCTAGGTCGGCTTTTTGCTGTTCAGCTAATACAGCATGTTCATCTGTATCCAGCTCTGCCTCCAGTTCAGTAATGAATCCAGCCTCCACATCTTCATTTGATCCCATGACTTTCTCAGCTTCGATTTTAAGTTTATGAAAACAGTCTCTGAGCTCCTTTTCAGACATGTCCTCATGAGTCCTGGTAATGCTGTTGTCCAGACGTGTAAATAATCTTTTTGCTGTGGTTCGCTCCACCTTGAGTTCCTCGACTGATTTCCCAGCAGCTTGATCCGCCATGTTTAATTTCAATCCACAGGTTGTGTTCAGGCGAGAAGGTAACACTCTTCTTTTCTCATGTATCTTTAGTTGATTGTCTTCATTCCCCAGGATTCCAGTTTATTTCTTCTGCTGTTCCAGCTAAAAGCTCCTGGATTTTCCAGACATTCCAGTTCCCCGGTCTTTTACCGTCAAGTTATTTTGTTAATGTCTGCACTTTCCCCACTTGAAATGGATCGACGAGTCCACCCGAAGGGTCCAACTGGATTTCACTCAAATGATCAAACAGTTTTTTTTCTTTTTCCTCCTTTTTCTTTTGGTAGGTTTGCAGTTCATCAAATCACTTAACCACAGTGTGGTGTAGTGATTTGTAGTTCAGTTCACTTAGTTAGCTCAGTTCAGCTTAGCCATCTAGTCAGTTTTATAGCCATCTAGCCATTCAGTCATCTAGGTAAAAAACCGGCTGCCTCGCCAAACCTTTCGGACTCGTCAGTCATGCAGTGGCATCGCAGATCTCCACACTGTGATCCCCGTCGGTACGGTGCTTGTCTGACGTCGGACCGTATTTTTTGCGACTGGCGTGTTACAGCGTCTCTGCTTATATAAACCTCCAGGCAGATTGATTCCGCCCTGCTTCCCCTCCGAACACTAGTTTAAACTCCTTTCAGTTATTTATATTGTTTCTCCTTGCATAAAAGAAAACCCATGTTTGACTTGACACTTGTAGTTAGCAAGATAAGCACCTTTGAGTGTGGGTATGACATTTTTGAGCAGAGGGCTAAAAATAGGCCTAGGGTTTAAGTATGGGTATGACATTTTCGAGCAGAGGCTTCATCCACTATGTGGTGCTAGAGAACATGTGCAAACATACATAATGTTGCTCTACATCAAGTGCAGACCACATCATGTAAATGTCATGTAAATCGGATGCCGTTTCAATTGGCTTTTAGACATCCTCTGGCCAAGTATGGCAAGTTTGGGATAGATTTGAGCAAGTCCAGTGGAGTTACATCAGCTTGTTGTTTAACGGCGAATCACGTAAAATGGCCGCCATGCCACGGCTTCACCATTCCATAAAACGTAAAGCTTTGAGTAACAAATTTGAAGTGGATCTGACGAAGTCCCTATGAGGAGTTCGTTAAAGTATAGAGACTAGAAATCAAAGGGAAATTCACACAAAAATCAAAATGGCTAACTTCTTGTTAGTTTTAGAGCATGGTCCCAAGACACTTTTTTTAAAATCTTCATGTGATACATGTTCCTACCAAATTTCATTCATGTAGGTCAAACATAGTGCTCGGGCTGCGTTTTGTGGAGTTAAATCAGGTTGTTGTTTAACGGCGAATCACGTAAAATGACCGCTACGCCATTCCATCAAACGTAAAGCTCTGAGTAACTTTTAATGGCAATGGTCTTTGGATTATACTGACCAAATTTGAAGTGGATCTGACAAAGTCCCTAGGAGGAGTTTGTTAAAGTATAGCGACTAGAAATCATGGGAAAATTCACGCAAATCAAAATGGCCGACTTCCTGTGAATTTTAGAGCATGGTCTTGAGTCATTGAAATGACTGAAATTGAAGTCTTCAAGATGACTTAACCTGTCTCCGAGAGCCCCCTTAGGAGGGGGGGGGGGGGGGGGCGACAGAGTGTACACATGTAGTACAAATCACTTCTGAGAACGAATGAAATTATATTTTATGATATTTCAAAAACCAACGTTACGAAGAAATTCTGATAAAATGGACCATGTAACCTATTTTACTCACTCATAAACATATATATACACAAAGTACTTCAACATACTACAAGTACTACCAAAATTTCACCTATTTTTTGCAAGGAGAAGGCGAGCTATGTTCTCAGTTACCGATCCCAGCCGCGACCTACGGCACTTTCACAGACAAAGCGCATATCAACGAGCACGAGGACTCCACACTGAATCCAACAATATCTTCCAAATTCTTCTCCTTCAAACCATTAAAAAGTTACACTCCATAAGCGACAGATCAACACGGAGCCAAACAGCAGAAAATTGTAAATTATTCGCACCTTGAGATGATTTTCTGGATGAAAATTGCCAACAAAAAAAAAATAATCCATGCAGCCATTAGCTCCTGGTGTCTCTGCTTCGTTGTGTGAAAAAACTACAAAATTACAATCTACTAAATTACACTCCCCACTCTCTTCCGGATTGAAATCTGTGTCACATGTGCAAATCGGCCAATCACAGTCTGTGTGAGGTTCAATTGCATTATGTAAAACTGAAATTCAGATGAAAATTAGCCCTGTTTTACAGATTATTATAGAGCCCAGGCTCTCAAAATGATGCCAAACTGCTGTATTAGATAGATTGAACACTATTAGTGATAAAAGAAGTAAAATATATAGTTATATAGTATATAAAAGTACAAAAAAAACGTCTGAAAGACCTTGTTGGGAAAAATCTAAATGACTAATGATAAGGTGTGCTTAAGGAGCCGAAAGAACACTCAGCACTGATTGTAATGGTAAATAAAGTTGCAGACGGAGTCAATCTAATGAGTGACCCTTGATATGGCGTCCTGCTAGACTTAGCGGGCATCCTTTGTCACTCGGTGAGACGGCTGTCTGTTCTTCTTAAGTGTCGGGGCCTGCTGAGAGAGACCTCTCGGTGGCGTGTTTTGGGGTAGGGGGATAGCAAGAAACTGTGGACCTTCATTGAAGACCAAATGCTCTAGTGAAGTTGCAGACAGCTATATGTACCAGACACTGGTACATATAGCTGGTACATATAGCTGGTATAGCTGGTACAATATATACACATATTAACAAACTATCACAAGTGTTAGTGTTATAATTCCATTGAAATTATTCAAATAGACCTTGTAGTTAGCGAGATAAGCCCCTTTGAGTATGGGTATGACATTTACGAGCAGAGGGCTAAAAGTAGGCCGAGGGTTCATGAGGTTAAAAAAAAGTCACATGAAGACTTTTTTTTAAGTCTTCATGTGATACATGTGCCTACCAAATTTCACACATGTAGGTCAAATGTAGCAATGGAGCTGCGTTTTTGAATATTTGTAGGGGGCGCCATCGAGGCAATTTGAAAGGGTCAAGCCAAAAAGCCATATGAAATATTTATTTCCATCACCTATGACACCTGTGCAAAGTTCCAAGGCTTGTTGAGCATCCTAAGTCACAGAAAAATAAGCTTCATTTTTCATGGCGAATGACGCATTGCCACAGCAACAGTGTTTAACGACAACTAACAATATTCACGATGAAGCATCATGTCTTACGGCTTACCTTACCAAATTTTAGACTGATCTGGGAAACTTCCTAGTCGGAATACGTCAAAGTATAAAACTTGTAATTTCCTTTTGCCAGTAGGTGGCGCTATGACTTTGTGAAATTGTTGCCATGGAAATGTGCTCAAGCCTGGACCAGCATCATGCAAAACAAGTT
Source organism: Pholis gunnellus (assembly GCF_910591455.1). Taxonomy (NCBI): domain Eukaryota; kingdom Metazoa; phylum Chordata; class Actinopteri; order Perciformes; family Pholidae; genus Pholis; species Pholis gunnellus. The sequence goes on along the minus strand of NC_136529.1, from coordinate 1,437,133 downwards.
TGGGGCAGATTGAATAAAGTACCTTGTAGTTACAACAACTTCCTCTTTCATGGCGAACGACACGAAATGTGCCTGATATGGGCGCCACATAAAACGAAGGTCATTCAATATCAGTACACCATTTCAGTAACTTTTCATCATTAATGTCTTTAGATCATCTTGACCAAATTTGAAGTTGATTATATAAATTCTGTGGGAGGAGTTCGTTAAAGTACAATGCCTGAAAACAATGAAAAATGCCTCAAAATGCAAAGAAATGGGAGTATTACTGCATCGCCTCCGAGAGGTTGTATGGAATTAAAATTTGAGGGTATGTTACATGACACAATGTGAACATATGCTACAGATTTCGTGATGATAAGCCACATGGTTTTGAAGTTATATATATTGCTGTAGAAGGCCAATTCCTCATGAAATTCATTGGTCCATATATTCTTAACGCAAAAAGATATCAACAAACTTTTCATAACTTTTGATGATATATATGACGTTAGGACAGCGGAGTCGCTGACCATCTTTCGGCGCAGGCTGAAAACTCACCTCTTCAAGAAGTACTACCCTGAGCCTTCCACTTAGCACTTATTTTATTCGTATTAGCTTATTGCACTTATTGTAATCGTATTAGTTTGTTGCACTTATTGTATTGCGGGTTTGCTCGTTGCACTTATTGTATGTTTGTTTCTGCACTGTACGTTTGCCCTGGTTTATGCTCTTAGATACTTGTTTAGCAAAGGATATGCACTTATGACTTCTGGTGACTAGTAGTTCTCTTGAATTACCGATGTTGAATCCACTTCTTGTAAGTCGCTTTGGATAAAAGTGTCTGCTAAATGACTGTAATGTAATGTAATGTAATATATCCAAGAATGATTCACAGCAAATTTGGTACCAATCAGACCCAGGGTCTAGGAGAAGTAATATATATATTTTTTTTTACAAAATTCAAAATGGCGGAAAATGTTGGTAGGCGGAGCTTAGGGTCCCAAGAGGATTTTTTTTTTTCTCATTCAGTTGCTCATGTCTGTAAAATTGTAAGTCATTTGGACATAGATGCTGTCGGGGCTTGCCTTTCTAGCAGCTAGGGGGCGCTAGGGAGTCATTTTGTAATGATCGAGCATTGGACCCATAAAATATCAAAATTTCCCGCAGTCCTGATATGCTCGCCAAATATGGGGAGGTTGGGGACATGACACATACCCTTAAACGCATTGTCATCCTAGGGAATAATAATAATTCCTACAGATACAATAGGGACCTTGCGGACCCGACGTTGTCGGTGCTCGGGCCCTAATAAACATTCGAAAAACAATAGGTCCTCCGCTCTGACTACGTCAGTGCTCGGGCCCTAATTAAAGCTGTGAGCAGCATTGGTCGGGCCCTTGCACGTTCACGCACGTCGAGGGTACTGGCAGGACTGTGGTTGACGCGGCCGTGCATTTCTGTGACCATCAAACACTGCGTGCACGAGTCAGATGATATTTCCTGCGTCGACCAGCAGCATAACAAGATCGTGTTGACAGGTCTTAAGCCTAAAATGTTTTGAGTGTACATCCGATACAATCATATATGTAAGCCTGTTAAGATCATAATGAAAATGAATCTGTGTGAATGCGCTTCAGTGTTTGTCACATAACAGACTGTCCAGATTGTATTTGGACTTACATGAAAGTTAAGAAAACAGTAGTATTAACATTAGAATAACAATAGGTCCTCCGCTCCGACTACGTCGGTGCTCGGGCCCTAAAAATGAAATTTTAAAACCTAACATAAAAAATGTTTTGGTATTATGTTTGTACCTTCGGCCTTCCGTCCCATCTGTTGATGGACGATGTCGCTCTGACTGCATATGACTGCATCTGACTGATTCTCCACCTCTACCATTGTACATTTTGTCAGTCATACAGTATGTCAGAGGAATAACTTCTAGTTCTATGGTTTGTTTGGTGTAGTAGTTATTGTGCTAGCTAAGTCTGCTCAGGCTGACACATGACAGACAGACAGAGCTACTGCTGCCTGACAACATACCCATGGGCCTGGGGATGCAGTCCTGTATTCAGGCTGTTTATGTATCTCATATATAAAGGCTATAAAGGCTCCAATGTAAGCCAATAGTCAAGCCCAGGGCAGCGCTTACAGTAAAGTGGAGCAACAATACACCCATGTCACTAAGTATTTGTGGGAAATGCAAACACACTAAACACAATGAGTGCTTTTGTCACCAAAAGTAGCGACAAAAAAAATTATTGCACAACCAATTTAAACCCAGTAAAGGCAGTGAGCTTTCTATAACCAGAGCCAAAAAAGAACTATGGTGTAAGACCAGAATCTCTGGTGCAAATGCAGTGAAACTTCCAAGGAATCATATCTTAAAGAGATGTCACAGCTCTGCCACTTCTATACTGTTTATCTATATCTCACTCACCTAATCAGCTTATTCAGTGCACCTGCTAGTCACACCCACCTCATCAGCTCATCACTGTCACCTTTTCACTCTGCTGCACCCACTATTTAGACCCCAGTCACACACACTCACTGCCAGATCGTTCTCCGCATTTATACCCGACCTTCCAGCAAATACCCTCCGACTGATTTCCCGTTACCGACCCTGCCCCGGTAATTCACTCAGTCTTCTGTCCCCGACCTCGAGATCCTGTCTGCCTTCTCCTTTAACGGCTTGGCGTTCCACCATGTGGGATTATACATTTATGCTTATGCTAGACCAGGGGTCGGGAACCTTTTTGACTAAGAGAGCCATGAAAGCAAAAAATGTGGAAATTTATTTCAGTGAGAGCCATATAATATATTTTAAAAGTGAATTCAACTAAATGTCAGTATAATAAGCCTCTGAATTTATTCTTTTAAATAATGTTGTTATAACACTCACCATTAATGCGACTTCTGGTGCTGCATGGATTTGCTGATGTCTTTGTAGTCGGGTTGGTACTTGGTGAGGTTAAGCTTCATGCAAGCGTTGAGGCTTTCATCCGTTAAACGTGATCGTAGGTTGGACTTGATGTTTTTAAGATGTGAGAATGACTGCTCACATGCATACGTAGATCCAAACATGGTCAATACAGCAATACTCACACGCTGCAGTGTGTGGTATGTGACAGGAAGCGCGTTCCAAGTTTTGAGAATCAGCTGGTCTTCGGGTTGGAGTTTTTTCATTTCTGTCCACATGTGCTTGCTCGCCAACTCCGCTTTCTGTCGTGTGATTCTTTCCAAATCTTCATTCAGTGACTTGAACTTATTCACCCACATGTCTGAGGCCTTCAGGTCAGCCACTTCTGCTTCAAAATCTCTGACGGAGACACCAGGGATGTAATTCAGGTCGGCTGTGTTCAGTGAACACTCGTTTGGATGGGTGATGAACTTAAAAAGACGAGTGTGCTCACGAAATTCTCCAAAGCGTGCTTTGAAGGACTGTAGGAGACTGGATGTGCAGCCAGCTAGCTGGTGGAGATCAAGGTTTTGAATGGGCTCACTTGCTGTGCATGCATCTTTAAATTGGCTCAGTTTTTCAAAATGTAGTAAACGACCTGTTTCAAGATCCGTGATGAAAAGCTCCAGCTTGTTTTCAAAAGCAAATACAGCTTGTTGAAGGGATAACACTGTATTTCCAATGCCTTGCATTTTCACGTTGAGCTGGTTCAGATGTTCAGTCAGATCTACGAGATAGTAAAACTTGAGGAGCCACTCGGTGTCGGCTAGCTCAGGATGCCCGACGCCTTTCATTTCAAGGAAAGTCCGGATTTCGTTCAGGCAAGCCGCAAAACGGCTAAGCACCTTCCCTCTTGAGAACCAACGCACATTGCTGTGCAAAAGCAGACCAGGATAGTTATTTACAACTTCATCCAGCAGTGTTTTAAACTGGCGATCATTTAAGGCTCGGGCAACAATAAAGTTGATCACACGAATGACCAGCGACATCACTTCGCCAAACTGCCTGTCACACATCTGAGCACAAAGTGCCTCCTGGTGTATAATGCAATGGAAACTTAGGATGGGTCTATTTTCATGTTCACGGAGAAGCGCCACAAATCCTTTGTTTTTCCCCACCATACACGGAGCACCATCAGTACACACTGAGAGAAGTTTATCCATAGGTAGACTTTTTTCTTGAGCAAACTCCATGAAAGACTTGAATAAATCCTCACCTCTTGTGGACCCTTTTAATGGCAGAACAGCAAGACTTTCTTCGCGCAGTGTGTCACCAACAGCATATCTTGCAATCACGCTGAACTGCGACAAATGGCTCACGTCTGTTGACTCATCCAAAGCCAGAGAAAAGAACGGCGCTGCATTTATGTCCTTCACTTGCGTTTCCTCCACTTTGTTTGCCATCACGATGGTACGATCATGAACAGTTCTTGCCGACAGAGGCATGTCTTGTATCCGTTTGATTATCTTGTCTTTGTTCGGAAGATCATCAAAAAGTTCATTGGCTACATCCAGCATGAACGTTTTAGCATACTCGCCATCTGTGAATGGTTTTCCGTTCCTCACTATTGCTAAAGAACCAGCAAAGCTAGCCGAATTATAGTCACCTTGCCGGGTCCATACGCGGAGTTGCTGCTGGCTAGCTTGCACCCTGCTCAGAAGCTCTTGGCACGCTTTCTTTCTGCTGTCTCCCGCAGGGTATTTTGATGCAAAGGTAGCGTGGCGCGTGTCGAAGTGCCGCTTTACATTCGACCGTTTCAACGATGTAATTTTGTCATTGCAAATTAGACACACCGCAGAACCCGCTCTCTCCACAAAGGCGAATTCTTCGGTCCATTCGTCCTGAAATGTACGATACTCGTCGTCTTTTTTTCTTTTCGCCATCTTCTTCGTCGAAGGGTTAGCTTTGAGCTAATGACCGAGCAGACGCAGTCTCAGACTGATTCAAAAGGGGGCGTTTACCTGTTTTACCCAGCAACGGCAAACGTAGGCCAGTATCATCCAATTAAAATAATGGACAATTGCTCCTGCAGCCCTGAACAGGACATGCGCAGTGAAAAATCGATGGATGGATTAAAACAAGTGAGAATATTTTGTTTTATCTGCGAGCCATATGCAATCATCAAAAGAGCCACATCTGGCTCGCGAGCCATAGGTTCCCGACCCCTGTGCTAGACTGTTAACTGTCCATTGGAAAATAAAGCTTTGATTCCAACTATCCAGTGTGTCTGTCGTACTGATCCTGGGTCCTTACCACACCCGTTAAAAGAGATGAAACATCAGACCAGGTTGACTGCAGGAACACAGAATCCATTAGTCACATAATAGATAATTTTGTTGAAATGGATATAACTAAATTTCACTTTCAAAAAGCTCCATCCAGAAGAACCAACCTGCAATTTCAGCATGTACTGATATTATAATAGATTTGGAGTACTGTAAGCACTTCTGTACATTTGTTGTTCATTGTAAAATTTATGAAATCAAGGCGCAAATCCAAATCCCCTAAGCCTCTTTAAATTGCTAATTGTGAGTAATTACAGTCTGCCGACTCAGTAGGTGATGGGGGTCTTGGTGTGGGTGGTAATACAATGTCCCACTTATTAAATGCCGCACAATTCTCCTCCCTTGACATTCACCTTCTTCACTGAAGGGTGTAATAAGCAGGCCTATTTTTGTCTGTCTCCCATTATTCATGTTGATCACAAAATTGCTGCTATAAAGTAATTTTAGGATGGCATTTTCAGGATACAAAATTGAATTGGGTATTTGTCAACTGAAATTGCGTTTAATTACATATTATGCAGTGTAATCAAACTACTGAAGATTATTACCATAATTGTATTATTTACGGTTCATTTTAATGCCATAGAGGCATTCATAACACTGCAGTATTTCAGAATGTGGACATTTGTGTTATTTCTTGTGTCTGTCTGTCCTACATCAAGTACAGAGTAGGACATCCTGAAACTGTTTAGTTTCTTGGCTACTTGGATAATCGTGCTCTTCATGAGCATTTTCTGAAGCCCCTGTGGCAGAAATGTATTGTTTGTTAATGCCTTCCAAAAGTGCAATAAATGACCATACGATTCATGATGTCACTTATTCATATGATACAATTTTGGTTTTTCACACATTGAGAGTCGTTGAGGACAGACCTTTAATAGGTCAAACTGCTGTTTGTTAGTACTTACTTTGTACAAAGTGACGTCCACTTCCAAAAGCAGAAATGTTTATACCTGTTATAATACGTGTTCGGAAATGCTTGCCTTAATAGATGGCAGGAACCATCCGTGTGCACGGATGGTGCACACTTCTAAACAGTCGAAGGTATTCATGGTGGTGCAGCTGGCCAGTCGCTATGTAGAGTGGGCTTGTTGTATTGTCTACTATGTCACAGTCACACACTCTGCTGACCCATCTATCCATCCCGTCCTCTTCCACAAAATGTCTCTTTTATAATGTCAGCCTACTTCCACCGTTGCTCCAGATTGAAAGTCACATTTCACATGACCACAAGCGGTAGTTGTCAGCTAAACATTGACCTAGTTTTAGTGCATTTGAACAAAAGACAAATGCTGGTGTTTTCTTGTGAGGACTGTATTGGATGACCACCTGGCAAAAATGTCTTCTTTTAATGAAAATAGTCAAAATCTGAAGAATATGGTTGCCAAGAAGCAGGAAATTCAAGCTCAACAAAGATGGACTCCTGGGATGAGCCCATGCTATTTCCTCCTGCGCCACCCTCAGGACAAACTATTGGACTGGACATATTGTGGCTCCACCAATGGTGAGTGCTAAGTACAGCGAGATTTTCAGTGAGTTGATTGTTCTGTACACTGCTCTCAGACAGTTGGGGGCAAAAATCAGGCAGCACAGACACCCAGTAGTAAAAGATACAGTAAATCTCAGTAAGTCACCAGTCCGTCAAGCTCCTTAAGTTCGCGGATGACACCACCCTCATTGGACTCATCTCTGGTGGGGATGAGTCCGCCTACAGGTGGGAGACTGATCATCTGGTGACCTGGTGCGGTCTGAACAACTTGGAGCTCAACGCTCTAAAGACAGTGGAGATGGTTGTGGATTTCCGGAAGAACGCAGCCCCACCAGCCCCTATCACCCTGTGTGACTCCCCCGTCGACGCGGTGGAGTCCTTCCGCTTCCTGGGCTCCATCATATCCCAGGACCTCAAGTGGGAGCTGAACATCAGCTCCATCACTAAGAAGGCTCAGCAGAGGATGTACTTCCTGAGGCAGCTGAAGAAATTCAACCTGCCAAAGACAATGATGGCGCACTTCTACACAGCCATCATTGAGTCCATCCTCTGCTCCTCCATCACGGTCTGGTACGCTGCAGCCACAGCCAAGGACAAGGCCAGGCTGCAGCGCATCATCCACTCTGCTGAGAAGGTGATTGGCTGCAATCTGTCGTCCCTCCAGGACTTGTTTGCTTCAAGGACCCTGAAGCGAGCAAGAAAGATTGTAGCCGACCCCTCTCACCCTGGACAAAAACTGTTTGTGCCACTCCAATCTGGCAGGAGGCTGAGGTCCATCAGGACCAAGACCTCCCGACACATGAACAGCTTCTTCCCTTCCGCAGTCGGGCTCATTAACAGAGCCCGGGACCCACACTGACTGTCATCCCCAGGAAAAATTCCTACCGGTCACTCCCCTGCATCCCTTCGATCCGTATTTCACTCGACACTTTTACACTACACATCTTACTTGTTTATAGTTCTGTTATCTGTTATCTGTTCGCTGTTTACAGTCCTGTTATCGGTTCGTTTGTGCACTTTATTTTATATTTTATTTTATATTTCACTTTATTTTATATTTCATCCTTATTCTGTTTCACTTTATTTTATATCTTACTTTATTTTATATCCCAATATTAATATTATTTTGTTTCTACTGGCACTGATTGTTGTTGTTGTTGTTGATTGTTAAATGTTAAGCACCTTCCCGTCATGTCAAATTCCTTGTATGTTCAACATACCATGGCAATAAACGGTTCTGATTCTGATTCTGATTCTGATATTTATATTCAAGTGAATTTTAAACTAATTTTCAGTAGTTGATAATAAATCTCTGTCCTCTGAATGTGTATGGATTGTATTTGCATATTACAGTATCAATTTGCCATTATGTCTGCTCTAGAGCTGAGGCTGCAGTAGCACTCTCAACGGACACACAAAGCCGTCTCAAATAAGGACTGTCACAACATCAATAAGTGCATTTAGGGGAAGTTGTTTCGTTAATAAGCGACATTGATTCTGCCGTTAAAGAGGGATTGCTCTCTCCCCCTTTCTGTCTGCAGCTCTTACTTGTCTCTCAGTCTCTTCCTCCCACATTGCAGTGAAATGAAATACATAATTGTCTCCTCCTTTCTTCTACTCACATGGGCAACCAGAAGATCTATTCGGACTGGATGCTGACCAGCACCAACAATTAAGACGTTAAGAAAAAATGGAATCCCTCTAGAGAAGAGGCACAGGTAGTACAAGTCTGCAGGAGGATAACCAACAATAATCAGTGGTGGAAAACATTATAACTGAATACATTTATTCAAGTACTGTTACAGATACTACCCACTGCATGTATACAGAGAGATACCTCCACCTCGAACAGCTACGATATGTTAATGCATATGTATCTTTTGGTTACTGTGCTGGTGGTTAAGGTTAACAAAAAGAGAACATATAAAAAAAGTTTACTTGCACTGCACATTGTTCAAGATTCCCTTTTTTTATGACTGTTGTTTGAGAAGGTAGGTCTTATTTTGATGTGATCCACAAATGGTTTTAATGAGTACCATGACTCCTTTTTCTTTTCTCTCTGTACATGGGGACCTCCTGATTTAAAGTTAAAGCACTGAACATACCAGAATTACTGTAAACCGTCCGCGGTAACACTTTATAATAACTACACGCTATGAAGCATTAGTTAACTATGAGTAAATGCTTAATTCATCATTTATAAAGCATTGTTACTACATTAACACTCATTAGTATATATAAATGTTTTATATTTTATTCTTGATTAATAAGCTCGTCTATGTGTTTTCATACTTTAAAAATGATGGATTCCCCATTTGTAAATGAAGTATTATATATATTACAAACCAATTATTAAGGAGTTGTAGATGATTAATATCCTTTATAAAGTGTTTGTAAATGATTAACAACTTATTTAGATGTATATTATTCATGCATTTATTTATTTATATATATAAACGAAGTTCACTTACCAAATGCTGTCTATCCTCCTTTCTTTGTTGACAAAGAGTTTAATCCCAGTACATCAGTTCTAGTAAGAAGTCCTTCTCGATTCATCGATGCCAGTCGAGCCTCCCCAGTTGTATTTCGCCGATCGCCGTCGGTTTTCCGCCGCCGTTCGGTGGTCGTCTTCGGCCGTGGACCAGCGAAGGGCGGGCCACGGTTGTGGAGCTGTTTCCCTGCGAACGTGGTCGTTGAGTTGTAGATCCACTCGAGTCTCTCCAAAAGTACCGACGCTCAGTTAAAATGAAACACATTCACAGCCATAAGATGTGCAACGCTTCTCCGACGCTGCATACAAATCCTTTTCCTGGCTGGTCAGGGCTGCTAGCTGTGGGGTCGTTTCTTACTGTCCAGTTTGTTCAGAAATGTCCTTCTTGAGAAAAGCGTTCCCAGTAACTCCGCCACTAAATCCGTTTCTCCTCCTTCCGCCATTTCACATTAAAAAAACAAAGCTAGGTAAAATGTCTTTCAAATATTTCCACTTGAACTCTGTCTGCTACAACCAAAGCTCTGCTAGCAAGCATTATGTTTCACGGGCACATAGTCACGTGCCCGCCCACTGACCAATCACAGCACACTCTGCACCTTGCGGCAGAGAGGCATCTGGACTCTGTGCTGCAGTAATGCTGACGTAACTGTAGGCCTGCAAACCGCTCTGGTGCGTCCATGAATCTCAAACTAAAGATCTGATTGGTTGAAGACTATGTCAATCAACAATATCGTCCCCATTCAACTTAAACTGCACATGGAAGCACTGGGTGAGTCTGCAGGCCTGGGGCTGGGTTGTTTGTAATTTGGTGGACGTTGTTGTTATGAATACACACCGCAGAACCACATCTGTTTCTGGTGGCAACATCAATCTGCTGCAACTTTGGGGAATCATTATTTAAGAGCAAACTAAATAATTGCAGCCACTGTGCGGCAACAACGTAGTAATGCTTAAAATATAAATAATATTTTTTTCATTTTAATGATATATATTTGGATTTTCCAGGGACCTTTTACGAGGATCGTCTTTGTGAACTTAAGCTCTGCTTTTAACACCATCCAAAGGCATCTGATGATTCGGAAGCTACACCATCTCAGCACAACCACCTCACCTGGACTCACTACTAAACGCATAAAATACTTAAAACAGCAATTCACGAACTACTCACAGATCTCTTATGTGAAACAACAAAAACTGTACAAACACTCAGAGAGGTCAGAGAAAGTATTAAAGTCATGTGAATCGTATGCTATGGCCTTCAGTCACTAGATGTTCACCCATCTGAACACTTACAGTATGTGAGATTTTGGAGCTTTAAAACAGAATGAGGGTTTATATTTTTGAGGAATGTTGTTCATCCCTCCAGTAGAGTTCAACACACTCAAATAATCTCTGTCAAGGAGCTGTTTTTTTTGCATTGTTTAGTAAGAAGTAATATTATAAATGTTAGACACAAAGGCAACAGATAATAATCTGCAGTCTCTCAGCAAATCAAGTAGCAAATAATATAACAACTTTAATGTTATATCCAATTACTCAAATGCTTTGCATCACCTGTCCTCCTCACAACACCACTGTCTCTGGCTTCCACTAAGTTGCCATGTGTGGATGTTTGTTGTGCAGCATAGCCCATTTCCATTGTATTCTAATTGAACCACAGGAGCATTGTTGGTAGAGAGTACAGTGAGGAAACTGATCAACTGAGGGACATTCACACTGTCATCCATAACCATCCTCTCGCTGTCCTACTGCTTACTATTCTACTTCCACGCCCAACAGGGACCGCAGATAGAAGCCATTTTCAGCGCCTTTTCTTCCAAGCTTCCCTCGCCACACAAAGTCATTTGCACCACAGAGACAAGTTAGAAAATGGGGGAGAAGGCACTTTAAAAATATCCCCCGCTTCAGCACCCTCCATCCAGATTCCCCATAGAAATTAAAAACAGCCTAACTGACGGCTTCTATCATGTCCTCGTCCATGCTCTTACGCAACTGTGACAGTCCCCACCGGATGCTGACATACATGGGTGCTTTTTAAGTTCACAATGCTTCAAATGAAGGGGTGTAAAAATGAGCCCTCTCATGAGGAATAGAGAAGTGGAGGGGGAGAGAAATGTAACACCATCTAATAAGAGAATCTGAAGGGGTTGCTGATTTTCTTCTTGCTTTTACAATGGAAAACCTCCAATCTCAAAGTAATTTGTATGTCCTGAATTTTCACAAATTAAATAATCTGCCATTGGAATTTACAATAAATTTAAGTTTTAGAAACTTAGGACCACGCCCCGAACATATCTAATTTCCTCCGTACAAAGTATTTAAGCACAACTGAACCATTGACATCCTTTTGATTTAGCTTCAACACTACGTGCGACAGACAAGCAAGATCTTAAACTGCATACCTTTTATACAAAGGCTCTTTCTCAAGCCTTCCGATAAACTGTAGAAGATGACCAGCTATATTCTGAAGTCCCGGAGCTTCCTCCTTCTCTCACCATACTTCATCGCCAGTAACCTCGGCTGCGTTCAGCCATCCACATTCCCCACGGCTCTCGGTATCCATCCCACGGCCGGAGAAGCCGAGCCATCAACATCAGTCCTTTCAGAGGGCCATGTCGTAGCCCACCCTCTTCAAGCTCCCTCTGTATCAGAGACATCTAACCTTAAAATGTATTTTCCCCAGACTTCACTATCAACCTATGCACATTCATCGCTCCATCCCAGCATCGTTTCCTGTTCTCTTGCTTCTGCCTTCTATGTCCCACACACCTCGGCCAACTATGAATGAATGAAATGTATTTATAAAGCGCTTTTCACAGACTAAACAGTCACAAAGTGCTTAACAGAGCAGAAATATAAAAGCATAAAAAACACAATGTGGCCAGAGGGCCAATAATTTACATATACACATAAAAACAAAACAAAATAAAACATTTTTTAAAAGCAGGTCTACCCAAACGCCAGTCTAAAAAGGTGCGTTTTGAGCAGGTTTTTAAATGTGTTTACAGAATCTGCAAGGCGTAGAGTTGCAGGAGTATTCCATAGCCTCGGTGCTACTGCTACAAGCGCTCGGTCACCACGGGTTTTAAAGTGTGTGTGGTACAGACAGAAAACCTGAAGCGTTTGACCTGAGAGTGTGGGCGGGTGAATAGGGGTGAAGAAGATCAGCTATGTATGTAGGAGCCTGACCGTTTAGTGCTCTGATGGTGAGAATTTTGTTATTTATTTTTTTTATTTTTGGACAGTAGCTTAGGTTACAGAGTATACATTCACACCAACCAGAAGGTCTTGCTTCTCTTCTACCAAACCATAGTTGAGAGCGTCCTGCGGTTTGGCCTCTCAGCCTGGTTTGGCAACCTCAGTGTACAGCTGAAAGCCCAGATCACCCAGCTAACACAAAGAGCCATGAAAATCATGGGAGTCAGACAGCATCCCACACTACAGGCTGTCTTTGATAAAACTATCATCAGACAGGCCCAGAAGATTATCTCAGACCCCACTCATGTCCTCTACCCTGAATATCAGCTTCTTCCCTCAGGCAGACGCTTCAGAGTCCCACAGTGCAGCTCAACCGCTTTAAGAACTCCTTTGTCCCCTTGTCCATCAAAGCCCTAAATGGCAAGCTAGCCAGAGCTTAACCCCTGTAACACAGATTTCTTTCCTTAAATTCATTTTTGTATTTTAATTATCTTAACTATACACGACAGGTGTGTTGTACAGGTGTGAAATGTATTTGTTGGCTGGTGGTAGTCTTTTGCATGTACAGTAGGTACTGTGTGTGCGGGTATGTGGACTGCCGACAGTCTGTGTATGTAATGTATGTATGCAATATGTTACTTGTATTGTTTTAACAGCAGACACTGTGTGTATGTTTCCAAGACAAATTTCCTTCGGGACAATAAAGTCTATCTTACCAGTATATATGGCGTCCACAATTTTTCTAAATTGGGTAACTTTGTACAATTTGGGAGAGTGTACACAAATAAAAACATCAGACAGAGGGGGGGGACTTGAGAGAAAGTGAGATAGGTGTCAATGAGGCTTGCTCAGCTAGAGCAACGTTACAAGGTCATACATACTTTATTCCACAAAATCTGTTCGTAAGGGTTTTATGTATCTCACCCACTTGTCCCAGAGTTGAATAAACACGCCTCTCTGAAGGCGAAGGGAAAAAGTGATTCTTTCCATAACATAGATGTCGTTTACGACATCTATCCACTCCTGTATGGTGGGGGGCTCAGGAAGCAACCAGCGCCTCGTGAGTGCTTTTTTACAAGCCGTTATTAAAATGCCAAACAGGTATTCATCTGGACGCCCTGTTTGGAAATCACATTTTCCTAAGAATAATGTAGAAAATTGTAGGGGTATGTCAGTGTTAATTATGCTTCTTAATGTTTTATGAAACTCTGTCCAGAAAGGTTTTATCACTGGACACTCCCAAAATACATGCCAGTGATTTGCTTCCCGAGCCCCACACTGTCTCCAACGTGTAGCATCCCCTGCAGCAAAGCGTGCCTTCTGCTTCGGTGTGATAAAGAAATGGATAACACACTTCCACGCAAATTCCCGCCACACATGAGAATTGGTACATTTCCTGTCACAGTTCAGCTTCACACCCTCCTCACTCTACTTTCACTCACTCCCTCCTTATCAGGCTAAACTCCCTTCACCTGTTCACTCACCTGCCGCTGATCATTAATCAAGCCACTATTTAGACTCCTGCCTCCCAGACACACACTTGTGCCAGATTGTTCTTCGGTTTTTCAATGCCAGACTCTCCAGCACTCTTTCCCGGACTGATCTCCTGTTGCTGACCCTGCCTGTTCCTGTTCTGCCCGCCTTGCCTGACTCCCGGTAAACCCACTAGCCTTCTGATCCTGACACTGTTTTACTCTGCCTACTGCGCCTGGAAGTTTGAAATAAAAAGCCAAACTTCCCTGGAATCTTGTGTGTTACATTTGGGTCCATATACTACCGGTTACATTTCCATTGGAATTTACACACTTCTAACCAGTCTTCATTTGATATTGAGAGGTTACCTTCTCTTTCCCATCTTTCCTTCACATATCCTGCAGTGTGGGATTTTTTTGTCATAAGGCCTTAGTAGGATCTAGAGATAATTCCCTTTTTTGAATCATTTTGGTAGGCACTGAGAAATATTCTCAGTATTGGGTCATCAAGGTCTGTTGTATTTCTAATGTTATATTCAAAATGGTTGCGTATCTGGAGGTATCTGTAAAAATCTGATTTTTCAAGAGAATATTTTTTACTCCGGTGTTCAAAGTCCTTTAGTTGTCCCTTTTCTGTCAGGGAATAGAATGTTGTTTTGAGATCCAGGACTTAAATCTATGATCCATTTCATTTGGTTTGAACCCCGGATCATAAGCACACCATTGAAGTATTTGTAGTTTATATTCTCCTCTTATCGCGTTCCAAATTTTTAGATGGAATTTGATCCATGGGTTTTGTAAATTGTCTACAAGTTTTGCCAAGTTTTTGTGGGCCAATACTGCATGAATTGGGGGATCATTCATAATAGAGAGTTCCATATCTTTCCACCTGGCACAATACATTGGGTTACACATGTTGATTAGGGGTTTGATCTGGACAGCATAGAAGTAATCCTTAAAATTAGGTAGAGACATTCCTCCTTCCTCTTTTGGGAGTTGTAGAGTTTTAAATTTAATCCTTGGTTTTTTTCCTTGCCAAATAAATCTTGAAATAATTTTATCCAACTCAGAGAATTGTTTTGGGGGAATTTCTACAGGAAGTGCTTGAAATAAGAACAGACATCGTGGAAGAATATTCAAATTCTATGGCTTAGTCCGAGGAAGGAAATCGAGTTCCATCGATGTATATCATCTTTAATTTTTGTTAAGAGGGGGGGTGTAATTTATCTCTGCCAATGTTGAGATATTTTTCGGTAGGTGTATTCCTAGGTATTTCAGAGAGTTCTGGTCCCAGTTAAAGGGAAATTTATCTTTAATGTTTTTAGGAGGTGTACAGTTAAAAGTCAAGATTTGTGTTTTTTGGAGATTTAGTTTATATCCTGCATATCTACCAAATGTTTTTAGTAGGTTCATTAATTGAGAAAAGGAGTTAGGGGGGGTACTTAGATAAATCAAGATATCATCAGTATACAGGGCCACCTTGTGGTCTGATCCGTTTATACAAATGCCTTTGATGCTTTCTGTCTGTCTTATCCATTGCGCAAGAGGCTCTATATAAAGAGCAAAAAGCTGTGGAGAGATTGGGCATCCCTGTCTTGTTCCGCGCTCTAGTGTAATGGTCTCTGAGAGATACCCATTTATTTTTATCCAGGCCGATGGTTTAGCATATAGTGTTGTCGAGGGGAGACCTTTTCAGGGGAGAGCCAGGCCGCTGGACTTCTGCTGCTGCTAACTTTCTGCAGCAAAGTCCCACCAAAAATGAACTGGATCCGTCTTACAATCAAAAAGTATTTAATTAACATGAGAAGCTAGAACAGTTGCAAACTGAATTACTCTATCGATATCAATATGTCCCTTGGGGCTGAGTCCTCACTTGCCCCACCTAATCGGCCAGCCCAGCTGGTCAACTCCCGAGTGGTAACGGCGCGAACTGAACCCAAAACTCTCTGGAACTCTCCTATATTTAAAAGTCTCTGTCCGAATGTTTAAATGTCCAGTATCAGCCTCTGTGATTGGCCGAAATACAATAAACCCCTAATGGCTTTGGCCAGTTATCAGCTCAGTGTTTGGTTGAAGTCGTCCGGACTCCTCCTGCTCTGTTGGTCATCTGTCCAGCTCCTCTATGTCCCCTTTGATGTCTCTGGTCCTCGACATATTCCCTTATATGGTCGTGAAGAGCCTGTCCTCTGCATTCCTCACTGACCCTATCTCCCCTGATCTCTCTGCCTCATGGCTCAGAACCCCCTAACCTATGTGACTATACTTTGGTTCAATACTTCCAATGATTATGTTAAAGACTCCTACAAGTAAACTTATTGCAAACATATTATATCTTCTATAAGTAAACATCCTGTAAACCTATATTACATTCCATAAGTAAATATATTGTGACTCTTAACATAATTTACATTCTCATCATTGTGACAATTTTATTCACCACTAGGGGTGTTATTAATTCTACTAAATAATGCTTTTAATACTTAAATTCTCCACAGTGTACAAATGCCTTTAATAAAATTGTTGTGCATGCCAAATCTTTCAAGGACTTTATATAAGAAAGGCCAGCTCACTGAATCGAAGGTCTTCTCAGCATCCAGACTGACTAGGTAGGCTTCAAGATTATTCTGTTCGATGTGGTTCAGTATGTGCAGCCTGATGTTATCGTGAGTTTGTCTTTTTTGAGATAAAACCAGTCTGGTCATTGTGTACAAGTTGTGGAAGGGTCTTTTCCAGTCTTTTCGCAAGGATGGCTGTGTATAATTTGTAGTCAACATTCAGCACTGAGATTGGTCTGTAAGATCCACTTTATCTTTTCGTTCCTTGTGGATAACAGAGATCACTGCCTCGCTCCAAGATGGAGGCATTTTGGCATTGTTTAAAGTTAAATTGCAGGCCCTAAGAAGGCTTGGTAGTAGCTCAAAACAGAATGTCTTGTACCACTGAAGGGAGGCCATCTGGACCGGGTGACTTATTTGCTTTAAGCGCGTGTGTGTGTGTGTGTGTGTGTGTGTGTGTGTGTGTGTGTGTGTGTGTGTGTGTGTGTGTGTGTGTGTGTGTGTGTGTGTGTGTGTGTGTGTGTGTGTGTGTGTGTGTGTGTGTGTGTGTGTGTGTGTGTGTGTGTGTGTGTGTGTGTGTGTGTGTGTGTGTGTGTGTGTGTGTGTGTGTGTGTGTGTGTGTGTGTGTGTGTGTGTGTGGGCATTTTGTAATTCATCTTGCTTATAATGTATAGTTAGAAACCGGATCCCTTATTTTGTATATTGTGTTATCCGCTCGTTGTTTTTGCAGCTTTCTCGCCAGAAGTTTTGTTGATTTTGAGCCTGACACATAATATTTCTGTTTTGTAAATATAATTTTTTTTTTTTAATTTCCTGTTAGTATAATATAGTTATTTCATTCCTGACTTTCTTCATTTTTGTCAACAAATTTGTCTTTTGTTCTATTTTATGCTGTATCTCGAGATCTTTTAATTCTTTATTAAGGTTTAGTAGTCGTAATTGTTTTTGTTTCTTTTCATGGGCACAGAAAGATATGATTCTCCCCCTGATGACTGCTTTTAAGGCGTCCTATACTATAGCTGAATCAACCTCCCCGTTATCATATTCTTCCAGAAATATTTTTATTTCCTTTCTCATTTGGTTCTTAAATTGCGGGTTGTTTAAGATACTTGTGTTTAACCTCCACAGTGTTTTTCCTACCTTATCGCTAATATGCACCGTGCAGGACAGAGGTGCATGATCAGATAAATCAATACGTCCAATATCACAGCTGTGCATTCTGTGGCGATCTCTCTTTAGCACAAAAATAGTCTATCCTTGAGTATGTATCATGGGGGCATGAGTAGAATGTATAATCGCGGCCTGATGGGTAGAAGTCTCTCCATAGATCTAATATGCCAAGTTCTGCCATTAGGACATTCATTTTTCTATGCAACGATGTAGTGGTGACATTTTTTGATGAATCTAGTTTTAGGTTAAGGCGGATATTCCAATTACCACCACATATGACGATTCCTGGGGCTCCTATCATTAAATCAAATATCTTTCTCTAAAAACCAAAGTCACTTCCAGGGGGGGCATAAATGTTACATAAAGTTATTGTAACACCATCTATTTTTCCAGAGACTATTATGTATCTCCCCTCCTTGTCTGTTACCATTGAAGTTAATTCAAATGTTACTTTTTGTGATATTAAAATTGCTACGCCTCTCCTACGGTCTGATTTAGAAGATGAATAATATACCCTTGAAAACCCCATTCTCTTTAATTTTTCATGTTCTGACGGGGTGAGGTGTGTCTCTTGTAAGAGCACAACATTTTCCTTTTTAATTTTTGACAGTATTTTACTTCTCTTAGCTGGGTTTAAAATCCCTTTCACATTAAATGAAATGACCTTAAGGACGCTCTTATTCATAGTTTCAGACATCGATCATCACAGATGGAACCTCTCCCAATATCCCTAATAACATAAAGGTTGTACACTGAAAACATCTCTCCCAAGGAACAAACGCAGAACAAGGAACGTGAAACAGCTTTTAACAGAACATCACCGAAAAGGTTTAGAACAGCTGTTTCTGATGTAGAGGCTCGTTTAAAATGAGCCTTAGAGGACTTTATAAAGTCAAAGCCCCCATAAGGGAAAGTCCCACGTCGCGTCAGGGGTGGGGCCCCAAAGTGTGGCCGCATGTTAGCCAAAATCCACACAAAGAAATAAAAATATCCATGAATAACAAGCTAATTAACAAGTCCCGACTGCTTTAATTAACCAGAAAATAAAACTGTAGGAACGGTCGCCTATTTAGAGCGCCAGGGCAGTCCTCCGGGCAAACTACCAGAATAAGTATCACTCAGGAGTCTGTTACAACTTATCTGCGTTTCTGTGGAGAATCATCAGTGTCCTGTCGTGGGGGATCGCCTTCTGAATTCCTGGAGTTTACCCTAGTATTGAGAGTGGTGGGGTTTTTCGGGTTGTGTGCAGCCGTCCGCTGCACCGGGTTCCTGGTCGTCACTCCGGTCTTGTCGTCTCCCAGCCACCTGCCAGGTAGACCGGAGCCGCATCTCCTCTTGGTCCGAAACAGCGGAGGACCTCACCACAGTCACTGTAAATCCTCTTGAGGCCATGTCTCTCGTTGTTTCAGCAGCATCCTGGAACAGCCGAGTGCCATCCTCGTAGAAGACCCGCATCCTTGCGGGATACGGTGTCTGAAACTTGATTCGTTTTTCTTTCAGGACTTTTTTGGCTTCGGTGTGTTCACCGCGTTTCTTCAGCACTTCGGGGGGAAAGTCATGGTCAACGTAGAAGCGAGCATTGTTGTAAGAGACTTCTTTTTTTTTTGCCATGCTCTCCGGAGCACTTCTTCCTTCATCCGGTAACTCCCGAACTTGACCACTATCGATCGGGGCTTTGCCTGCGGCCCGTTGGACTTAGGTGCCAGTGCTCGGTGTGCCCGTTCTATTCTGAGGTCTCTGTCACGGGGGAGGTCGAGCGTGTTTTTTAGTAGGTTATCCAGAAAACCAGCCATGTCGGTACCCTCTTTATCTTCGGGTATTCTGTAAATCCTTAAATTATCCCTACGCGCTCGGCCCTCCTGGTCTATCAGCCTGTCTTCCAGATTAGCTTGGCGCTGCATTAGCTGCTTAATTAGCGTTCATGTTGCTTGAAGCACAGTCTCAGTTTCATCTATTCTCCCCTCTGCCTTGTCCAGTCTGTCGTTTGCTCTCTTCAATTCTTGTTTAATGTCTGAGTTGAACCCGGTTATCTTTTCTGAAGTCTCGAAGTTCATTGAGAATGCTTCGCAGGCTAGCTTCGGAGTTATCTTCGTCATGTGCACGGGCCCGGAGAGCCGCCTCGGCTGTCTTGTCCCAGTTCAGGATCGTATTCAATCATGTTTATTGTCGTCCTACTTCTAGTAATAACCCCTTTCGCCATTATTAAACAAAAGTTGCACTGGTATTGGTAAAACTACCGTTTTTTGGGGTTATATCACAAAACCATTGGGGAGCTCGAGAATTAAGCTGTCGTCCTCTCAGTGGCGGAACCGGAAGCCCAATGGTGAGAATTTTGAAGTGTATCCTGAATGCTATAGGGAGCCAGTGGAGAGATCGGAGTACGGGGGTGATGTGAGACCGTCGATTTGTCCTGGTGAGCAATCTGGCGGCAGCGTTTTCGATGACCTGCAAGTGGTTAAGAGCAGATACACTGATGTGAAAAGTGAGTTACAGTAGTCAATGCGTGAAGAGATGAATGTGTGTATGATCCTCTCTAGTTCAGGTGTTGATAAAACAGATCTTAGTTTACTGATATTTCTAAGGTGGAAGAAACATGATCTGGACAGCTGCTTAACATGGGGGTCAAACGCCATCGATCGATCAAAGAAAATCCCAAGATTGCGCAGGTTGCAATGGGCAGCCGAGGAGAGTGGACCAATACTCTGCTTGATGATAGGGGGGACAAACTCCTCTGGTGCAATAACTAGGACCTCCGTTTTGTTGTTGTTAAGTTGTAAGCAGTTTTCTGCCATCCAGTCTTTGATTGCATTGACACAGTCCAGGAGCCTAGTTAATGTGAAGGCCTCGCTGGGTTTAAATGACAGATGCAGTTGGATATCATCTGCATATAGATGATAGGACACATTATGACTTTTTATAATAGGTCCCAAATGTAATAAATAAAGCAAAAATAACAGAGGCCCCAGAACCGAGCCCTGTGGTACACCACAAGACAGTGGAGAGGTGACAGACACAAAATCACCCACAGAGACATTCAAAGTTCTGTCAGTAAGGTAAGATTTAAACCAGTCTAACGCTATGCCAGATATGCCAACCCAATCACGTAGCCTCTAAATCAGGATGTTATGGTCTACAGCAGGGGTGTCCAAAGTCCGGCCCGCGGGCCAATCACGGCCCGCGGTCAGATTTCATACGGCCCGCAGCTTCGGTCTTATAATGTGTTAGTTATGGCTCGCTAGCTCTGTCAGAATAAATAAATCATACAAATGTAAAGATGTAATTCCTCCTTTCACCACACGGTGGCAGCACCGTTCTAATGCTATCTGGCTCTGCATCCGTGCCGCGAACCCTTCTCGAATCATTTCTGCCATGGCGACCGCGAAAAAAAAGAGAAAAGTTGACAGTGAGGGCCGCCGCTTTCAGGAGCGGTGGGAATTACAATACTTCTTCACTGAAAATCGAGGCAATTGTGTTTGTCTAATTTGTAAAGAAGCAGTTGCCTTGTTTAAGGATTTCAACGTAAAGAGACACTACGAGACTAAACATGCTACAACGTACGACAAGCTAACAGGGAGTGACCGCGCTGAAAAAGTGAAGCAACTCCAAGCTGCTCTGGCATCACAACAGCGATTCTTCACGCGGGCCTCTGAGTCAAAGGAAAACATAACAAAAGCCAGCTACGAAGTGGCCATGTTAATAGCTAAACATGGCAAACCTTTTACTGAAGGTGCGTTCATCAAAGACTGTGTCATGAAAATGGTGGAAAACATTTGCCCCGAGAAGAAGCAAGAATTTATGAATGTTTGCCTGGCACGCAACACTGTGGCACGGAGAGTTGAGGACATATCGTCAGATATTCAGAGACAACTGGGGGACAGGGGAGGGGCTTTTGATTATTTCTCATTAGCCTGCGATGAAAGCACCGATGCATCTGACACTGCACAACTACTTATTTTTTTAAGAGGAGTTGATGACAACATGAACGTGACAGAGGAGCTGCTTGACCTCAAAAGCCTTAAAGGGCAAACCAGAGGAACAGATTTATTCGTTTCTGTTTGTGAAGCTGTTGATATGAAACTACCGTGGAGTAAAGTTTCTGGGATCATTACCGATGGTGCGCCTGCCATGGCTGGTGAGCGAAGTGGATTGTCCACATTGATCTGCAATAAAGTCAGCGAAGAAGCAGGTAACGCTATCAAACTTCACTGTATCATTCACCAGGAGGCTCTCTGCGCCAAACATCTCAAATTTGACGATGTTATGAAACCAGTGGCAAAGGCAATCAATTCTATTCGCTCTAAAGCTCTAACCCACCGACAGTTTCAGCAGTTCTTGCGTGACATCCAGGCTGAATACGGTGACGTAATATATCACAACGATGTGAGGTGGCTAAGTCGGGGGTCCGCACTGCAGCGATTTTTCTCTCTCAAAGAGGAAATTGGACATTTTTTGGGTGAGAAGGGACAACCAATGGAAGAACTGTCCGATCCTGTATGGCTGGCAAATCTGGCTTTTTTGGTTGACATAACAAAGCATCTGAATGCGCTGAATGTTAATCTTCAAGGAAAAGATGCAGTGGTGAGCCAGCTATACGCTCACATCAAGGCTTTTGGAACCAAACTGCAACTTTTCCAAAGACACTTGTCCCAAACAGAGCCCTGCACCGCGCACTTCCCAGCTTTGAAAGAGGTCATTGACAGTTTCCCACAGGACAACATCGGTGCGCAAATGAAGAGTTACGCAACAGCTATCGCATCTCTTTCTGTGGAATTTAACAAACGCTTTCGGGACTTTGCAGTTCTTGAAAAGGACATGTTGCTGTTCTCTTCTCCCTTCTCCGTGGACCATAATGATGCTCCTCCACAGCTGCAGCTGGAGCTCATTGAGCTGCAGTGTGACGATGAGTGCCGCGGAAAACACCAGCAGTGTTCTCTTGTTGACTTTTACCGGCAGCTGGACAAAAGCAGGTTTCCAGAAATGCGGTCATTCGCTAAGAAAATGCTGAGCTTATTCGGCTCCACATATTTGTGTGAGCAAACATTCTCAGTCATGAACTTTAACAAGAACCGATTGAGGTCAAGGATGAGTGACTCCCACTTGCGTGACATTTTACGCATCTCAACCACTGCTCTCAAGCCAGACCTGGTCTCTTTACTGAAATCTAGATCTCAGTATCACCCTTCCCATTAGTGTCAGCAAGTTATCTGTTCCTTGATCAATCTGAAATTGAGTGTTTTGAACGGTAACATCTGTCACTATTAACAGTGAAAAGCCTAAAGCACACTAATGCACTTGGACTTATGGCACTTATGTTATTAAACTCTTGAATAAGATATGTGTTATAACTGTTGATGTTATGTACCTGTAGATGTGACACAAACTATTGCTTTGTGAAAGATCTTGTAAAAGACAAAGGCAAAATTCACTTGTTTTAAAATGTTCATGAGGCAAAGATATTTAACTCATGGAAATTGAAGGTATTCTATACAGTTTGTTCAATGTTATCTGACTGAATGAAAGGCAGAATTGTGTTTTTAGAGTTGTTCACGTCTGCCTGAGTGGCTTATATTTGGTTACATTGTCATTTGAAAAATAAAAGGTAATTGTGACAATGAAAATTGTTTTATAACAGTGTGTATTTTCATGTAACTTTTGTGGTTAAAAAAATGTCAGAAGGAACTATTGGCCCCCGGGCATCTTCACTTTATCAAATTTGGCCCTCTTTGAAAAAAGTTTGGACACCCCTGGTCTACAGTGTCGAATGCAGAACTGAGATCTAGAAGTACTAACACAGAGCAGTCACCTGCATCAGAACACATAAGAATGTCATTTGAAACCCTCAGGAGAGCGGTTTCAGTAGAGTGTTGTTTGCGAAGCCCAGACTGGAATTTGTTGTACATGTTGTGCCTCTCCAGTGCAGCAGTAAGTTGGTTGGCCACCACTTTCTCTAAAATTTTGGACAGGATAGGTAGTTTTGATATGGGCCTATAGTTCATAGGCAATGCCGGATCTAAGTGTTTTTTTTTTTTTTTTTTTTTTTTAATAAATTATATATATAGATAGATAGATAGATAGTGGCATGTTTGAAATAGGAGGGGACAATTCCTGTAGACTGAGGAGTTGACAATAGATGTTACTGCAGGGCAAATAATTAGCAGAACTTTCTTAAATAGAGAGGATGGTATTATATCCAGAGGGGACGATGATGGTTTTGTTAATTAAGGTCTTGAAGGCTGATAGGCTGGAAAGAGTCCAGAACAGTAGTTAGTAGTGATGGCGAGATGAAGCCTCATGAGGCATCGAACCACTTCAGCCAATTGGTTCGAGAAAGGGTTCATTACTCGAAGCTTCATGGGCACACGACACCACCTAGTGGCCAAAAGTATAATCACAGGCAGCTGTATCTGAACCACAATGTGATGCATTGAATTGTTGTGTCTGTTATGGCTGTTGGGAATGACTGAATTACAAAAATGTATGCCCAAATAATTTCTGTAAATAAATGATCACATATCTGCATAATAAAATATGTTTTGAATGTATCCTGTGTGTGAACATTTTCCCAAAATGGTAGTGTCGTATGGTAAGGCAGGTGGTGTAATAATGTTATTATGTCACTTTAGGGAAATGGCATGGGCTTAAGCAGGCAGGACAGTGAAAGTGCTTGTGGAACTAGGAAGAGAGGACTGAATATGCTTGTGGAACTTGGACAGTGATGTACAGGACAGGGGACATTTTATTCATTTTTATTCAGAAATAACAGTTTCTCAACAGTTTTGGGTTTTAAACGATTCCTTTTTTTGGACACAACCTCTCCGGCCTTTGAAAACACCCTTTCACAGGGTACAGAAGACGCTGGCGTGCACAAAAACGCAAGAGCAAGTCTATATAAATGTCGATAAAGACATTTTTGCCTCTCCCAGTACACCAGAGGGTTTTCCAGCCTGCTTATATTTGGCTCAGATAGGTAGCGCTGGACCTCCACAGTGGCATCTGCTGTTACATTTTGAGTTTTCTGTGCCTCCATGACGCTGGTGTCCAAACGATGCCACAGTTTGCTACCTAAGAAGAAACCACAGATCATGTTACGAAGTGTTTTCATCGGAATAATTAATCTCAAAATGTAAAATAATAGATTACCTCCTGTGACATCATGAGAGGTGGAAGCCTGGGGGATTTCCTCTCTGCTTTGTGTTGACCGTATTATGGCGGCACACTCGGAGGTCAGTCGTTTGATTGCTTCGTTTGCTTTTGTTTGGCTAAAAAATCCTATTACCTTAAATCGGGGGTCCAGGAGGGTAGCAAGAGACATTATGCTCATTGACTGCAAAGTGTACAGCTTCTCCCGGAGTTGCCTGATGAGCTGGTTTCCCATTTCCAATGCGGCTGCAGGTGCTGGCTTTGTCATTTCCTCCTGAAGGGTGTGCTCCAGCATCTTCACGAGGGGAACAACTTTGGAAGCAGACACATTTTCCTCTGCCGACAGCTCTACAGTGGCATCAAAGAAGGGAGACAGCAAAGACAGGCACGCCCCAACAATGTTGAATTCTTCTGCTGTTAGGAAGGGGACGTCATGTTGTAAACCAGCTAACGCTGCTCCTACTGGCTCCCTTTACGTTAAGTACGGCATTAAGATCAGCGTCGGCTTTCCATAAAGCGTGGAGGACATTGGGCTGGCTGTGGGGGAGAAGGTCGGACACAGCAGCATAAAGTCGGCCCCTCGGATGAACAGCGCCGTGGTCATCTTCCTGGACCAGATGGAGAAGGTGAACCGAGTCAGCGAGACAGGCCTCATGGTTAATGATAGGTATGTCCAGGTGTTGCCGCTGACGCAACCGGCCACAAAAGTGGTCCTGTCAAATATCCCTCCTTTCATCACCGACTGTTTTCTCAGCAGAGAACTCTCCAGACACGGCAAGGTGGTGTCGCCGATCAAGAAGATCTTGTCTGGGTGCAAATCTCAGGTATCTGTATATGATACTTAACAACTGTTGGGGTCCTGAACCTCTCAGATCCGAGGAAGGCCGCACGTCTCCCAGGCTTGCCAAAAAACTCAGCTGGCTCAAGTTATGATCAAAAAGTATTTAATAATTAACAGAAACTAAAACAGTTGCAAACTGAATTACACTATTGATAGAAATGTTTCATGAAACAGAGATCAAATGAAATTCCCCCACACAGTCCAGCAAAGGCTAGTTATCTGTCCAAAAGTCCCAAGTGATCTGATTGTTGGCCTGAAAATACAGTATCTTATTGTTTGAAAATGCCTATCAGCTTCAGTGATTGGCCGGAATCTATTAGCCCCCTGCTGGTTTCATGCTTCCTGCTGACCACTTCCTGATAACTTGGTGCTGTCGATTCTCTGCTTATCACCTCATACGATCATCTTCTGGAAAGCCTCACTCAAATCCCTCTCTCTCCCTCTTGACTACTCTTTACATTGTTTAATACATACAGTGGCTATACTTTTGGTTTATTACATTCAATGATTATACTTTTATGGTTTAACACTTCTATAAGTAAATTTACTGTAAACATATAAAACCCTCTATAAGTAAACATATTGTGACCTTTAATACATTGTGACCTTTTATTCACCACTAGGGGTGCTATTAATCCTACTAATAATGCTTTTAATACTGAAATTCTTCACACAACCGGAATGAGGAGCTCAACCTCCAAGGTTAGTGAAATACAGGAGTCAGGTGAGATAGAAGTACAGGCAGGGGGAGAACAGAGTACGGGGGAGGAGCAGGTGGAAGAGGCTGAGATGGTGGAGGAGGAAGCAGTGGAGCCAAAATCTGCAACTAAGAGGAGGAGAAAAATACGAAACACAGGCAGTGAGGCTAAGGCGAGAAAACGGTCTGTCTTCTGTGTTATGAGGCAGTGTCGATGATGAAGGAATACAATTTACGTCGGCATTTTGACACCAAACACGGAGCCAAGTATGCTAAATTTAGCCTCCAAGAACAACATAAAATTGTCCAAGAATTAAAACGCAGACTGCAATCGCAGTAGAATATATTTGGGCATGACGTGCATATTTTTGTGTCCGAGTCCACTATTTCCTTTTAAAATAATTGTATCAATTCAAGCCATATATCATTTCATTATATAAAAGCTATCCAGTTTTGATACATTTTCAGGACAGGCAAATAATATATATTTTATGTTTTGGCACCTCAAACCCTGAAAATGTCAGGCGGTGCACCTGTCCTAGTGGATGAACAGACTAAGAAAACTATTAAAAAAGGTATTTAACTTTTTAACCTTAAGCCTATTTTGAGGCCTCTTCTTAAAAATGTCATACCCATACTTAAAACCTCTTAAACCCTAAACCTATTTTGAGACCTCTGCTCGAAAATGTCATACCCAAACTCAAGAGAGTGTAAATCTCTAACTACAAGGTCTATTTGACTAATTTAAATGGCAAAATAACACAAATAAATGTGAGCTTTGTTAATATGTGTACATATCATTGTATATGTTACTGGTAAATGCTGAAACGAATGTTTTTGCCTAAAAAGCACTTTTATTGATTTGAAATGATGCAGACGAAGGCCTAAACTCTCTCAAATCATATCACAACACGTCAGCAGTCCTTTTAAAAAAAGAATTGGCTTTGATAGAGTGAAGTATGCCTGAGAAATCAATGCCGGTGTACAGGTCAGCTGAGGTCAGCCAACGTCAATTCTGATTTTGGAAGCAGCCGATATAGCTGTTTTATTTTAAATACTATATAACTATTTATTTCACTTAGATTGAACACTATTAGTGATAACATATCTAATACAGCAGTTTTGCATCATTTTGAGAGCCTGGGCTATATAAAAACCTGTAAAATATGGCTAATTTTCATCAGAATTTCAGTTTTACGGGATGTATTTGAACCTAACACAGCCTGTGATTAGCCGATTTGCGCAATTCCCACAGTTCTGAACCCAGAATAGTGTGGGCATTGTTAGTTATATAACTCTTATATCGTACTTATAGAAGTTATAGACATGTTTGCATTCAGTTAAATTGGACTATGTAGACTGTAATACAAACAGTTCAGTTTGTCAGGTGCATGCAACATTTATGACAGTGTTGGTCAGTCTGTCTGCTTGACAATCCTATTTTGCTGCAATAACAATGTTTTTTGTCAATGACCCATTTACAAAAGTTACAGCCAAAAATGATGCAGCAAAGTGTTTTTCAGAGGGTGCATTGAAGCAGTGTATGCTAAAGGTATTTGACCAGATACAGACTTTTAAAAATGTCAGTTTGTGAAGAAACACTATTGCAGACAGAGTTCAGGAACTAGCGGGCAATCTAACAACACAGCTAGCCGAAGAGACTAGTTACTTGTCTTTTTCATTAGTTGTTGATGAAAGCACAGACAACACGGATAAAACGCATCTATCAATGTTTATAAAAGGCGTAAAGAAGACTTGACTGTCAGTGAGGAGCTCTTGGATGTAGCTGCCATGCATGGGACGACGACGGGAAGGGACATTTTTAATGCAGAGAGCTTTGAACAAAGTTAATGTAATAACTTGTGTTTGATATTTGTCTTTGTTATTTTCTAAGGATTTATGTTATAATAACAAATGTGCTTAGATATATTTTTACATTTCTATAACTGCATGTATATATGTTTTTACACTTGAATAAACAATAATCAAATGCAGAGACAGTTATTTAACAATATGTTCGGGAGTAGTTACATTTATATAGTCTTACAGTTACAACCGGCCCTTTGAGGGCAACCATAATGCTGATGTGGCCCGGGGTGAAAATGAGTTTGACACCCCTGCTCTTCAGCAATGCTTTTGGCTTAGGTTTATCTCTCGTCAAACTCTGCAGGCTCTTAAAATAAATGAGATGCTAATATTTTGACTAAGTCCTCCGAATCAAATGACAGAATACATGCTTTCTAGAATGACACAGAAGCTTTTTGCTGATATCACCATCTGTCTCTTGAAAATATATCTGCTTGCTTTATCATGTGGCAAAGCTATGGTTAAGGTTTGGTTAGGCTCAGACACAAAAGCCACTTGGTTAGGTTATGGAAACTACTACTACTACTCTGTTAAGGTTAGGGGAGCTTCACCTTTATACTTGAATAAAAACAACAACGTTGACTATTGGTCTAAAACAGATCAGGGCCCTATTCCTCATACGTGGCTAACTGAGTTAGCCGGATAATTTTCAGGATGAGATTACATAAGTGAGGCTTTTCGGTTCCTTGAAGCAAGTTTGGAAAAATCACCATAGCAACACATCCATAAGCCTGAACCTGCTCCAGAGCAGGCTTGAGCTAGATCAGCTGGATAAGCTGCCACTCCCCCGGAAAAAAGTGTCAGCTCCCTTCCTCAGAGATCCATCGATGAGGAAGCGATATTAGTCAGATTAGCATTTTATAGGGAGAGAGTTCTTCGAGATCGCCAAGATCCGTTATCACATCATGATGACTTCCTGTACGAGCGCTATCGATTCTGCCGACAAGAAATCATTTATTTAAAGACCTTCTCAAGCCGTACATTGAACACCACACGCCATCTACTGTCTCACAGACTGGAAGCAGCCTCGCGGTTTTTTGCGAGTGGTTCATGTTTGTACAGTGTTGGCGATGCGGAGAACATCGGGAAAGCCACTGCATGCCGTGCTGTTCATAACGTTTATTTGGCGCTTAATAAACTTCTGGATGTGTTCATTACATCACCATGGCACATGTTGTATTGACTCACCATTCTGAATAATGTTTGTGTGCTTAGTGTTTGCTCCCGTGTCCTCTTGATGGCTGGTTGAACTACATGATGGTTGAAAGCACTCATAATGATATGACAGTATTATTAGTACACCATAGCATATCATTGTTGTAGAACATGATTAAGGTGGACTCATGATAAGAATAGAGTGAATCACACACAATTTATTTTTACTGCTTATTATGAATAATACATACACACTGATCCGCCCATACACAGATTCGCACACGCATATTCAAACTCCTAGTTCTATATGATAATCTACACATACATGTATATACACATACAGTGGGTACGGAAAGTATTCAGACCCCTTTACATTTTTCACTCTGTTTCATTGCAGCCATTTGCTAAAATAAAAAAAGTTCATTTTATTTCTCAATGTACACTCAGCACCCCATCTTGACAGAAAAAAACAGAAATGTAGAAATTTTTGCAAATTTATTAAAAAAGAAAAACTGAAATATCACAGTTTTTGCAATTTGCAATGGCTAAAAATAAAAGGAAAATAATATATCAAGATGTAAAGGAAAAAACACCTTTAGTGTGTCAGAATATCATTTGGTTACCATGTGTCCATTTGGATCTCTAAATATCCTTTTAGAGCTCTGCCTGGATCTCTTCATGGAAAAAACACTGTAGAATGGCCATACTTTGTCCTATCTACTTCAAATTTGAGGCAGTTATTTACTGATAGTGTAGTTACACACTGTAAATCTGAACAGCAATGTACTGTTCTTCGTAAATACAGTTAAATCCAGCAAAAGTTGAGGCCTTGGAAGAAAAGAAAAATTAACAGCAGCTACTGTCCAATCTTGCAGTATACTACAGTATTTTTTCCTTTTTCAGTTGACTAAGCCCGCCCATTACTCTTCAACAGCACATGGTATCAAGTATCTACTGCTTAGTTAGCACAGTCAACCTAAAGAAAATGAACAGAAAGCTTTAGATATCATAGATCGGTGATTTTATTCAGGATGGAAGAATAATAATAAGAGGGAATTTGAGAAGACGATTTTCAACGGACTCTGACCGCAGCACTGAAGTAGACCGAGCACCACCTGCTGCTTCAGCTCGCCTACAAACACCGCAGCGGACACTGTCCATCCTGCCCCTGTGGCTCACTGAACAAGGTAATTTAGATGTTATCAAAGTTAGCATGACCGTGTTCAGTCAGTTTGTGTTGAATCTACATTGTATTGTATTGATTCTTTGCCGATAACGTGACTTGTTAACTGCATGCTAACATGTCGAGCTGCCTTTAGCTAGCATACCTTAACGTTACTCTCTTGATTGACAACATATCGTTATTTTTTTGTCGTACCACGTTACCAGCGAGAGTTATTTCATTTTCACAGATACCTGATTGAATTTCTCAGCAATTGAATCAACAAGCTGAGTTAAAATATATATATTTAATATGGTTTCAGAACATTAACTATAATTGTTGTCTGCATAGTTGCTGGTGACCCTGGATGATAAGCATTGAAGCCACATTGTCTGTGAAGGCATCCAGCCAAGCTTCATCACAGGGCTTGCTGCAGTTTTCGCCAGCTACGATGTGTTCAACTTGCAATACCAAGAGGAAGCTGCAAGGACACTGGAGTTTGTTCAAAGGTAAATCTTCTGCAGTCTTAAATATTGTTTGGATATTTTTCTGAAGGTTAATATGTTGCAAAATGATTGAGCTTGTAGCCTTGATGTGAGAACGTGTAGAACAAAAATCAGACCTTGTATGTTCACATTTTTTACTTGTATGAAATATTCACACATATGTTAGATGAAAATAAGATTATTCTCTCATTGTTAGTAGACACAGAGGTCAGAATACTTGTAATTTGTATTTGTTTATTCCAATGGGGTTCAGTATTAAGTGCGAATACTCTTTACATACCACACCTAATATATATATATGCTTTCTCTGTTATTTAGGCGCTTCATTGGTCTCAACCTGGAAAGGGGGACAAAGGCCAACCAGGGGAAGGTGGTGTCCAGAAAGACAGGGAAGCTGGTCCAGAAGAAGGCAGGAGCTGTCAATCCCCATGTGGCCACCCTCATAAAAAACCTCCTGGACTTTGAGTGTGGCTTTATGTAGTCCACAGCACATCTCCACATAGGAGGAAGGAGAGGTAGCCCACACTGCTGGTGTTCCTTTTTCCTTTTAAGGTAACAAGTTTCAAAATTGCGTTCTGTTCAGTTCTATCGAGTTGTCTCAAACTTGCAGTTCCAGATTTGTTCTTTTACTTGCTTTCTATTACATTAATGACCATAACTAAATAAAAAAGTGATACTGAAGGTGGGGTACATTTAGTAAACTATAAGAGTTGTATATAGATTGTTGAGAATCTGTTTAACATGATGCAGTGTTCTGGTCTGATTGTATTGTACAATAACGTAATTACTGACAATGTTTTTTGTTATAATTTGCTTTAATGAATACAATTTTATATGGTGCTTTTAATATTTGTATTTTGCAAAAATGTGATCACTGTAAAATTGTCAGTTATTGAATGTGTTTGATACTGCATTGTCTTTAATAAAAGCTTTTTAATGTAAGGCCATCTCTTGTTTGATTCGTTTCTATGCTAGCAATTTTCAGGGGTTTTATTTTGAAATTTTCTAGCAGTGTCATACTGTAAATATACATTCTACAGTACTGTAATACATTTTACGGTAATGAACTGTTCATGCACATTGCAGTAGAACACTAAAATAACAGTATAATGCATTTTCTATACAGCACTGTACTGTAATAATGTTTACAGTATGAAACCGTTGTTGTAAACTACAGTAGATACGCTGTAGAATTACAGTTGAATGCTGGAAGCTGTAGCTGCCAGCTGTTTACTGTAATTTAACGGGGACATTTGTTACAGTGCAGCCCTATACTGTCCTTTACCTGTACAGATACAGCCACAGGCAGTTATTTATACTAAAAAATACTTTATTTACTTTCCACTCATTGTATAACCACACATCGTCAGGCTTAACTTTATGCACTGATAAGTATTGGGAGACTGTTTAAAGGCTTATCAGGGAAAACAGTTTGTTGTTTTTGCTTTAGTGAGTGTTTGCTGTTTGTTTTTTTTCTAAGTGTGTGTTTTGTCAGATAAAGCAGTTTCCATATCGTCCATGCAATGAAGGAAATCAAAGTTAACCACACAGTTAACATACAGATGACCAAGTTTGTGATAGCAGGGGGGTTTCCACCAGAAGGGGGGCGGCGGAAAAAAGTCAATTAAATCCTTAAAAGCATAAAAATAAGGAGTCTCTGTGGTGTGCAGGTAGCACGCTTGTTGAAATGCACAGTCACCCTCCTGTGATTTGTGACACGGCAGTAGCGCTCCGCTCTGGCTTCTCCAATGTACTGTGAAGTAATGAAGACTCTACGGAAACCGGCTCTGTCACATCAGTCTGTCAGACAACTCCCATGTGTAAATGTACCTTTGTCTCTAGACAGCCCACCACATCTAAACCATTACTGTCTCTTGTTTGTTTGCTCACAGCATGTCCACGTCCATGTGCTGTCCAGGAAGGCGGGAGACTTTGACCGGAATGACAGCATCTACGATGAGGTCAGATTGCAGAATTTTAAGCTACTTTATGCCTGCAGATTCATTCAAATGACAACTTGTGTATGACCTACGCTACCCTGGGCTGGACTAATATGTTACTGTCATGCTAGAAGTAGAGTAGAATAAATGAAAAGAATAACCTTTGTTTATAATATTCTCTGTAATCCACATCAGCACTTATATGGTCTTGAAGATGTTTTGCCCCTGAAGAGGTTTTGGAAAGCCAAAATATCTCAAAAGTACATTGCTGGAATTGACACCACTTATAAGTGCATATTGTTGCTCAATGAAATACCAGTGTTGCAGTTCTTGAGATTGGTCTTGGTTTCAAGACCACTTTCAAGACTTTTTGATGGTCTCTGTCTCATTTGGACTTAGTCTCATCTCGGTCTCAGACAAAAAGGACTCTGGATTTTATTTCAAGTCCACAACTGTGGGGTTTATGTGATTTATTTCTTGACATCATTACTGTGATTGCTCAGAGAAACAAAGGAAAATTCCAACTCATTTGATTAGTCTATCAATACAGTTCTCGTGGTACATGTATACTGTGAGGAATTTAAGTTTAAAAGCGCTCCTAGCATGGATATGATGTGTTACAATATGTTTACTTGTAGAAGGTTTAAACTAAAAGGAGTTACTGAATGTATTGTGCACTGTGAGAGAAACCAGAAAATGTATGACACCGCCATAAAGTAATACAAATCAGTGAGAGGGGGATGTTACTGAAAGGTTTCTGAGCACAGCCTTCAATGAGGGAGGAATAGGTCAAGAAGATGGCCGACGGAAGTCCGTAGGGTTCGGCCAATCACTGAGCTGATCGATTGGCTGAGAAATGTGAAACATGATACTTTTGAGAGACTCAGCAGGGACAAAGGATCTTCGAATTGCAGAAGATCCTCAGACCTCCTCCTGGCCATGGGGCAGCCATACCTGTCTGTCGTGTGGCCCGAACGGGGCCTCATATTTCATGGAATATTATGTTTGTTTTATCATTCATGGTGTACTTCAGATTGCAATTGTTTTGGCTTCTGTTAAATATTAAATACTTTTGATTTTAACCTGAACCATTTGATTCCCTCCCTGCTTGCTGATGGAAGAAAGAGAGCAGGGGGGGGGGGCTGCTTCTTCTCCTCTGTGGTCTTCTTCTCCTCTGTTTGAGAAACTTTTGAACAATACACACACAAACAGTATAGATGGCAATACAAGATGTGAATGAAGAGGAATTTATATTTTATTCTGTTGGTGTTTTTATAGGAATGTAGATTTCTGCCTTGGTCTTGACTTGGTTTCAACCCCTCAAAGTATTGGTCTTATCTCAGTCTTGATACACTGGTCTTGGTCACGACCTGGGCTCTGTGTAGCTGGTCTTGTCGACAACACTGAAAAAACAGTATACGTCAGAGCAAGGCTGTGTAATGTTTGAATAAAATGCACCCGGGATCCGTTCAGTGATCAGTTCAGTTTTAGCCTGTCAAATATAATCATCATTATGCAGACAGGGAGATGTTTGCTGTTTCCTGCGTGTTTCCATTCTGTTTTATCCGAGTTCTGCATACCCGAGAGCTCTGATAGATATAATAGTGACCTACATTAAAAGTTGCAATGCTTGTTGAACTGAGAATGGCTTGCTTGAACATTAAGCACCACACTCCATTCCTGTAAATGAAATGGGCCTCATTGATAACCATTTCAAAGTTGATAAGGCATCTTTGCTTCTTTCCCTGTCTGATAGCACTCTAGGCAATCACCTAGTTCACCTTCGCTCCTACCAGGCAAAACATAAATATATAATAAGTATATAAATAAGCAAAAACAACAGCATGATGGTGGATCCATTAATCTTCCAGTACTGCACAACTGGCATTGTTCTGCAAGAGTGAGACTCCTGCGTTACTGCAGGAACTTGAAAACACAATTCACTGCTAATTAACTGATTCACCTGTGGCTCCTAATAACTTTAATTAAACATCTGAGAGATGAGTTTGAACAAATATCAGCGGGCTCTACAGCCCCCAGGAGCCAGAATCTCCAAACCAATGAACCACAACACTTCAATAAGAAAATAATGAACATGCCTTTCAGTCTGTTTTAAATTTCTCTGTGACATTTTGAATTTGTAACAAGAGAGTCTGTAGCAAATCAATATCAATGACTGGTGAGTTTGATATGAATATTCCAATAACCATGTTTAATAAAAAGAACTTCACTATACACCCTCTTTGTGCCTGAGGGGAGAAATGAAACGTGCAGTTCCACAGCAGAGTCCCAGCAGCAAAATATAAATAGGTTTGTTTTTAATTTGCATGTGATCATAAGGGTTATTGTGGGAGCAGCGCCATCGCCACCATTTATACTTTCCATTTCACACCCAGCAAATGAGAATTTTTTTTCTTTGAGCTGTTTTCTTTGCAGTGAATAATAAACCCGTGTTTTTTCCCCTCGTACCTTCCCACTATTAAGTGTTTTATATATTTAACACATTTATTTGTTGATAACGATTTATTGAGGAGGCACTGGAGCAGGTGAAGCTCCTCTCTCTGCACAAACCTAACCATATCCATCATGATGTTACAACGACAGCATTAGGCAACTGTCCATTTCTTTACTTAAAAACCCAGTATTACAAGTTTACCATATCACCTTAATATACAGATAGGTGACAAATTGAATGAATGCAGAATTCCAATAATTAGCTTTGGCCTTGATAGGACACACATTCATTGTTTGGAATTAATGAGTCAAAAGAAATATTATTTAGTTGTTGCAAATACTTTGCCATTGTTGAGCGTCTGAGCTGCAATATAGTGTCTAGCTCAGTAATAATACTCTTCCATGCCAGTGGGTGGCAGTAGGTAGCGCAATAGTGACTTTGTTAATTTAAAACAGTATAATTAAATGACGAGCGGGAGAGGTTGTGGTGACAAGACGAACAGCGATGGAGAAATATTTGCAAAGGAAAAGTGCAGACTCTGAACTGGGCCCTGGACAAAATAACCCAGAAGAAAAGCCTCGTAAGGATCAACACATTGAGAGACTTGTCATTAAATTGTCAGCATATATCCGGCCCTCGGTACAACGGCCCGACAACATATCATGTTCATCATAACTGGCCGCCACACCACAGAGCTCCGGGACGAAACGTGGCGATGTGAGCTGGCTTTATGTGCAACATGACGAAGCATCTCACTGCCTAAACCTCCAGCTTCAGGGACGTATGATCACAGACATGTGTGATGCAGTAAAAGTCTCCACCGCTGTATTCCCGACTGCACATTTTGCTGATAACTGGGCGCACTTGGCACGAAGTTCACTCGGCGATTTGCTGAATTTGCAGCTCAGAAATTTAAATTTGAACTGCTCAGCAATCCGTTTGCAGTTGAAGTGGAAAGAGCACCTGTGCACATCCACATAGAGCTGATAGACCACTCAAGGCAAAGTTTGACTCTGTGGGCGCTGCAGTTTCCAAGCTTTATCCCAGAAATGATGCCTTATTAACTCCGCCTACTGTACATGCTGCTCAAACGCTCTGCATGTTTGGAAGCACATACCTGTGTGAGCAGCTTTTCTCTGTGATGAAGATGAACAAAAACCCACACCGGAGTCGTCTCACTGATGCACACCTTCACTCCACATTAGGGTTTGTGGATATTTTGTTAATATGTGTACATATCATTGTATATGTTACTGGTAAATGCTGAAACGAATGTTACACACAGCTCTAATTGAAAATGTTCAGGTTCGCCTTTTTTTTTGTGCCTAAAAAGCACTTTTATTGATTTGAAATGATGTACAGGCAGGCCTAAACTCTCCCAAATCATATGTCAGCAGTCCTTTTAAAAAAAAATTGGCTTTGATAGAGTGAAGTATGCCTGAGAAATCAATGCCGGTGTACAGGTCAGCTGAGGTCAGCCAACGTCAATTCTGATTTTGGAAGCAGCCGATATAGTTGTTTTATTGTACTTTTATATACTATCTAACTTTATATTTCACTTCTTTTATCACTAATAGTGTTCAATCTATCTAATACAGAAGTTTGGCATCATTTTGAGAGCCTGGGCCATATGAAAACTTGTAAAATATGGCTCATTTTCATCAGAATTTCAGTTTTACATGATGTATTTGAACCTAATGCAGCCTGTGATCGGCCGATTTGCACAATTCCCACAGATTTGAACCCGGAAGAGTCTGGGCAGTGTAGTCATTCGTTCTTTGAGTTGTTTAAAGAATGTTAAGCCAATAAAATAATTGAAAACTGTGATCCGCCCCCATGGGTCAAACCCATTGGCCAAAACTGAAATTATTACTCATTCGTCATAGAAACTCGTCAGAGACTCAGTTTTTTTGACAGCACGAGGAGAGACACTGCTGCGAAATGGCCGCATAGATTAATTATTTTTTTTCCGATTTTCATCCAGGAAACATCTAAAAGGTACGGAGAGTTTCAATGTTTATGATGATGGGCTGAGTTGATATCTGTGGCAGATCAATAGTAACTTTCTAATGGTTTAAAGTAGAACAATTTGGAGGCTATAGTTTGATGCAGCGTGTTCTGCTCGTGCTCCTGGATATGAAGTGTGTGTGTGAAAGTGCCGTAGGTCGCGGCTGGGATCGATAACGGTGAACATTGCTCGCCTTCTCCTGGCGAGAAATAGGTGAAATTGTGGTAGTACTTGTAGTACCTTGAAGTACTTTGTGTATATATATGTTTTTGAGTGATTAAAACAGGTTACATGGTCCATTTGATCAGAATCTCTTCGTCATGTACGTTTTTTAAATATTTTAAAATATCATTTCATTCGTTCTCAAAAGTGATTTGTACTACATGTGTACACTCTTCGCCCCCCCTCTAATCCCCCAAATGGGGCACTCCCGGGTGCAACATTAACCTCAAAATGAGGCTTTTTTGTTGAAATGCTCTTACTACTACACTGAAAAAAATGATTCGGCCCCCTTGTAAATGTTACATGTCTTAATTTAGTTTATTTAATCGATTTTAATGTGTAATTGAATCCTACGTATCTGTTTTAATTAATCTCAAAATGTTCTGCGCTCGTTTAAAATGAGTTAATTCCATTCAGGTAAAAGTAATGAGAAAAAAATTTGTACAATTTAATTTCCACACGTTTTCCTGTCTGCGCATGGGCAGACTGCTAGAAATTCAAATTCTGAAGGCGGGATTGTTTTCACTCTAGTTCTATGAACTGTATTGAGAGGGACCCTTGATCATGGTTCTAACTTTATAACACAACAATGAATAACCCACAACTAACGCTATTTAACAGGGCAAAACACCACGACACAACAATTTGTGACATAGAAACAATTTGTAACACTAATAATTGTACATTTATAAAATTTCACCGCCGAACTGCATGCTGGGTACAGCTCACTCGCCTGCTAGCACAACAGTCTGCTAACAGCTGGGAGAGGCTCATCACGTGCACAACGTTACATTAAAGAACAGAACAAATTGATGCAGGATGAACATAGACAGACCGGAGATGCACCGACAGAGTTTGACACATATGCAACGCTGATTACGTTATGTGTGGCATTTGTAATAGATGTACGTTGGTATATAGAGGGTGATAAGACGCTGTAAAGGGAGGGACTTAGGACCCAGGGGAATGTAGGTGAAGGAAAGCGGAAGGGACGGAAGACACGCCACACGAACAGCTGTTCACCGCTCGTCACGATCCTGCAGACCAGAGATTCTCAACTGGTGGGTCGCCGCGGAACCATTTTCAGTGGGTTGCGGGCCTTTGCCTTATGCAGCGCACTCATTCACGCTCCTTTCCAGCATTTACGGCGCTTGTTAAGCGGTGCAGGAAAAACGCCGACCAATGCGTTGTAAATCACGTGACGTGATGCAGTTTAGCCAATCAAATAAGGGTATTCTGAAACGTTTCCTTACTCCAGTGAGATGTACCCACACCGTGACACAGGGAGGAGAGACAAGGAAAGACATCATAGAGCAGATCTCATGAGAGTCTATGTGTGAAAATCTCCGGTCGATTTTAACAATTGAAATTACTGAAAAGACCGCATTCCTAAACCAGTGCTGCAAAAACATTGAAATAAGAGTGTTTCTCTTCTGCACGCTTGGCCTTATGGTGAGGTGTAAGAGTTTGAAAAGAATACCGTGATATACATTTTGGGTCATATCGCA
This sequence comes from Pholis gunnellus, assembly GCF_910591455.1. Classification (NCBI taxonomy): domain Eukaryota; kingdom Metazoa; phylum Chordata; class Actinopteri; order Perciformes; family Pholidae; genus Pholis; species Pholis gunnellus. The sequence continues at coordinate 1,398,032 of NC_136529.1, read as the reverse complement.
CAGCACTAATTGAAAGTTAAGATACTAGTAATAGCTAAAAATGTTTAACTAAATCAAACTTAATTTTAGTTTGTAGAAATTAAACCATTAAATTGATCTCAATCTACTAAAACAAAAAAGGTAAATAGTAATTGAGGTTACATAATACATTTGAGTATACTGAACATGAACATAGTGAGTAAACTTTACTCAAAATAGTTGAGGTAAAATTATGAATATAAATTAAGTAAAGTCAACTTAAAATATATATCTGGATTTAGATACATTTATTTCGTGCAACCACTTACCTAAAAATAATTAAGTAAATCCAACACCACATTTTTTTCAGTGTACAGCGACAACTACTACTACTGCTGCTAATATTTCTAGTAATACTACTACTGCTACTACTACTACTACTACAACTTCTGCTGTTGCTACTATTATGACTTCTACCACCAATATTATTACTACCACTACTGCAATTACTACCAATACTGTTATTACTAGCAATACTACTATTACTTATAATAATAATAATAATAATGAATTTTATTTGTAGCGCACTTTTCATTCAGAGAATCTCAGAGTGCCACAGAGCCAGTACATAGTTAAAACATAGTAAAAACATATTGTAATAATAAAAAAAACTAATAAACATAAGCACAATAGAGAACAGTGAAAGAACAGAAACACAAAAGAAATAGCTGACCCTGATTTATCACAAGGTCAGAAACGCCTTCCTGAATAAAAAGGTTTTAAGGCCAGTCTTAAAAGAGTCCAGTGTCTGTGTTGCCCTTAGGTGGTCAGGGAGACTGTTCCACAGGCGCGGCGCTGCCGACCCAAAGGCTCGGTCGCCCATGGTGTGGAGCTTGGTGTTGGGGACCCGGAGGAGCGAGCTGTTTGATGATCTGAGGGTGCGGGTGGAGGTTTGAGGAGTGATGAGTTCTTGTAGGTAGGGAGGTACATGTCCATTTATGCATTTATGTGTGAGTAGTAGGACTTTGTAGTCAATCCGGAATGAGACAGGGAGCCAGTGTAGTGAGTGTAGAATGGGTGTTATGTGCTCATACCTCCGGACTCTCATCAGGATCCTGGCAGCGCTGTTTTGAATGTATTGCAGCTTCTGGATGCTCTTGCCAGTGATCCCAGTGTAGAGTGAGTTACAGTAGTCCAATCTTGAGGAGATAAAGGCGCGGACGAGCTTCTCTGCATCTGACAGGGTTAAAATGGGGCGGAGTTTGGAAATATTTTTTAGATGATAAAAGGAGGTTTTGCACAGGTGTTTTATATGGTCTTTAAAGGTCAGGTGAGGGTCAAACCTAACTCCCAGATTAGTGACTGTGGCGGAGAGGGGGATGACCTGACCGTCGAAGGTGAGGTGAGTTATGGAGGATGACTGAACCTGGTGTGGAGTGCCAACAAGGAGGGCTTCGGTTTTACTACTGTTTAATTGGAGAAAGTTGCTGCTCATCCACGCCTTTATCTCCCCAAGACAGGCGGTGAGACCTGACATGGCTGCAGAGGGGTTTGGGGCGGCTTTAATGTAGAGCTGTGTGTCGTCTGCATAACAGTAGAAAGACATCCTATGTCTGCTGATGACACGACCGAGGGGGAGCATGTAAGTGATGAAGAGGATGGGGCCGAGGACCGACCCTTGCGGAACACCACAGGAGACAGGGAGCAGTCTGGACTTGCATCTTCCCAGTGAGACATATTCAGTTCTGCCAGGAAGGTAGGACTGAAACCACTTGAGTGCGGAGTCTGATAGTCCAATGGTGGTGTGGAGGCGCTCTAGGAGGATAGTGTGATCCACTGTGTCAAATGCAGCAGTCAGGTCCAGGAGGATGAGGAGTGAAGGTGATCCTGCATTGGCTGTCATCAGCAGGTCATTTGTCACCCTGAGCAAAGCTGTCTCAGTACTGTGGGCTGAACGAAATCCTGACTGAAATTTTTCAAACAAGTTGTTGTGTTTGAGGTGGTCTTGAAGTTGAGAAGCAACTACCTTCTCTAACACTTTGGACAGGAAGGCAAGTTTGGAGATAGGCCTGTAGTTGGCTAGAACCTCCGGGTCCAGGGTGGGCTTCTTGAGAAGGGGACTACCACTGCTATTCATGCTACTAACAGTACTAATACTACTACAGCTATTTGTACGACTACTAGTACTACTACTACTGCTGTTACTGCTCCTTCAAATACTGCTATTACTATTACTACTACTACTGTTATTTTAAATACTACGACCACTACTACGGCTATTACTACTACAGATACTACTACTTCTTCTAATTACTAATACTTATACTAATAATAATACTTGTACAACAACTACAACTTCTACTACTACCACTACAAATATCACTACTGCTACTACTAGTACTTATTCTAATGCTACTAATACCTTTACTAATAATATTTATAGTACAACTACCACTTCTACTACTACTACTACTACAACTGCTGTTGCTACTATTACTGCAACTACTACAGCTACTACTAATACAAATGCTATTACTACTAATACTTGTTCTACAATTACTTTTATATCAACTACTACTACGACCACTACTACAACTATTACTAACACTACTACTACTACTACGACTGCTGTTATTACTACTAACACGAATACTACTACTACTACTTCTACTAATATTTCTACTAATACTACTGTTATTTCAACTACTACTATGATCACTACTGCTGTGGCTAAGTGGAGAGCAGGGCCTCCCTTCAATCAGAGGATCGGCGGTTTGATCCCCGGCTCCACTAGTCGCATGTCGATGTGTCCTTGAGCAAGTCACTTAACCCCAACAATTGCTCCCGTAGCTGTGCCTATGGTGTGATAGAATCTGAATTGTAAATCGCTTTGGATAAAAGCGTCTGCTAAATGACTGTAATATAATGTAATGTACTGCTATTACTACTACTCCTACAAATAGTTCTACTATTTCTACTGCTATTACTACTACTCCTTCTAATAGTTCTACTACTACCACTACTACTACTACTTTTACTACTATTACTTTGACAGTAAAATCTTTACACTTTTCCTGCAATGTAAAACAGCTCTTAGCTTCTTTCAATAATACAGTGAAGCTTCCAAGTAGGGCTGCACAATTATAGCCAAAATCATAATCACGATTATTATGATCAATATTGAGATCACGAATATTTATCACGATTATTCATTCATTTTAGGGACAACATCTTTTTATTGCACTTTCACGTTTAAATGAACAAGAACACTGCTTCCACTTCCATTGTTGTGCTACATTCTGGCTAATGTACAAATCTTTGCATCAGACTGGTCCTTATCACAGTGCATCTCGTAGAAGGAAAATATAAATAAAATATTATCAACACTTTTTACCCAAAATTAAATCAACAGAGCACTGCTTTCACTTCCATGTTGTGCTACATTCCAGCTAATGTACACGTCTTTGCATCAAAATAAAACGTATATGGTTCTTATTCACCTGAAGCAAAATATAAATAAAGTTTTTACCCAAAATAAAGGGCTAGCTGTTTTCTGTCTCTCTACTCTTCTACTAATACCAGAGTCGACTGCAGACAGAACTTGTTTTGAGGCTGCCTCTGCAGGGTGGGGGCGCATGACTCCTCCCATCTCGTTCTCCCCCTGGTGGTTGACTGACTGTTAGTTGAGGAAGCGCTTGATTTGATATGTAGCAGAGCACGTTTAAACGTCAATATCGCTGACGATCATGCTCATTTAATTGTGGCAGCTAAAATCATGATCGCGATTAAAATTCGATTAATTGTGCAGCCCTACTTCCAAGTCTGACTTTTTAACTAGAAGGGTTTTCAGCAGTGCAGTTTAATGCTTTCGGGCTTCGACAGGTAGTCGCCCATTTCTGTATTTTCAGCAATTTCTTTGCGATTCATTTCAGCTTTCCAATGCATTTTCAGCAGGAAATGCATTTTCTAGTTATTATTATTAAGCCCACAGGATTATAGTCAATGTGCTTTGGCACAGGCAGATTTACTGCCTTTGTACCACAAAGCCACACTGAATAACATATCCTAATCCTATCCTGTGTAATAATTACAGGCAACTAATAACATTCCTAAGTACAGCACTTTATATAGGTGAAGGAAAATAACCCACAGGATCCCCATTCACAATATGCTGTACACACAGGTAGACTTCGGTGATCATTACACCGTGAACTCAGGTACCAAAGTCAGAGACACACCCCGACCCCCTTATTGGCACGTTACTATACTTTTTTTTGGGGCTTCTGAGAGAGAAGAATCTTCATTCACATGGCCACAAGAGGACGCTTTTCAGGACAACATAATAAAAATCATTGAAGTATTTAAACAAACCAATGCTGTCATTTTTCCTACTAAAATAGGTACTGTGGTCTACCCTATTTTGTTTTATTTCTTTGTTATTGTTGGTAATTCTATGCCTTTATGAGTTGGCAAATATCACAAACAGGGAAAGAGAGATGGAAAATGACATGCAAAAATGCCGCTGACTGGGTTTTGTCTTTTTCTAGATTATGACTGCAGTTGAATCGTCAAAAAATTACACTTTTCCTAACCACTTTTCATTGACCTCGATGAAAAACGTCAAGGGGAAATGTAAAGGAGAATTCATAAGGACTTAGGAAAAGACAACCTCAATGCTAAGAGGAACTTATTGCACTTGCACTGGGTTACAGATGTTTTATTTAATTTTTAGGCAACTTTACTTATAACACATAGAAAAGTACAGTCACAAATGTGATGCTTAACAATCAAAGTAAGGAGTTCTGTCCAAAACAGAATCACACCTCTAAATGTACATTGTGGATAAATTGAAAACCCTTTTAAACAACGGCGGCAGATGTCATTGACAAGTATCGTAAGTGTGGGATGGCATTATGTCCTTTTCTTTCGGAAAGAATAGTCCAGTGTTTCTTAAGCATTGAAGAACCTTTCATTACCATTTAGAGAATTGGAACAGAGCTTATCATGCTTGCCACTGAGATACTTCCAGGTAATTTCATTTAGTTTGGAACCTTCTTAAGAAAAATACTCTTTGACTGCAGCCAATGACTGTGTTGAAACAAAAAATTAGGATGAGGTACATTTATTCTCAATTTGAATCATTTTTTTGCTATATTGTAAATGCATGTATATCCACCCTTTATTTTATTTTTCACACAGCTTGTCATTGTCATAGATTCTCTGATCATTCTGGCTTTATACTAAATGGTGAGTAAAGTGTGATCTAAATTTTCTGAATTGTAAGACTAAGCAGCTAAATATTCATCATCATAAAAGGAGAATCACCAAAATGTTTTGGTTATCTAGATCAAAATGATCACATTGTTGAAATAGTCCGTCCACTGGAAGATTTGCTTGTTTGTAAGAAAAGGGACTACACAATATACAAGATTGCTTGTTAATTGTGTAAGTTAAACAATAAAAATAGATGTATTTACTACAGTAACATTCACTATATATTTTAGCTCTGTATCAAGCTTGAGACATTTCCCTCATGGCCAGTAGTTCAAAGGAGAGGCTGAGCGACTGAGCTGAAGTGAGGCTGAAGTAAATGAGAAATGATTTCTGTTGAAGGTTAGGTCGCATCATCCACAGGCTCTTTCTTTGTAGCCGTCTGCTTCTCTTGATAAGCCAGCTTCCACTAATCCACACATAATAAAGATACAACTCTCTCCCTTTTTTCACTCAACACTAACTGATCTTTATCAGATTCTCTGAGCTTTCAAGCAGTTAGCTGTATAGGTGTGTCTGAAAGCAGCATTAGAAAAGAGAACCTGTGGCACAGTTGTCCACTAAAGATTTTCGTGTATATCTTTGTGTATTATCTATTGTGTGTTGTATGTTCACACTGGATACATTGATTCTTCTAGTATGAAAAACATTTTTAAAAGGTAATCGAAGAAATTAAAAGTTCACAAAGCTGGAAAACTTGGAAAAAGAAAATACCAGCTAAGCAAAAAAAACAAAAAAGCTGAAGCTGGCCCAAGCCACGGAATGGCTACCGGGGGAGACAACAGTCGTCGCCGCAGCAGTAGGAGCAAGCCAACGGCAGAGATCCACCGGCCTGTGTTATTACCACGCAAGGTTTGGGCCGCGGGCTACAAGGTGCCGTTCCCCATGCAGTTTCAGCGGGATGGGAAATGCCAGGGCCGCTCAGTAGCTGCCATGTGCTTCGGCCGAGAAGGCAGGCTGCTGTTCATCCCGGATGACGTCTCCTGGCAGCGCTTTCTGTGCGACACGGGGGCACGGAGGAGCGTTGTGCCTGCATCGTGGGTGGACATGCTGACGAACGGGCATGGCCCCCCCTACAAGCCGCGAACGGTACCTTGATACGCACTTTTGGGACACGGTGCATGGAGCTATGTTTTATTGGGCAGCGTTTCAGCTGGGACTTTGTTACTGCTAAAGTTGCCATTCCCCTGCTTGGCGCGGATTTCCTGTGCACTTATGGACTATTGGTGGATGTCAAGGGCCGCCACCTGATAAATGCTGTGACTTTTTGTTCTTATCCATGTTCACTAAGTGGAGCTGACTCTACCAGGTTGTCTAGCAGGCTTTCAGCTGCTGATGAGTTCCTTCGTCTGCTGGCCGAGTTCATAGACCTCACGCAGCCCACATTCTTGTCCTCCACTGTCAAACATGGGGTGGAACATCACATCTATACCACCGGCCCACCGGTACATGCCCGGGCCCGGCTCCTAGACCCGACAAAGCTCACCATCGCTAAGGCCGAGTTTGAAAACATGGAGCGCCTTGGCATCATTCGCCACTCCAACAGTCCTTGGGCTTCACCCCTGCACATTGCATCAAAGCCTGGTGGCGGGTGGCGCCCATATGGAAATTATCGACGGCTCAACGAGGCGACAATCCCGGACCACTATCCGGTTCCACACATTCAAGACTTTTCTGTCCGCTTGTCGGGTAGCGTGGTTCTAAAGTGGACCTTGTATGTGGTTACCATCAAGTGCCCTTTTACCCGCCGGACATTCCCAAGATAGCGCTGATCACGGCCTGTTTCAGTTTTTGAGGATGCCGTTTGGCCTCAAAAATGCAGCGCAGACATTCCAGCGTCTAATGGACACTGTACTTAGGGACCTGACTTTCTTGTTTGTCTACCTAGATCACATCCTGGTGGCCAGTTCGTCAGCATATAGCTCACCTCCGGACTCTGTTTGAGTGACTCAACCAGCACGGGTTGATTGTCAACCCGGCTAAGTGCCAGTTTGGGTTGACCACCTTTGACTTTCTTGGACACCGCATCACTAAGGACGGGGTGGTTCTCCTTCCGTCAAAGGTGGAGGTAGTGACTAACTTTCCACGGCCACTCACGGTGAGGGCCCTGCAGGAGTTTTTAGGCATGGTGAACTTTTACCATTGCTTTAATCCCCTGGCGGCGCAGTTGATGCAGCCCATTTACGAAGCCCTGAAAGGCAAGGCCGTCAAACAGGCTGTTGACTGGACCGAAGAGAGGGACCAGGCGTTTGTGGATGCTAAAACAACTCTGGTAAATGCAACAATGCTGGCACACCCGTCACCTAAGGCTCCGATTGCCATCACCACGGACGCTTCAGACACACGGTGGGCGCAGTGCACGAGCAGTGGGTGAAAGGGGCATGGCAACCACTCGCTTTCTTCAGTCGACACACCACGACAAGACCCGGAGATTTCCTTCGCAGGGGTCCTGGCTCCTGCTCCAGAGACACACAGCTGGTTGATTGATTCGAGCCCAGATACATTAATTGTTTTTTGATTGTTCTCTAGTCTTGATGAATTCTGGGGGGGGTGTATGTGGGGGACTAAAGGACAGAATTCACGGGTTCCCTTTAAGAGAAGGGGCATAACCCTCGTGACGGCAGGGGTTAAAGGTTAAAGGGGAGAAGGAAGTGAGTGAGTTTTGCATGTGTTTTGGAGTGTAAATAAAGGGCGACAGAGGTGTGCACCGAAAAAGAGAAATTGTTGCACTTGTTTATTTCTGCGCTCCTACAACTTCCTGTTTGTATTTTCTGAGCACTAACAGTAATGTTTAATTAGCAGTAGTGTTCCAAATCAGAGACTGAAATCCTGATAACCACACAAGTTTACTGTTACAAAGTTTCTTATTTATAATCTCATACTTGACGCTTTGCGATATTGTCCTTGTTACATTCATGCTAATAAAGCATATGGAATTGAATATACTTTATTACAGTCATGCTTGCTGTCTGAGGCTGTACAGCACTGCTTTGAGCTGAATGCTAAAATAACAATGCCAAAATTAAAGCTGCGAGCAGCGATGAACGGGCCCTCGCCTCCCCTGCACGTCGGAGAACGTCCGCGACCGTCGGACCGCGCCTCCGCGAGCAAGACGTTGTCGATCCCGCGTGGACCGCCCGATGCTGGAAATGATGCTTTGCAAATAGTACTATGCTAAGGAAAAATAACACTGAAATCAAAATGGCCGACTTTGGTAGGTTTTAGAGCATGGTGCCAAGAGACTTATTTTTAAGTCTCCACAGGATACGTGTGCCTACCGAGTTTCGTACATGTAGCTCAAACGTAGCGCCGGGACTGCTCTTTTGAAATATTGTAGGGGGCGCTACAGAGGCAATTTAAAACGGACAAGGCCAAAAATCATACCACATACTTCTTCCGATGCCTTTGACACATGTGCAAAGTGCCATGAATTTGTGAGCATCCTAACCTACTATGCTATGGAAAAATGACACCAAAATCAAAATGGCCGACTTCTGGTAGGTTTTACAGCATGGTGCCAGGGGACTTATTTTTAAGTCTCCACAGGATACATGTGCCTACCAAGTTTCGTACATGTAGCTCAAACGTAGCGCCGGGGCTGCTCTTTTGAAATATTGTAGGGGGCGCTACAGAAGCAATTTAAAACGGACAAGGCCAAAAATCATACCACATACTTCTTCCGATGCCTTTAACACATGTGCAAAGTTCCATGAATGTTTGAGCATCCTAACCTACTGAACCATATTTCCTTCAGCCAGTAGGTGGCGCTATGAGTTTTTTGAATTTTTTTAAATCAGGTATGTTCAGGCTTGAAGTGGCATCATGCACAAGAAGTTTTGTGCAAATTGGATAATGTACCTTGGAGTTATAACATCTTCCTTTTTCATGGCCAACGATGCGTCGCCACGGCAACAGCGTTCAACGAAAACTCACAATATTTATGGCGATTCTTCATCAATGTCCTAAGACTATCCTTACCGATTTTGAGACTACTCGGGTCACCTGGCTAGGAGGAATAAATGAAAGTATAAAATATGACATTTCCTTCAGCCAGTAGGCGGCGCTATGAGTTATTGAATTGTTTTCAATTTACGTATGTTCAGGCTTGAAGTGGCATCATACACAAGAAGTTTTGTGCGGATAAGTTAATGTACCTTAGAGTTATAACAACTTGATTTTTCATAAAAATGATGCAAAATGGCCGCCACGCCACGTCAAGATTCTTCGACGAAAGCGCTAGCTTTTAATAATTTTTAATCACAAAGGTCTTAAGAGCACCCTGAACAAATATGAAGTCGATCGCATGAATGCTCTAGGAGGAGTTTGTTAAAATACGAAGGCTGCAAAATGCGAAAAGTGCCAAAAAACACAACTTTGCGGGTTTACTGTAGCGCCCCCTATTGGTTGAATGCAACATAAATCTCAGGGTATGTTACGGTATGCTATGTGCACATATGCTGAAAGTTTCGTGAATTTTCGACCAACGGTTGGGAAGTTAAGTGAATTGATATTAAGCCATGCCCCTAAGAAGTTCATTGGTCCATATCTTTTTAACGCAAAGAGATATCAAAAAGCTTTTGATAAATCTGAGTGATCTACATCCAATAATCATCCACAGAAAGTTTGGTAGTAATCGGAGCCAGCGTGTAGGAGGAGTTTGCAAAGATGTGTTTTTCACTAAATTCAAGATGGCGGAAAATCTAAGTAGGCGGAGCTTAGGGGTCTGATTGGCTTTTTTGTAGATCTAGCATGATTGGACATGTGTTTTAAATTTCAAGTAAATCGGATATACTGGCCGAGAGGTGCCGCAAATCCGCCTTGTAGGGGGCGCTAGAGAGCCATTTTTTTACACACAAATATGCAACCTTGCGCAGCAGAGTTTCTACACCAGATGTGAAAGGTGTGCAAATTTGGTGAGTTTTCATGCATGGTAAGTGCCCCAAAAAGCTCCCTTCCCACAAAAATAATCGCGGACGCCTAGAATAACAATAGGGCCTTCGCTGGCCCGACGTTGTCGGTGGCTCGGGCCCTAATAATACCCCTTAGAAACTCAATAGGGCCTTCGCTGGCCCGACATTGTCGGTGGCTCGGGCCCTAATAACCCCTAGAAACTCAATAGGGCCTTCGCTGGCCCGACGTTGTCGGTGGCTCGGGCCCTAATAAAAACGACCGAGAACCCCTACAATATCAATAGGGCCTTCGCTGGCCCGACGTTGTCGGTGGCTCGGGCCCTAATAAAAACGACCGAGAACCCCTACAATTTCAATAGGGCCTTCGCTGGCCCGACGTTGTCGGTGGCTCGGGCCCTAATAATACCCCTTAGAAACTCAATAGGGCCTTCGCTGGCCCGACGTTGTCGGTGGTTCGGGCCCTAATAACCCCTAGAAACTCAATAGGGCCTTCGCTGGCCCGACGTTGTCGGTGGCTCGGGCCCTAATAATGACAATGACGGTGTAAACATGGTAATCTTTTGCAAGTATGATGTTTACTATGATGAACTTCCTAATTTAGCATTATAGCATGTCAACATTTTCTAATTAAACCTAAACACAATGTACAGCTGAAGCTGATATTGCCATTAGCCTTTTTAAGTCTTTGGTCATAAACCAAAGTATTGGGAAATTAAAAAGGACCTGATGATAGACCAAAGCGATTACAATTCACATGAACAACTGAATTACATTTCATGGCAATCCATCAAATAGTTGCTGAAATATTTTAGACCAGGCAAGTGTTGGACCCAACAAACCCACCTGAAAATGGCAGCCCCATCACTCTGACATCGTTCCACATCTCTAATACATATCTATTAGGGGTGGGGGGAAAATCGATCCAGCATAGTATCGCAATATTTTGCATTGCGATATTGTATCGATACACGGAAGCCAAGTATCGATCTTTTGTTATATAAACTTTTTGGTACGAGAAAAATAAAGTCAATTGCTTTTTCAGTCCACTAGATGGCGCTGAGTTGTTTTCCGGTAAGGTCAAATGGAGCTGAAGAGCGGTCGTTGGAGGTTACAAGCTGACGTCAAGTCTCTTAATTGTCATTTCCTCGCTCCTCGATACTCGCTCGAACCAGAAGTTGTTCTGCGCCGCCATATTGACAGTCGTCCCAAAGCTCTTATTTAGCTCGGAGGAGCGAGGATCGAGGAGGGATCTCTGAGGAGCCATGAGCGAGGACCCACGAGAACAGACTTCCAGGAAGTGTTTTAACGGCCGACACGCCCCCTCATTGTTCATCAGTTATGTGATTGGATGCTGCAGCCGATCGCACTGACTGACTGAGTTTAACACCAGAGTGAAGACAGATCACAGATTAAACTCTAGTTTATATTTGATTAGTTTTCTGATTTACCGTCTGGCTTGAATAGATATTCATTGTAGACTGAATAACAAAAGGACCACAAACAACTTTCTTCATTTATTAGAAAGATTTGTGTTTTCATGATCTGATATTTCCCTCAATAACTTTTATTATGGATACAATTAAAGTCAGAGCTTTTTACATCATTTATCATCATTTCATTCAGTCACGTGAGGCTGTTCATTCCTGAGTGTCGGGTTTGATGAGTTTTATCATTTAAGAGAAACAATAATCATGTTCTGGGTTATTTAATGTCGATGTCACAATCTTCAAAACGTACAGACGCAAATAATGCATAAATAATACGATAGCATTCCGCCGTAGAAATCGATCCTGCGCTTATAAACAGAACACAGACACAGTTTTTTAACAGGCTACAGAGAGAAACACCTCTACAGTCATGATTACTGTGTGTCTTTATGAGTTATTATTAAGTACAGTGATCATGTGAACAGACGCAAACTTCTCAAAAGTCTCTCCAGCTGTTAAAGCTGATTGGCAGCTGATCCAGCTGTGATCAGCGGCCGCTGTCAACAGAAACAGACGTCGCTTCACGTGACGCAACTGAGGAAAGGACATGTCATGTCTCTTAAAATATATTTCCTCGATTCCTCTCTCCTCGCATGGTTTCCTTGCGTCTCTCCATGCATCCCTGGTGGGAGGGACTAAGACGCAAGGAAAGGAGCCAAGTGAGGGAAATAGGGATGCAATTAAGAGACTTGGCATGTACCCAGAGAATCTATTTACAGACCCAAAGGACTTATGACAGTGCAGCAATCCAACTGACACAAACTGATGTGATCCATGAAAAACACCAACAACATGTTGCCAAATCTTCCATTTCCATTCCACATACCCATATCGCTCAGGTCCTGGGATTCTTTCATTAATTTTGCAATGTGGCAGATCTGGTCATTTAAATGTTTTTATGTAAAGTTAATATGTAAACTAAATCTGGAACCATTCCTCTCAAAATGTAGTAAATTAGTATCATAAAAACTGAGGAGGATCATGTCATCCACACATGATATAACATACATGACTTAGAAGGTGAAGAGACTGAGGAAAAGTTTAGGCTGATCTTAAGACTATGTAAAAGAAAACAAAACTCAATACTATCCACAGTGAATTAGTTTGGAAGTGTAATATCTATGAAGGCAAATCACTGTCAAAATCCGAGAGCGCAAATGAGATCCATGTGCACGCGAAAATCAAACAGCCGCGCGTGTATTTTACTTTGATGAGCGCTTTTATATCACTCCGCGAGCAAAAGTCTGTCTCGTGCGAGCAAAAGTCGCTCGAGAAGTTTTTCTTTTTGACAGTAAGTGGGCGGACCCAGTCTCCCTTGTATCTCTACATCTAATTGGTTACAATGCTCGTCTTTGGATAAACCGGATATCACTGACACAGACGCCAGGTCTGTTAGAGGTGGTTATCAATCCGCCACTAAACACTACTCCACTACGTCTCAGGATGTTCTACATTTGTCTGAAAGCTGTAAACGTTTCAGACTGTAGAGGCTGATGAAATACAAATTATGTTAATAGCGTTGTTAAATACAATAATTAAAAATATTTTAAAGTAAAGTTGCTCAGATTGGTTTAAATTCACTCCATCATTCTATTTCAGACAATGTGTGTTTGATAGTCAAACTGTGACAAACAGCTCAAAGACACTCTTTGATCTTAATTGATTAAAACATGATGCGATCATATTTAATCATAGTGTTGTGTTTACAGAAGAGACCTGCTCAAAGATCTGGAGCAAGATTAGGGACCACTGTTTGTATATTAACTGTTAAATCACTGACAAGTAGTTAGTGGATGAAAAAGTATTCAGATCCTCACTGCATTAAACGTACTAATACCATACTGATGAAACAATAATCCATTATGAGTAAAATACCTGCATTCAAAACCTTAGTCAAGTATGTTATTATCAGCAAAATATACTTTAAGTGCAGAGAGTAAAAGTACCCGTGCAGTAAAATGTACATTATTTGCCCCTGACCTGTAGTGCAATCTGGAAATCTCCCCCTGACGTCTGCGTCAGAGTGATATCCGGTTTATCCAAAGATGAGGTTTGTAACCAATTAGATGTAGAGATACAAGGGAGACTGGGTCCGCCCACTTACGGTCAAAAAGAAAATCTACTCGCTAGCGAGCAGAAAAAAGACTCGAGAGCGAGCAGAATAAAGTTTCGCGAGCGAGCAGTGTTAAGCTTCTCGAGCGACTTTTGCTCGCGTGAGACAGACTTTTGCTCGCAGAGTGATATAAAAGCGCTCGTCAAAGTAAAATACGCGCGCGGCTGTTAATATCTATCTTACTGTGTATATAGCATTACTATATTTAAATGAATTAAATTATTATTTTATTCACAGCATTTAACAAATGTTACCATATTAGTGACACATGTGACTTTTAACTCCCAAGTACACAACAGACACAAAGTAAAACCCAGAACTGCATTTAAACACAATGTTTGGGTTCATGTCTACATTGTTAAGTGAGAGCAGTGCCTCTTTATCACCGCAGACTGATTCAAAGAGACAAACAATAAATCCTGTGATGAAGAGGTTATTTGGAATATGATGCTGCGAAAAATCACATCCAGCCCCCGGACCATCAGCACTGGTGCCCCCCAGGGATGTGTGCTCTCCCCACTCTACACTAACGACTGCACCTCAGAGGACCCGTCTGTTAAATTCCTGACGCTCGCAGACGACACAACGGTCATCGGCCTCATCAGGGACGGTGAAGAGTCTGCGTACAGATGGGAGGTAGGTCAGCTGGTCCTCTGGTGTGGTCAGAACAACCTGGAGCTGAACAAGCTCAAAACTGTGGAGATGACAGTGGACTTCAGGAAGAGCCCCCCAACACTGCCCCCCCTCACCATACTCAACAATACTGTGTCTGCTGTGGAGACCTTCAGGTTTCTGGGATCCACAATCTCCAAGGACCTGAAGTGGGTCCCCAACATCAACACCATCAGGAAAAATGCCCAGCAGAGGCTGTACTTCCTGCGCCAGGAACCAAATAAGTTCAACCTGCCTCAGGAGCTGCTGATCCTGTTCTACTCGGCCATCATCCAGTCTGTTCTCTGTTCTTCCATCACTATGTGGTTTGGATCGGCCACTAAACAGGACAGGACAGAAACAGACTACAACGGATTGTCAGGTCTGCAGAGAGAATCATTGGTGCCAGCCTGTCCTCCATCCTGGACTTGTCAGGAAACGGGCAGGAACGATCACTACAGACCCTTCACACCCTGGACACAAGCTGTTCCAACTCCTCCCCTCTGGTAGGCGCTACAGGGCTCTGTGCGCCAAAACCACCAGACAGGAACAGCTTCTTTCCACTGGCCGTCACTCTCATGAACAATTTCTCAGTCATACTGCACTACTACCTCTGTTTGCACTATTACCTTAATTCCATTGACACTGTTGTTGCATTGTTGTATAGGGCTATGTTCATATACACTTTTTGAATCTATATTTAGATTGTACATAGTCGTTAAATGTTTATGCTTACATCTTTCCTGTTTATTGTAAAAACCGGAGTCAAATTCCTGAATACGTAAGCTTACATGGCCAATAAAGCTGATTCTGATGCCAATCACAGCTCAGGTTTCATACATACATTTGCATACTAAATGAGGCGTAAATCAACACTTTCCCTGACATCTTCTGAACTAAACTCACACTCAGCTAACAACGAAAATTGAGTTCAAGTTGTAACGGCTTGAGTGAACGGCAGCATATAAGATGGTTCCTTCTCCATTGGGCAATTTACCACAGGTCCTGGGTGAGTACAACTAAATTAACATATTGAGAGGGGTGAGATAAAGTGTTTGAGGAGATGACAAAGAGTGAGTTTGAGAGTTACAAACTGCTGTGAAATGTGGACAAGATGCAAAATTAGTACAACCATGTGATAGTCTTTTCCATATGCTGGGCGGAATGAGCTCAATACATCCCACAGTCTGTGAAATAATTAACAGTTTCATCATTGGCAAAAGCTGTCAACGGGACATTACAGGGAATGCATTTAAAAGACAAGCTTCCCTGCAGGCAGCTAGCTATGATGCTAAATCACAAGGCATCTTTCTGCGTGAAGACGGATGAGAAATCGTGGCAGCAGTGAAACAAACAGGGCAGCCTGCACAAGCCAAGAAAAGGAGCTGGGAAAGAAATCATGGAAGATGGGATGATAAGCACTGTTTACAGTGCACCAGTTAGAAGAAATACATGTGGCAGATGAGACTGTGCTCCATCAGCACGAAATATTTTGAGAGCGATAACAGAAAATTAGAACCCTCCCTTAATTCCATAAGTGATTTTGCTCTTTGACTATTCACACAAGTTCCCTTGACAGTGTTGGTACCTATTGAATCTACAGTAGTTACCAGCCCCTTTGCTGCACAATAAATAATACTGTTGTGTAGTATCAGTAACTACTGATACAAACTGATGGCCAAGTCTTGAGAATGTGGTTCATGTTCAGCTGTTGAGCGCAACACTAGGTCACAATAATGCCATGACATGTGTTACTTTTGGGTACAAGAAGACACTAAACTGCCTACTTTTTGAACAGACTTTAGTGACTTCCTCTGTCTGACTAAGGTTACAGTTTAATGAGAAAAACAGATTGAGAAAACAATTCTTCCAATAAACGACAGCTTGTTTGAGCATGTTTTTGTTTTTTGATTTTTCACTAGCGAAGATGGTCAGTGTCATGCTGCCACGCAAATTATTCTCCACCTACACCAGTAAGACCAAACAGTTAGGAAAATAAAACTCTACACAGTGTGTAGGCAGAAGGGAGAAATGTATATTTAGTAATATAAATGTTATCATAGGGAAGCAGCAGAAGGATGCCATGATTTAAAAGACATACACAGTACCTTCTTGCATTTGTTTCATTCTGTTATCTTGTTGAGAGCCCGAGGATATTCATATAACACTAGTTAATAGAAATGTATATCACATATTTTGCTGACTTTTCGGAAATATACACCTGATTTTCTTAACATTTAGATGGAAACCTGCAGAAAGAAAAAAAAGACACCGATTTGAATTGCTTGTACTGATCACAGGGATGGACAAAGTCAACATAGCTATTTCATTTCATAGCTGCAGTATAACCATTTATTACTGTGCTTGCAACCCCCCCAAGTTGGTGAGTGGTATCATATAAATGACGTGTCTCCTCAGCAGTGATTGCCAATCATCTGAACGACAAGAAGTCAGGTCAGGTTAATAGCCAGGTTATGGAGGACAAAGTAATACCTTCATCTCTCAGTGAGGGTGGGGTGATAATTGACAAACTAGAAAATTTCGCAAGAAATTTTAACAGTGTGGCTTCTACTGCCCGAAGACGTCGCAATATATAGCTAGACAGGCCGATGTTACCGGTAGTATCGTTGCAGTTCGATTGAGATATCTCTTCTCTCTTTTCTGCATTTAAGATCCATACTCTTGAATTTAATCTTGTATAACAGTTTCAATTTCCTGTACATGTGAGTTTTTCACACACCAAGCCGGATCAAGTGCTGTCAGGCAACTTTTCTCATTTGGAGATTGATCTATGTTTTATCATTTATAGCTTACCCAACTATTGTCCTGCTCTGCCAAGTCTTTCCTCGTCTCGCCCACTTGTGTCATGGTGTGTGTACATCTCACTGGAATCAGGAAACTTGTCAGAATACCCATATTTGATTGGCTGAGCTGCATCACGTGTATCGCTAAGTCATGTGTGTATGTGAGTCTGTGAGCCTCTGTTCACTAATTAGCTCAATCAGAATCACCTGTGCACCTGCAGCCTGTTCATGGAAAAAAAGCAGGGAAACGCCTCTCCTCACATTACGTGACTAGTAATGCCTTTGGAAATGATGGGAGCTAACACTCCTGCGTGCGTGCGTGTGTGTAACTGGTTGCCATGGTGAGGATGCACCTGGCGTTAGAAGCAAACTGATTAAGAAACGTTACAGTAAACAGTGATTTTGAACAAAACTCCTGCCTCCTTTTAACAAAAAGCAGGAGTCTGTGTGATTCCACAATCACTTTTTAATGAGAGGACAGGATTAGCTACTGTATGAACTAAAAAATATATATGAAGAGTTAAAATTGTGGAGGCAAAGGCAAAAGACATATTTTTTTCAAAAGAATCTGAAGCTGCTCTTCACTCTAGCGGTGACATCACGCACTCTAAGCTGCGCAATACACACCCATTATAAAGGCAGAAGAGGACTGAAAAAATCATAAAAGTTAAAATGTTCAAAAGTTAAAAAAAAAAGTAAAAAAAAAATAAAAGATATTAAAAAGATTATAACATACAATAATAGCTTATGATTTTCTCTGTATTTTAAAGTTGAAATGGTGTCTGTAGCTGAAAGTATGAGGAAGTTGAAGGATTTGAAAGTTGAAGAATTATTTGAAGTTTTTGAAAATATTCTCCATAGAAACCCATTCAAAAAAAAAGTTGCAAAAAGCTTAATAATTCAAAAAGTTTAAAGATTAGAAATAATAAAAGTCATAGCATAAAGGTCCTTGAAGAGCTGAACATTTTGATAGTTGAACGGTTTCTGTAGCTTAAAATATGAAGGAGCAGAAGCAGCGCACGGAAGAAATATAATAAAATAAGGAGGAATAAAGAAGAGGATAACAATACTTGGAATGCTTAACAGCATTCCAACAATAAGCCCGCAGGATTACAGTCAGTGTGCTTTGGCACAGGCAGTTCTACTGCCTTTGTGCCACAAAGCCACACTGAACTAGAAAATGCATTTCCTGCTGAAAATGCGTTGGAATGCTAAAAGCTGAAATTAATTGCAAAAACATTGCTGAAAATAGATATCCAATTAAAAAAAAATTGCAAAAAGCTTAATAATTCAAAAAGTTTAAAGATTACAAATGGCTGAAAATACAGAAATGGGAGACTACCTGTCTGAAAAATGTTGTAGCCTGAAAGCATTTAAACTGCACTGCTGAAAACCCTTCTAGTTGAAATGTTTAACTATGGCATCTGTAGCTGAAAGTATGAGAAAGAAGAAGGCTTTGAAAGTTGAAGAAGTTTAAGAGGATTTGAAGATTTTCTCCAGATATCCAATTAAAAAAAGATTGCAAAAAGCTGAATAATTCAAAGTTTAAAGCTTACAAATATGAAAAGTCATATCACTCCTCTCCTGAAAGAGCTGAACATTTTAATATTTGAATGGTTTCTGTGGCTTAAAAAATGTCAGCAGTAGCGATATTTGTTTTAGTAGTAGTAGAAGTTGTAGTTCTAGTAGAAGTATTATAAGTAGTAGAAGTATTAGTAGCATTAGAATAAGTGTGTGTGTGGGGGGTCCTCTAAAAGTATCCAAGACCTGAATGACTGAATGAGAGACACAGAGAGACAGAGAGAGAGAAGTGTATGTGCGCGTGTGTCTGTGAGTCTGTGTGTTTATCAACATTGCTAATTACCTTAATCACGAACACCTGTGTGCCAGCAGCCTGTTCATGGAGAACAGACAGGCAGACAGACAGTTACATGGACTGAGTGAGTGTGAGAGAGAGACAGACAGGCAGACAGACAGTTATATGTACTGAGTGAGTGAGTGAGACAGGCAGACAGACAGATGACTGAGTGAGTGTGAGAGAGAGACAGACAGGCAGACAGACAGTTAGATGACTGAGTGAGTGTGAGAGAGAGACAGGCAGGCAGACAGACAGTTATATGTACTGAGTGAGTGAGTGAGACAGAGAGGCAGACAGACAGACAGACAGACAGACAGGAGGTCTAAAAATGCCTTTGACTGAATATCTCCAAGTCGTGTGTGTGTAGAGAGAGAGAGCGTGCGTGCGTGCGTGTGTGTAACTGGTTGCCATGGTGAGGACGCACCTGGCGTTAGAAGCAGACTGATTAATAAACGTTACAGTAAACAGTGATTTTGAACAAAACTCCTGCCTCCTTTTAACAAAAAGCAGGAGTCTGAGTGCCAAAATATGGATACCGTGAGAAAGATAAGACTCTGCCGAACGCGATGATGTGTTTTTTATGTTGGTGGTGTTAAAAATGTGAGCTCCGGCGCAATATACAAAACTGGTACTGTCTGCTTTCTTTGAGAAATGAGTGGTCAGATTTAACATTGGTCTCTATGGAGCAGAAAGTTGGTTTTTCCTCTCAATTAAGTCATTTTCTGGCAAATGTGTAAATCTGTGGGATTCCACAATCACTTTTTAACGAGAAGACAGGATTAGCTACTGTATGAACTAAAAAATATATATGAAAAGTGTAAATTGTGGAGTCGAAGGCAAAAGACAAATATTTTTTTCACAAGAATCTGAAGCTGCTCTTCACTCTAGCGGTGACATCACGCACTCTAAGCTGCGCAATACACACCCATTATAAAGGCAGAAGAGGACTGAAAAAATCATAAAAGTTCAAATGGGACAGTTCAAAAAGTATAAAAGATATGTGGTGTATTTTCCGCCTACACATTAAACAGCATAAGTGTTTGAACTCATGTCCTTTGTATGGAGCAGAGATAGGGAGTGTAGGAGGCATGTCCTCAATTTATGCGCCCGGTGACATGTCCAGATGTTCCTTATTATCGGAGCAGGGTGCGTGGCGGACCAGGGGCCCATGTCCGAGACATGTTTATTAGGGGTCTTGGAGCGGCCAACATGCTACGCTCCTTGTGAGTTATCTCCTCTAACCTCTGGGGATGGGCATCAGCGGGATATAAGGAGACTGAGAATTCTCCGCACTTGAGAGTCATTTTGAATTGGCTGAGACTCTCCGGTCGCGCTAGCCGGCTGTATGACATGTGTTGCTTGTTTGTAATAAACTTCATTATAATATCAAGAACAGTGTCCGCGGAGCTTCCTTCGATCATCACTTCAACATCACTGCAGCATGAAATATACCACAAACTTGGCGTCACGAGCAGCTCGGATGTGACCTGCGATTCCTCCATCAACTTCATATACGGTGAGCTCCCTCGATCTGATCAGTCATTGGGGCTGTTGTATGTTGATTGCTTGGTCATACCGTAAAATAAGAACCTCTTTAGGGACATGTGCTGTTGGTTTGATGTTTGAAGTGAAACTCCGTGCTAAATTTGATTTTATTTGCGTAAGGGAATACGCAAATAGGGGGGGAATGAATATAGAGAAGATAAGAAGTGAAGAAAAGAAGTATGAGAAATACAAGGAATGAATTAGAATAGCTTCATTGTAACGATAAGGGTGCTAAATAGTATCGTGCTAGATTAATGAGAGTGGGCCCACACAGTCTTAATGGTACGACATGCATATTAGCCACTGTGTAACGATGGCTTTGACATAGTCAGGAATTAAGTTAGAAAGACAAAATTGGGGAAACCTGGATCCAGGTAATTTGAATAACTAAATGTAAAAAGGGATAAGAGACAGAGTAATGAGAGAGGGATAAGCTTAAAGGAAATGATCATATAGAATTGCCGCAAATCAGATAGGATAGAAGCCCTCGGTGAAGGAGCTGTAGTACGGGCCGACAAAACCTGGAACAACACCTTATGGTCAGTTTGATAACTGGAGAATGTAGAATAAAAATTCGATTGACTGTTACCACTCTGGCATTGGTTGACGAATGGTGTCTGATGCAGCCTCTCATCGGATATTTACATCTCAGAGGTAGCAGAAATTTTATAAGAAAATAAAGGAAAAAAGCGGCAAAAAGCATGCTGTGTGTCTGTGTTGTGCAAATGTGGTGTTTCTTGGGATAGAGAAATGTGTGTGTGCTCTGAATATCGGGTGTTTACTTTGGAGCAGAGCTAGGTGAAATTGTGTGTGCGTTTGCTACCGGGTGAAATTGTGTGTGTGTGTGAGATCTGGCTGCTGATGTGTTCCAGCTGTGTGCTGTGAGAGCTGCAGAGGAGAAGACATGTTTAAAGTTAAAAGAAAAAACACATTATGATTGAATAATCATATAACGGTTGTGATTTGAGAACGGGACATTTAATAACTTGTAAGGACAGATATGTTGCCCGATGTATTGAATTAAGCAAGTTAACAAATAAATAAAATGAAATGAGCTTCTTTTTGAAGACGTAATGAACTAAGTGAGTTAATAAAATGAAATGAGCTTCTTTTTGAAGACGTAATGAACTAAGTGAGTTAATAAAATGAAATGAGCTTCCTTTGAGAAGACGTAATGAATAAAGTGAGTTAATAAAATGAAATGAGCTTCTTTTTGAAGACGTAATGAATTAAACGAGGTATTGGATAAAAATGAGCTTCTTTTGAGAAGACGTAAGGAATTAAATGAGTTAATAAATAAAACATGAGCTCTTCTTAAGAGGGACGTAATATAACAAATGAGTTATTGAGTACACAATGAACTTCGTTTCAGAAGGGTAGCCCACCGAACCCCCCTCACTCGCCTAAAAAGTCCCTCCAGACAGAGGTTGGAAGGTGTGTGTGTGAATGTGCTCAAGTGACAATAAAACTTTCTTGGGAGAATACAGAAAATTCCTTTGCTGTTTGAACTGTTTGTTTCATAGGGAAGGGGTTTCATTTAGGAATAAAGTTTATGATGCTGTTAAAGGGACCTAAGGGTTCATAAGAGACTAAATCATTGCCTGTTTTCTTGTCTTTATGTCATTTACGATGAATGAGAATTGAGACTGAAGACAAGACAGAGGGCCGGTGCCTCACGGAGTGTGGCTTGCTGACGTCCACTGGGAGACTTCTGTTTCAATCCACAAAAGGCCGGTAAAACTTTATCCACAAACTCTTCAAAAACAAAACCTGCATTTTCCATATGTGTATGTGTTCTCAGTCGTAATTAATAGGGATGGTACACATTTTTAACCTGCTTTCATTTATAAGCCTAAAAGGATACTGACCTGCTCAAACACACATGAAAGAATACATGCTCTAAACAATTAGGAGAAACAAATAAGTAAATAAATGGAAAACTTGGCAACTGACTGACCAGCTAATGCATTTAATTAATTAATGGCGAATGACTGTTTAGTCTAAACTCTGCTGGCGATTGCAGATGTCAATTTGTTATTTGTGCGTGGTTTGCTCTGATCTGTGCTGTAGTGGACATTCAGTATTGTGACTGTTTCACGATTTGAGCTGAATATTGGGTGATAATTAGACGGTTGTCTTACAGAGACAAGTCCACATTTGGTGACAGTCAGTCACTTGTGGGAGCGCGTGATCTTTTTTTCAATCATTATAAGTGGACTTTGGGTTGTGCTGTTGCATTAATGAGCTCTTGCTCCTTTGGCATTGTCAAACTGATATATTGGTTAATTAATTGATGGGGTAATTTGTTGTTTGGTTGATTTGTTAATAGGTTAATTGACTGTTGGTTAGTTGGTTGATTGATTGGGTCTTGATGTGGCTGTTGACTGATGGATTGATTTGTTGGTTTACTGATTGGTTAATTGGTTAATTGCTTGATTGCTTGGGTGCTTAATTTGTTTAAATTTCGTGATTGTTGATTGATTGATTGATTGCTTAAATTGTCTAATTGTCTAATTGTCTAATTGGTTAATTGGTTAATAGATTTTTTTGGGCTAATTGATTTTTTGGGGGTTAATTGCTTAATTGATTTTTTTGTTAATTGGTTAATTGATTTTTGGGAAAAAAAAAAAAAAAAAAAAAAAAAAAAAGGGGGAGGAAGTAATCTAAATAGCCTTGAGTAGCTTGAAGTTCAGCAATTACTTCTTAAAGTACAATAACGGAACATAAGGAAGCCGTTATAATGGGGAAAAAGGACACAAAAAACCCAAAAGTAATCACTCCTGTTGATGTAGTACAGAAGAATAATCCTTTAATTAGAGGCATCGCAAACATTGCAAAAATATCGGAAAAATGGCAGAAACGCTGGCCTGAAATTGACCAACCATGGCCAGTGGAGGGTACGCTTAACCCAGATGTAATTAAAGTAATGATGGTACTTGTATCCACATACAAGGCAGAGCAAAAGAAGGGAAAAAAGGGGAGTAAACGCAAAGAGAAGAGGCAAGTGGAGCTTGGCATTCTCCAGTTGTTTGAAAATGAGGGACAGAAACTGATCCAAGCTGCAAACGATAAGAGGGACAAAGATGCAGAAGAAAGAAAACAAAATACAAAACTAACAGAAAAACTGATGGAAGACACCAATTCAGTGTTCTCACATATGAACCCAGTGAAGGGACCGCCACCTTATGAGATAGGGGCGAAGTCTAAGAAAATCAATCCTCAAGTTCCAGTGATCATCCAGGAGGGGGACTACCAGATCAGAAACAAGGTGGACAAGAAAGAAAGCTCCAAACGATCGGCCATGAAAGATGGATTGCGCTCTAGAAAACAGTGGACACCCCACAAACTCCTTCCAGTGGTCTTCCGAGGACAGAGTATGGAGTACATGCCTTGGCGGAATACAGATATGTCAAGCATACTTGAAAAGTTACCTACTCTTCAAGATGGAGCACATCCTTGGATTTCAAAGTTGGAAGAGATCATGATGGGAGAGCATCCGGCCATGGGAGATATCAAGAGACTCTTGGCCAATCTCTTGGGAGTTCATGCTATGGGAGAGATTCTACAGAAAGCTGGACTCAATCGATATGTGGGCACTGCTGTGAATGATTCAGAGCTGTTTGCTGCAAGTAGAGGTCAAGTGTGCAGGGCGCTGAAAGAAACATTTCCGACAAATGTACATCCTGACAATATTTTCATTGAACCACTGGGACAGGAAGAAAACCCGAGGGCCTATGTGTCGAGAGTTCATCAAGTGTGGAGAAATGTCACAGGAAATGACCCGGAGTTGAATCAAATGGAGCAGTCAATTTTGCGAGCCAGAATACAGAAAGGGTTGCCCCTGCCAGTGAGAAGCAAGTTGGCAGAGGTGGTTGGTCTTGGAAGCATGGCAAAGGGTGTGTATACGGATCATATAGCCCACCAAGGGGAGCTGTATAGGAAAAAGGAACATGATCAGAAAGACGAGGACCAAGAGACCCTCAGGAAACTTAATCAAATACAACTGATGGATAATAAGAAGACGGAAAAGAAACAGGCGCTGGTTATGCAGAATCAGTCTCCACTAAATCAACTAGTACCACAACTACAGCCGAACCAGACTCAGTTCCAATTGTTCCAGCCACCGCCGGTGGTTCCAGTCGTCTCCTACCCACAGCCAGCTTTTGATCAAGCGCAGTCCTGGAGAGGAAGAGATCAAAGAAACTTCGGAAGAGGAGGAAGGTTTGATCCAAACTTTCAACAGCAATCAAACGAATGTTATACTTGTGGACAACTAGGCCATTTTGCCCGCGAGTGCAACAGGTCAGGAGGAAATTTCCAGACTTGTTGGGTCTGATGATTCTGGAGGCGCATGGGTTAGCTCACGTTGCAGGGGGGAAGTTAAGAGAAAGATTGCAAGGGAGTATGGTTTTTGGTCACCATGTTTGCTTGAACAGATTGATTATGTCATAGGCAGGTAATCTGTCTGAAAAACAATGTTCGGAGGGGAGTGACGGTTCCTCCTGGTTACATCCCAACTCCAAGGGGTCCTATGCGTGAACTCGTTGTGGACTATGTTGACATGATAAAACCAATTGAAGGAAAAAAGATGCTCAATCGGTTGCCAAGTTCTTATGCAAAAAAGGTCACAAGCAGGTGGGGACTTCCTGATAGAATATCCTCAGACAATGGAAAAGAATTAAGTGGATAAGACGGTGAAATTGATTTTGAAAAAAAAAAACTAGGAATTAAGTGGATAAGACGGTGAAATTGATTTTGAAAAATTAGGAATTAAACAGCATCTTGGTGCAGTCTATCATCTGCAAAGTCAAGGGATGTGCGAAAGAATGAATGGTGTTCTGAAAAATCGTACACTATTATAATCCTATTATTAACCTCTGTTATAGCTTGGGTAGTTTGTAGTGTTGATTTTGTCTTACTCTTTCGAGACTTTGTTTAGTCTCGAAGGGGGGGGGTATAGAAACAAATGAACAATATGATAAAGGGACAATATGATTTATAATTTCACATTTTAATTTCACATTTTACGTATAGAAGTGTTCTTATTCTGTATTGATGTGTTGATTGGTATCTGTTCTGTATGCAAAAGATACTGGTTTTCTTTTCTTTCATTCTAGTACATATGGGGAGAAGGCCACTGTAAGAGTGGTGGATTGTCAGGGACTCCGAGGGGCTGAATGGATTCAGACACTTCAAACATGAACATACGAATGGTCTGAAGGACTCTGAACGTGGACTGGCGATACAACATCCAGATTCAAGGCGTCATCGATACTACAACTGAGAGTCAAGGCTGCTGAGAAACTGCAGTGTTATACCTTCTTATGTCTTATCTTATATGTTACATTAGTCAAATAAAAAATGAATTTTCTTCTTTATGTATTAAATACTTGGGAAATGATTTTTTCTAAATGTAATGGGACCTCGGATGTTTTCTTTGTTTTCTTCGATGTTTAGGGACAGGGGGATAGGCAGGAAAAGGTCCATCGAAAGGTGCGATGGGTCGACCAGCCTGACTTTGGACATTGTTTTTGATTTGCTGAGAGTTCCATATGTATTTGTTTAAGTCATTTCCTTACACAATTCGTTTAAATTCGTCATTTCAGTGATATGGAGTACTATGTATGGTTGCCTTGGCAGAGGGACCGTGAGGGAATTTTCCTGTCTACATTGTTCAAGAAAAATTAGCTGCCTGACAGGTTTTTCACTCTCACTTTTATACTCCTTACAGTTGCTTTAATGTAAAAATATGCTGTATGACGGGTTGCTTGTTTGTCATGATTATGCACCTGTATGTTCTCTTCTTTGATTTTTTCGAGACTTTGTGTAAGTCTCGAAGGGGGGATTATGTGGTGTATTTTCCGCCTACACATTAAACAGCATAAGTGTTTGAACTCATGTCCTTTGTATGGAGCAGAGATAGGGAGTGTAGGAGGCATGTCCTCAATTTATGCGCCCGGTGACATGTCCAGATGTTCCTTATTATCGGAGCAGGGTGCGTGGCGGACCAGGGGCCCATGTCCGAGACATGTTTATTAGGGGTCTTGGAGCGGCCAACATGCTACGCTCCTTGTGAGTTATCTCCTCTAACCTCTGGGGATGGGCATCAGCGGGATATAAGGAGACTGAGAATTCTCCGCACTTTAGAGTCATTTTGAATTGGCTGAGACTCTCCGGTCGCGCTAGCCGGCTGTATGACATGTGTTGCTTGTTTGTAATAAACTTCATTATAATATCAAGAACAGTGTCCGCGGAGCTTCCTTCGATCACCACTTCAACATCACTGCAGCATGAAATATACCACAGATATTAAAAAGATTATAACATACAATAATAGCTTAAGATTTTCTCTGTATTTTAAAGTTGAAATGGTGTCTGTAGCTGAAAGTATGAGGAAGTTGAAGGATTTGAAAGTTGAAGAATTATTTGAATTATTTGAAATATTTGAAAATATTCTCCATAGAAACCCATTCAAAAAAAAAGTTGCAAAAAGCTTAATAATTCAACAAGTTTAAAGATTAGAAATATTAAAAGTCATAGCACCCCTCTCCTGAAAGAGCTGAACATTTTGATAGTTGAACGGTTTCTGTAGTTTAAAATATGAAGGAGCCTTAGCAGCGTATGGAAGAAATATAATAAAAAGAGGAATAAAGAAGAGGATAACAATACTTGGAATGCTTAACAGCATTCCAACAATAATAAGCCCGCAGGATTACAGTCAGTGTGCTTTGGCACAGGCAGTTCTACTGCCTTTGTGCCACAAAGCCACACTGAATAACTAGAAAATGCATTTCCTGCTG
Organism: Pholis gunnellus; assembly: GCF_910591455.1. Taxonomy (NCBI): domain Eukaryota; kingdom Metazoa; phylum Chordata; class Actinopteri; order Perciformes; family Pholidae; genus Pholis; species Pholis gunnellus. Next base: position 1,370,635 of record NC_136529.1, on the reverse strand, counting down.
AAAATGCGTTGGAATGCTGAAAGCTGAAATGAACTGCGAAAACATTGCTGAAAATAGATATCCAATTCAAAAGAAATTGCAAAAAGCTTAATAATTCAAAAAGTTTAAAGATTACAAATCTGAAAAGTCATATCACCCCTCTCCTGAAAGCTGAACATTTTGACTAACTATGGTGTCTGTAGCTGAAAGTATGAGGAAGAAGAAGGCTTTGAAAGTTGAAGAAGTTTAATAGGATTTGAAGATTTTCTCCATAGATATCCCATTAAAAAAAAATTTAAAAAGCTTAATATTTCAAAAGATTACAAATATGAAAAGTCATATCACCGCTCTCCTGAAAGAGCTGAACATTTTGTATATAACACATAAATATATCAAAATTTCAATGGTTTACAATATTGTTCATTTCCTACAATCAAAGGCTTTTCACATCGTGTTTAGACCTAACGTAATACTCCCAGTAGTTCAAGACTTCAAGTTCCAGTAGCCCTGGACTGCCAGTCTTGTCAACATTGTCATTTAAATGATCCCAACATTAAGCTCAGTTTACTGAGAATCATTGAAACGCTGGGTTTTAGAGTCACTAGTTTGACTCAAGGTTAGCAGACGAGCTTGGGAAGATTTGTTTTCCAATTCAATCTTTTGACAAGACTCTTTGAACCAAGTCATGTGTTTTAGACATTCTGAAGACAATACCTTCAGCTTGGATTCCACAGTCTGATATTTTAACACTGGGCTTACATATATGTATTTTCAATACGGTTTAGATTACCCTAAGGCTAGGTGTACACATGTGAAAAACCTTGACTATACCTACCAGCTGAAACCCCATACTAATGACTCATGACTTTAGATTAAAAATGTGTCCTTTCCGCCAGGTTAATTAGTTCATATTCATGTAGCAATTGAAGTAACTGACACATTTTCATCCTTAATCTTTCATATATCTGTTAGAAAACTGATTAATAGGAAAAGAGAAGGATGACATGAATAAATAAATACAATAAAATAATGTAAAAGATATAAATTGTGATGAAACATAAAATAAACATACATTGTTGGACCAAATAAGGTAGAGATCAAACAAACAAAATAAACAGGTGTCCTGTTGTTTTGAGAGACAGTCATTCTGTCCATGTGTCAGTAGTGTATGTTGCTCTTTGTTGAATCTGTCTGTTCTTAACACAAACCAAACTGTGAACAGAGCTCAGTGTCAGTGTGATAATATAAAGAGCTGAAACATGATGACCTTTGACCTGTCCAGTGGCTGTAGAAGCACTTTTTTGTTGTGGCCAAAGAGAGATATTTTACTATGGAAGTAACAAACATTGTTACCTTTACAGCTTGTTTAGGGAGGAGCTTGATGCTGGACAAAGGAGGAACTGTCACTGTGACAGTGATGACTGACTGATGATGGATCTGCAGCAGTTTGGTTCCCTGCAGCCGTACACCTGATCACTTGCTTAAAGATCAACTGTAGTTAGTCTCTACAGAACTGAACTGTGCACAGCAATGGATGCACAGATGGTGATGTTGAGGAAGGAGGACGAAGCTGGTCCTGAAAAGAGAAAATAAAAAGTTATTGTAATAAACTGAAGACTGAAACAAAACATGTTAAAAAGTTACATAATTCACAATAATCAAATACCTTGAATTCTGCTGCAGGGCAGAACAACATGTATGTCCAGTGTCATTTCACACAGAGAAGTTTAGGAAGGCTGCATGATGTTCAGCTTCTTCTATATGTTTAGCTCTCTGTGCAGTCCTGAGTGTCTTCACTGTGAAGGAGAGGGATCACAGAGGAGGAAGACCTGAAGGAAGAAGTTGATATAAATTACAATGTTATACTGGCTGTAACATCAGTGTTATTCAAACTGTTGCATTAATACAAAGGGAATAAATGAATGAACACACAATTAAAGCAAAACATTGTAAATCATATATGAAAAAAAAAACTATACCTTATGCTCTGTTGCGAAGAAACCTCGACACTGGCAGGGAGAACATGTGTCTGTGTGGTCCAGCAGTTGTGGGTCCACTGTTGATGAACAGTTAAGATGGTGCTGCAGCATCTGGTCTGTGGTGGCCATGATGTCTTGGTTGTTTTGAGCTGATCCAGTATATCAGAGCCAGACAGAAGATGGGGCAAAGGCAGGCAGGTGTTTTCTCATCCTCTGCTTTGAAGAATGACTGGGACAAGCAGGAAGTAAAATGTGTCTCTATGTGAGCCAACAGTGATAAGTCCTCCTCTGATAGACAGTTCAGTTAGTGCTGCAGTCTCTGGCCTTTTGCAGCATGTCTTGGTTGCTGTGAGCTGATCCTCACAGTGCTGAAGGAGGTGAGGCCAAGGCTGGCAGGTGTCCTTACAGAGGAAACAGGAGAACTGTGTCTTCTGTCCATCAGAAATGAAACTTAGCATTACAGAGGACACAGGAGAACTGTGTCTTCTGTCCATCAGAAAGGAAACTTAGCATTACAGAGGACACAGGAGAACTGCGTCTCCGGTCCAGGGGAAAGAAAAGTTAAATGAGTAACAGTCTCTAGCAAGTCCACCCGCCCTGCTAGAGTGTGAAATTGATTGGGATGGAAATGTGGGGTTTCAGCTGGTAGGTATCAGTACACCAGAAAGTATGTGTTACATCTAGAACACATACTCTCTGATGTATGTCTGCTACGCTAAATGTTAGCAGCTGTGTACAATGCTGTATACAGCTGCTGAAAGAGTTTTGGCCTGTGCATTTATCAACCCTAACCCTAACCCACCCTGATAAATGCACAGGCCAAAATGTGTTGGAAATATAGCTCAAAATAATATGGTTACCTGGAAAGAATATTACCCATAATATTGTCCAACACTGTGAAAAGATGATTACCAAACAAAATCCCATTCAACTTACTAAATAAAGTCCAACATGTCTTGTGACCGCATAATTAGGTTTCCTTTACGTGAACATTACTCTTGATAAATTAAATCTCTGCAAGTCTGTTATATTCTATACATCATTCACAGTAAACAGTCATCACAATATACTCCTTTTGAATTTATCATTGTATCTTTCAATAATTTTTTTATCAGAATGTGTCATTAATACATATATCACTAACTTTTGTTCATCTCGATTAGTCTATACTTCATTGAGTTATGTTTCATCAACACACTGTTATGCTGTATTATTTATACACTACATTATAATAAACTATTTTCTTAATCTCTGCACTGAAAATATTAGTTTAAGTTTAGTTACAGGTTCTTTGCATTTTTCTTGATCTTTAAAACTTAGCTGATACCTTTATGGTCTGTTAGAGGACATGACACAGTAGACCGGGTTGTGATAACTGTAATAGGTTTTCATCACACCAGAGTGGAGACAATGTTGTGGCTGAGAGATGAAAATGAGGTCCAGCAGTGTGTTCTTCTCTGTGGTTGCAGTAGTGATGACTTGTGCATATCCCCTGGACTGAAAGAGCTCAAGTATTGGCTTACTTGTGTTGGATAAGAGATTCTCGTTGAAATCACCACAGACAATGATGGGCTGACAGTCCATGATCTCCAATGAGTCCAGAAGGCTTCCCAGGTTTGACAGGAATGATCTCACACTGTAGTCTGGTGGTCTGTATACAGCTGCAATCAGTGCACTCACTGGGGCTTCAACCTTCAGAGCCACAAACTCAAGATCAGTGACATTATGTATGTACTGTTTTTCACGCACTTGAATGTGGCTTTTCACATAAACAGCAACTCCACCACCACGTCTGTTGGCCATTTCTGGAACATTTGTGTAGGACAGGTGTCTGTTGCGTTTGAACATATTGTAGCCCTCGATGTGGAGACTGTCTGCAACAAAGGAGCCTTGAAGGTGAGTTTCTGTGAGACACAAAACATCTGCAAGACACAGTTCATGATGGCTCCTGATGTCATTGACATGAGATGGCAAACCTTCTGTGTTATGGTGACCAATGGTCAGAGTGTCATGTCTGCTCGATGTCTGTTGGATTTGAAGAAGAGGCATCATGTCATCCAATCTGACTTGTCTCATGGTCTGGAGGGCTCCAGTGATTTCTGGGTTGGCATATATCTTACTCTCATCCAGATCCAGCATGTGCAGTCCACTGAGAGAGGTCACTCTACTGACAGCTACATAAGCCATGCCAGGTTCAAAAATGTCTTTTAGTGAGACTACAGCTGATGTCCTTGTCATACCTTGAACCTTGTGTATTGTACAAGCAAAGGCAAGTCGAACCGGAAACTGTCTGCGTACCACTCCTTTCTGTTTCAGATTGTCCTCTGCTCTCTCTACGTACACTAGATCATCAGGTCTGCCTGGTGCTCTATTACGGTAATTCATTCCAGCGGTTTCATCATCCATCTTGAGCCCAAGCATAGTGACATGTGCAACACCACTTTGTTCTGAGGTTATTACCCTGACTAGTGTAGCAAACGATCCATTCACCAATCCTTGAGACACATCTATGTTTCTGGTGAGCATGACTCGAGCACCTTCAGCTACATTCAGTGTATCTGGTAACTCATTTCTGTTTCCTTTGTATGGTTTGGTTTGTCGGGCCATTCTTCCAGTTCGTGGGTCCTTTTTGTAGTCATCTGCATCGATCTTGGTGATATGAGAATGGAGCAGAGCTAATGTTGCTGAGTTGTGTGAATCAACCTGTTTATTAGTTGCAAAGATGTGCAGTACATCAGTTGGACAAAGTGCTGGTTCAGTGATGGTCTGTGACAACAAAGCTCTGTCTGCTTCAGACAACTTATCTGACTTTCCTTTCACACGGATCCGGTTCAACATCTCTGCAAAGTTAACATCATCCTTCTGACGCATTATCTCAGTTAGAGTGATCATCTGAAAGTTTTCCTGCCATAGGTCAATCTCACATGGCTCATACATACAGAGGGTCTTGGACTGTCGCACTGGTGGTAGCTGATAAAAGTCTCCTACAGCTATTACTGACATTCCTCCAAAGGGTCTGTGACTGCCTTTGATCTGTTTCAGTCTCGCATCCACATAAGCAAACAGGGGCTTTGACACCATGGACACTTCATCAATGATGAGGATTTCAGCATTTAAAAGTTCTGATCGGACTTCATCCAGTTTGTTGCCAAGTCCTTAAAATGGAGGTTTCAGACTTCGTGGTAGCTTGAGCAGAGAGTGCAGTGTTGTACCTGATATATTAAATGCTGCAGTTCCAGTGAAAGCAGTCAACATGACAGTGGGGTTTGATATGTCAGCCTCCTCAGAATGTCTCGGAAGTTTGCACAGGATCTTAGATGCCTCAGAGTAGATGCATTTAATGAGATGTGACTTTCCTGTTCCAGCACCACCATTGATGTAATAGAAAAACTGCTCAGAATTTAGGCCACAGACACGCTTTATGCACCAGTCTCTAACTGCATAGAATACACATGCTTGTTTCTGGTTCAGGTTCTGATACATCTTTCGTAACAGTGTGGGGTCTAAGACAGGGGGCTCTCTGACGGCTCTGACTTCTGTTACAGCATTATCCTGATTACTGTATTCTGGGACATTCTCTTGTACATTTTCATGATCTGGCTCTCGTGCCTCCAGTTCTTCTATACATTCCAACCTGACCACTTCAGATTCTGGCGCCAGATTACACCATTCATCAATCACGCCTCTGTTCTGTTCAAATTCTTCGACTGCATTTTCAATCTCCTCAGTGTTTTTCTCATATTTGTCTCTGTTTCGTTTCACAATGTGTTTGACGTACTCAGTTTGGTCAGAACCTCGCAGTTGAACAAGACAACTGTTGTAGAAGGACTCGTACGTGGGGAAATGCGGTCTTTTCAGTTCCTCGTCTGATCGGTGAGGAAGGTACAGTTTCACTAATGTGCCATAGAACTTCTCAGGATATTTTTCCTGTGAGCAGCGGTAAAATCTGATGATAGCAGGTTTATCGTTTTTCCTCTTTTGCACAAATCCCATCTCATTGAGGAGAGGCAACACATCTTTACCTTTTTTCTGCTGTCCATAGACAATTCTGCAAGTAGCTGCAAAATCAGCCAAACACATCTCCTCAAACTCTGGTGTTTCAGGTCTGGCTTTGTATTTGTCAGTCAAAGATGTCATCCACACATTTTCACTTTCTGATGTTGTGTTCTCTAGGTAAGACATGGGGCGACTCATTTTCAGTGCGTTGTCATCTGTCGGTATGAATACGACGCCACGTGAACACTTTTTCATGTTAATACCACATGCACGAGTCACACACTCCTGAGCACTGACCTCTCTCTTTTTAGAGTAAGCTTGCATGATTTCCCTCATTTCATCACATTCATTGACGTTGTCTCTGGTGGAGTTCTCAATGACTGTTTTAAGGTACTCAGAAAGTCCAGATTCCTTTTTGGTTATGTAGCTGGTGAGATACATGATGCATGAATATGCATTGAGAATATAACTGACATCAATATTGGCATCCCAGGCTTCAAGTAGATGTGGATTATATCCATTTACCCAGCAGTCTTTTGGCTCACGTTTCAGTATCACCGCACTGGATTTGTTGATCACATTGAGGCATCGTTCATACTCATGGAGTGTTAAGTCGCATCGAGCTAGGAGCTGCTGCAAACTGAGTGAGGCAGTTTCAGGTTCATTCAGCAACAAGTTCAGTGGTTGGAGCTTTGACTTTGCCATTTGCACTTGCAGTGGATCAACGTTCTCACCAGGTCTCGTTATCATTGTGTTTCTGGCAGGTGGTTTGGGAAATCCAAATCTGCAACCAGAGCTGGGACTTCTGAAACATGTCCTTGAGTGGTTTTTGCTGTGTATTTGCACTTCTGTGACCTTCATCATCATCCTCCTCAAACACAGGTGCACCTTCTACCCATATGAGACAGTGAATGTGTGGGCTTCCTCTGTGCTGAAACTCAACTCGGTAAAAAAAGTCAACAACTTTGCCGAGAGGCTGTGCAGGAGATAAGAGCAAATCTCTGTATAACGCCTCAACACGCTTATCAAACATGCGCATTGTTGTCACTGGATTGCTTCTCAGTATGTCACACTTTGCTGACCAGTCGAGCCCTTCAACATTGACCTCTTCACCTTGCTGTCTTTTTATTGCCTCAATCACTTCAGGCCAACGCATCTCAGCTGCAGAAAACGTACAAAAGAATGTGGGGGTTCCCAACTGTCTGATCATGGCAAAAAGATCTCTTGTAGTTTTCTCCCAATAAGCTGGTGTTCCTCTCAGCGGCTGCATGATTCTGACTGCATCTTTATTTCTCACCAGTCTCTCGACCTCTCGTTTATTTTGCAGCATACCAGAAGTTATCCTTCGTCCATCTCTAGTCAGAGGCTTTCCTTTCCTCAACTGTATTGTCATGCTGGAGGTAGCCAAATGTATTTCAGTCACAAACTGTGCGAAGAACAAATAATTTGTGTCTCTGGCAAAACGATCATCAGTACAGAAAAGCCTTGCTTTGAAATAACTGCTGGGTGTTACTTTAATTCGTCTCATTTCATCCAGTGTGTTTTGACCTGTAGGGAACTGTACCGGGAAAGCCATCGCCTCAAGTTTAGGTGTTCTGAAAAAGCCAACAGGACTGTTTCTTTCTGCAGGGGCAACAGAGTAGATTCCTTCACTGAAACATAAAATCTCCTCTGAAACATCACATGGCTGAAGACATGATTCTAGAGCAAAACCACCGTTAGGCATGTCACCTTCCTGTTCTGCATCATCTCTCTGCTCCTCTGGTTGTTCACCATCACATGACAACATGTCAATATCCTGCTCACCTTCGGCCTCAGTTTCTGCCTCACACAGTGCACTTCTCTCACACATGTCAATGTCCATTAAATCAGCGTCATCATAATCATTCTCATCCATTGTTGCATCCTCATCATCATCCTCATCATCATCCTCTTCATCAGGAAGTGTTGGGTCACATAGCTCAGCCTCATCTCTGATAGTTATGTCCTGATATTGTGGGTGAATGTCTTTGAGTTTATGCAGCGCCTGCACCAGTTTAGACCAGGTGACAGTCTGGAACAGCTGATGACCTTTGTAACATAATCGTCTCTTCAGTTTCACTCTCATGACCTGGGACTCACTTCTCTGGGTAACGCTTCCACTGTTTCCTGCACCTCAGACGGGACACAAACCACGTTGCCATGTATTGATCTCTGCCTTCCTTTGGGAAGAGGAATAATTTTTGCAAAGGCTATGCACTTAGCTATGAGATGTCTCTCCAATATGTTGAGATCAGACAGTTCAGGTGGAATGTCAGCGAGCTCCAAGTTGTTAGCTACAGCGAGTGTTGGCATGGCTCCATCTTTAAGATGTTTGTGGCAAGTGTGACAAATCCACTCTTCCTTCCTCTCATCAGGCACTTTGCACTGTTATTCATCTCTGCACTCATCATCACAAACATGGACGTACTTTCCTGTCAGGCATGCTGCAACCATAACTGGATTCTTTACATAGTTTAACCTTTTAGAGGGTCTCACTTGGTTTGGAAATGATGCTTTATGACAGACGGTGCACACATAAGTGGGACCAGCCTTTATTTGTGACCTGAAAACAGTTATGGCTTCTTCGATCAAACTGTTGTCACTTTCTTCTGTTTGTCTATTTATCCGTCTGTATTTCCTTTTTATTTTCAAGGCACATCTCATGTTATGCATTCTCCTATATGTAGGATTGTTTTTATATCTGTCTTGCATTATTTTTTTCATTAGTTGTCTGTGTCTTACCCTGAATGCTTGGTCATGAGTATAACGCTGAGTGATTTGAGATCTCTTCTTCTGTCTAAACTCTAAGCTTTCTTTATATCGAGCAGTGAAGCACTGTTTTTTTTTCAGTCTAAAATCAGTATCGTCTCGGTACCGGGCCATACGCTGCTGTTTAAGTTTCTGTCTAAAATCATAATTTTTTCTGTAATGAGAGGAAATGTACTCTTTCCGTTTTTGCTGTAAGTTAACATTGTCTCTAGTATTATTTCTTTTCTTTTGTCTAAATTCAGGATTGTTTCGATAATTCCAGCTTGCGTGATATATTTTCTTTGCTTTATATGCTTTATTTGAAGCATACTTTTCCCTTTCTTTCCTTTTCTGATTCTCTTTTCTTTGTGCAGTTTTTCCTGAGACCATTACTCTTCTCTTCATTTTACTCCTTTTGTGTTTACTAAACTTTGACAATCTACAGATGGTTTCCTGCAAAACAGTGTCAGAGAGATCGCTGGCAACAGTATTTATTATTGAAGAAGAAATGTTTGATTCATTGAGAGAAGCATCATGTGATGGAAGGAAACTGAATTCACTGGACGGTTCTGGTTCATTTTGGGTATCAGGGAAGATGACCTCCTGTTGTTTCACAGATGATGTAAAAGTGACGTCACTGGACAATCCTGTCAATATGTTATCAGAGGGATCACTGAGAACAGGGTTTATCACTTCAGCAGTCAATTCTGATTCACTGTGAAGAGCATCATATGATGGGAATGATGGGATGAGGACATCTGGTTGTTTCACAGCTGTGGTGTGAGGAGACATTTCAGGTAAAATGTTCTCAGTGGCTGTGTTTGTCTTTAGAGTCGGTGAGTTTGATTCATCAACAGCTTCATCCAACAGAGTAGGTTCATCCTCAGTGACAGCTGTAGGTCTGTAGTCTGTGTTTGGGAGAGCATCATTCAGGTTGACTGTGTTCACATTGTAAAACTCCACAGGCTTTAACTCATAGTTACAGGAGGACTGTGTGCCCATCATTCTGTGAGACTTCTTGAGCCTGTCAATCATATCACTGAGATGTGTGAATGTCACCATGACAGCGGTACCAGGAGTATGTGAACCGTGGGGTAGGGGCAAACCTCTGGCTGTTCTAGAGTGTGGGTCAAAGAAACCATATCTGCCTGACCTGGTTCTGAATACTGCAATACATAACAGTCTCATCAACAGCAAAGCGTACTTCACATCTGATAACAAGCAGCTCAGTCCTGACTCTAGGTCCAGAAAGCTATCGACAGCTCCAGGTAAAGGTTCTCCTAATGTGCCGTACCTAGAAAGTTGTGTCATGTCCACATAATGTGTTAACCTGCGTGCAGGAACTTCATCAGGGAGCTCATCGGTAGTCAGATAGATGTGATCCACGACCCTTTTCCTGGTCTCCTTATACATTGTGTTACCTTTATCCAAAACGAGGTTGAGGTCTGCTCTGGTGATGTTTTCATTCTCATGAAGGAATGCAAGAAAGGTTAGTGAGTTACAGGTACATTGCTGATTTCTGGATTTGCCGTATTTAACAGAAGCCTGGCTGCGGGATGCACGGACATGTTGTTCATCAGGTCCTGCTGCAAATGCCTGTGGTACACATGACGCATAACTTTGACCTCTGTGGTTTACCTGCTTCACATTAGAAGGCCCTGCTTCACATGAATCATCACTGTGTTGTCCCCTCTTTACAATGTCTGCATATGATACCCGTGGTACATGTGACACATCACTTTGACCGCTGGAGTTTTCCTGGTTGACATTAGAAGGCCCCGCCTCACATGCAGCATCACTGAGTTGTCCCTTCTTTACGTCTGCATATGATACCTTTGGTACATGTGACACATCACTTTGACCTCTGGAGTTTTCCTGGTTGACATTAGAAGGTCCTGCCTCACATGCAGCGTCACTGTGTTGTCCTCTCTTTACAATGTCTGCATAAGAAATCTCTGGTGCACATGAAGCATCAGGCTGACCTCCCTGTTCCACACTTCCAGCATGAGACGCTGCAGACATGTTTACTTCTCCACTGCTCTGAGGACCACCACATTCTGCTTCTTCAGTCGTTGTTGCACAGTGAATCTCATTGGACCTCTGCCAGCGCAGCTTCTGAGCTTGTGACCTCTTACCCTTCCTTGGCATTGTTGTTGTTTCAAAGCCACAAATGTTTTACTGTTGTACAAAACCAAGATATTAAACACAATAATAATGGTAAAATATTAATATAACGAAGCAGGATCTGAAGATGGATGAAACCTGTCTGCTTTTACTGATCAAAAGCACTTAGGAATGATATATTAACTCACAGAAGAGTTTGGGGTTAAATGTTTCAAACCTATTCAATTTATAATTATACACCAAAAGAAGAGACTTCACAGTATCCAAGCAAATGTTGATCCAGAAAATTCTAGCAAAGTCTGTATAAATAAATGTGAGGTCAAATTTAACAATATAAAGAGATCAATATTAATGCTCCAATTTTACTATACTGAGACACTGGTATTTGTATATTTTAGTGTTTGTGATACAAATGATTTTAATGTCAAATTCAGTGACAGTAACCTCAAGTATATTCCTTACGGTCTTAATATATTAAGGCTAATATATTTAGGTTTATATCTAAAAACCAAAATCAAAGAATCCAGTCGTTTGACTTATTACAGTAAATTAAGTTTAAACAACGAAGCACTTCTACACACCGATTTAAATAGTGTGAACAGGTCTTTACTTGGTCTGTATATGTCAATAAGGGACTATGTATTAAAGGAACAGATTGTATTTAATGTTAAAGATGCTTCTCAAAGAAACCTCGACAAATCTGTGGAATTATATATCCAATGTAAAAACTGAAGTTTAACACTGACACACAACTGAAGACAAATTATGCTACTTCCAATACTATTTATGATTGAAGCCACCTAAATCTTTTTGTAGTAATCCAATACACTTAGAACTGGTTAATTTCAGACAGACTAGTCAAGTAAACAGTTTGAAACTCAGTCCGATTTCAAAATGCCTCAATGTATAGCTACTTAATAAGGTAACAGTATTAATAGTGTACGAACCAGAATGTATTAACAATTTATGGCTGACACACTTGAAATAATATATTAATTTCAATGCTTTGTGTAATATGTAAAGATTTAAATTACACACAGAATACACAATTCAAATATTTTCCACCAACACACAAGTAGTCCAAAATCAGCTATGATCTGTTCTGACCCTAAACTGTTTGCACTCACCAGCAGAGAATAAGTTAATTCTACTACACTACACTATGGTATATATTCAGAATCAGGAAGAGTTGTCGTGGCAGTGAGATGACGGATGAACACTTCTGAAGAACGTTGGGTCTGCAGACAGGAAACAGCCACTCCAATTAAATGCAGTTCCTCCGAATAAATGTCTGGATTTTATTTCAGTAGGAACAGGTTAAACAACAAAACACTTATATACACTGAATGATTCAAACAATGGATGTTTATATGGAAAATAATTTAAATAATGAATATAACGTATGTAGCCATATTACTTTTACTCATATGTAGACTAGTCAAGTAAACAACAATGTGAAGTGTGAAATATCTGTTACCAAAACAAACCTGTATAATGTATAATAACAATTTGACGTCTTTGGAATTTTTTTTTTTCAATCTTATGCTAAACCAGTTGGAGATGTCCTTTTCTTACAAATAGTGAATTCTAAATGTTTGTCTACTTAGAGAGAGAGAGAGAGCATGAGAGAGAAGATTCCATTGAGAAAGATAGACCAGGTACCATACACCTGAGACCAACAGTCGGTCAACCAAAGTTCCTTTTTCCAAAAGTTTCTTTCACCAAAGGTCGTTGTACCATAGAGACTTTTACCATAGAGTTTTACCATAGAGAGCCAATATGTTTCACCAAAATTCCAAATATAGATCAGAGTGGGATAGAAGAGGGATACAAAGAATGAATTCCAATATCAAAGACAGAGTGGTAGAATTGACAGGAAAGATAGAGGAACCAATGTTTAGACAGAGTGGATACAAGTTATAGGAAAGACAGAGAGCCAATATGATAGAGTAGAGGGGACACAGCTGGACAGCAGGACACCTGTAAGACACAATAAAGACACACATTAGACAGCAGTCTGAGTAACAAACTAAGTAACTTCTACTCTAAGATAAAAGATCAGTGAAGTGTCTGCTCACATGAACAGAATGTAAACACATCATGACAGTATAACAGGTAATACTGCACAGATTTATGTGAAATGTTATGAAGTAAGCTGGTTTAGAAGTCTGACATTTTCACGAACTACAACTTCACTACAGTGTGTTTAAAACCTGCAGTATGAAGTGTTTTAAATAAAAGAGTTGATTCATATGTGAACTTACTGTCAAGTCACCACGGAGACACCAACTCTGATCTGCAGTTAGAGACAGAAAGGAGGAGGCCGGAAGAAAAGGAGACAGAAAGAAATTATCTTTACTTTCCTCTCAGAAAGCCAGTGCGTCACATCTCATTTCAATCTAGATCAAACTGTTATTCAGGGTGGGTCATTTAGTGTTCAGTACGTAATGAATTCATGTAATTCCTGTTGAGGCTACATTGGATGGGAAGACATTCTTAATGTAAACCAGTGTAATATTAGTTTAGTAATAGCAAAATCATAATTCATGTGTGTGAACTTACACTTCAGAGATCGCAAGGAGTCACAGTGATGGTCTGCAATCAGAGACAGAAAGGAGGATAGGAGGAGGAGAGGGAGGGTGAGAGAGATATTTTCGGTTTAATTTCAATTAAACAACCTTATAGCTCATTATATTTCCTTGTTAATTATCAAAGTCTCATTCAAGATCTAGAATTTCACATGGAACTTATGTTAGTCTTCAATATATATCTTTAAGTTGTTTTAGAGATAAGTAAATCACACAAAATAAATTAATCTTGTGTGGATCTAAACACAATGAAAAGGCCTAAGATACTTAACAGTTAAACACATCAAGTTATGTGGTCTATTGTCAACTTCAGTTACAGTTTGTCTGTACTTACCAGCTAAAGCGCAGATGTAGATCAATGTTCTCTTTGCCTAAGAGAGGAAATGGCAATAAAGGGTTAAAACTAGCAGAACTACAGAACACCACAACACATGACAGCTCCATCTCAGCTCCATGTGAGACTAATAATGGATTATCTCTGTATACTATAAAGTCATGTTCCTATAGGGCCTGCATTATATTAATGATTACTACAGAATGATAATATCAGCATTATATGAACAACAGTTATTTGTACATCAAGGTCTAATTGAAGCTCACAAAGCTTGTGTATAATCAAGTGTGCTTGGCATGTGTGTATTGGTCACTTTTGGTTACAGATTTACACATTGAGACATGTGGCAGAATGATAATTGAACAGCTTTAACTGCAGATTAACCTAACATAAACAGTTATATAACACTCTGACTGTAACGTTACCACAGCAAACATTACTGCTTCATATTGTTCTCAGGAGTTAGTTAAGGTGGTGAAAATGACTTGTTTTATATTAGAAATAACCCGTTAATTAGCTTACTGGTTTGTTGTCAGTTAATAGAGAAATTAACTTGGGACATTTCCGGTGTCCTGTGGGACTTTACTTTATAACTACTATGTATAGCAGCTAACGGCGAGAGAGAAATGTTTATTTCATCCAGTTTGAATTGTGCCATGAATTACACATGTTTGTGAATTTAACATTTATTTTGCAAGTCAAGAAAGTCTCAGATAGTCATACATTTGTTGTATCATTTAGTTTTGTGTGAAACCGATCAGTGTGCTACATCTCTGGTCATATGTCAGCCGCACGGCTGTTACCTTGGCTAGCTAGCTTGCTAGGTAACTTAGCTATATCCATCCACACGTGTACCTTATCTTACATGACGTGTTTTATCCTGTTACTGTTCTTATCAGCCGCGAAGCAGAGAACTTGTTCATGCAAGCAAGTACAGTCTTCCACTTGAACAGTTTGACAACAAAATGCTATTTTCTTGACTTACAAATTAATCTTTTAAATTCACAAACATCATATGTGCAATTCATTCAGAAAATTCCGTAGTCGCGGCCGCTCATGTACCGGGTTTGTATAAAGGTAATACAGTAGTCCAAGAATATAAGATATGAGTTTACAGATCATTACAAAGCCTCCTCTTCATTCTGGAGGTTGGTTACACCTACAGTCTATGAGCATATCAATGAGTTAAACTCGTCTTTTTAATTCTTCACGGTTCATTTAGTTTGTTCGCCCTCTGACGTATCTAAAAATAATGCAGCACACAGCACAGAGTATAAACAGCACCATTCATGCTACGAGCTAACGCTACAGCGCGAAGCGAGAGTATAGGTGCCATATTCAACCAGACAGAGCCTAACTTCGCTTTTCTGTATGACAAACGTTAGCGTTAGCAGCTATGCTAGCGTTAGCACTTCGCTAGTATTAGCAAGTTAACAATAACGTTTTACTTTGGTTCACCGGGAAAATGTTTGCTCTTCTTGCTAAGTTTGAACCCTGTTTCAGTTAGAAACCACTTGTAATGTCATTGTCAAATGTGAAAGCTTAATTTTTCACGTTGAGAATTGAAAAATAAACTCAGCTACTTACCAGTCAGGAGTCAAGAGCACAATGTAGAAGGTCTGGCTTGTTGCATAGTGAGGGAAAGATGAGGCGTTTAAGGGTACTTGGAGATTCAAGTGTGTAACTAAAAATGTATACATCGTGTATTTTATTTTTCACACAAAATGTATACAAATTATCACAGTTAAATTGATATACTTTCGCTCTGGGTTTATAATGTCTAATATTCACCTAATCACTGCTTCTACTTGACTCAGCAGTTTGAGGTGGATTGTCTTTTAGAAGAATTTTGGGAATTCGTTAAATTTTTTTGACTGTTTATAGAGTCAAACCTTATATTGTTTTAGGCCCTAGATTCATTAACACACAGCTGAGAGGAAAATATTGTACTTTTACTGCACTACCTTTGTCCAACATCTTCACTTTCTTTTCAAATTAAAAAGCATTCAACTTTACTGCAGAAAACCCTTCTAGTTGAAATATCTAACTGGCAGACATGGAAGCTAAACTGTGTTATCTAAAGAAGCTAAGAGCTGAATTACAATGCAGGAAAAGCTTGAAACTAAACGATTTTACTGTCAAAGTAATAGTAGTAAAAGTAGTAGTAGTAGTGGTAGTAGTAGTAATAGTAGTAGAAGTAGAACTATTGGTATTAGTAGCAGTATTTGTACCAGAAGTTGTTGTAGTAGCAGCAGTCGTAGTATATCAACAGTAGTAGTAGTAGCAGCAGTAGCATGTGTTGTAGTAGTTGTTGAGTAGTAGTAGCAGTACTAGTACACGGTCACGCAATAGTTCCCAGTGTGTTATCCTTTTTAAATAAACAGCATGCATTTATGTCTCAACTCTGACAGATGTACTGGTTTTCCAAACATCTGTAACAGTAATTAACATCTGTGTATTAGTGACTGCAATCTACTAAAGTAAATGTTCCATAACTTAAAGCAGTCAAACTGCATTGCACTTGAATATTCCACATTCCATGCCGATATAAACATAGGTGTAACATTGATAATCAAATGTCCATTGTTTTTAATTCTTAGTATTTTGCGTTATATAGGATAAATGTATCATCATTGATGACTATAAACAAATACTGTATAACTCCCAATATGTACATGATGAACATAAGTTATAAGTTACTGTCATTGGCTCTTTGTCTCTCTCTTTGAGGATTTGTTTGACTGTTTTTTCACAGTTTTGTCTCCATGTAAAGGCTGCAGGCACAGGTGTTTCAGCTAATTAGTGAAGTTCATAAACACACAAGCATACACACACACACACACACGACTTGGAAATATTCAGGCAAAGATTGTTAGAACTCCTGTCTGTCTCGCTGTCATTCTGTCTCTATCTCTTTTTCTGTCTGTGTCCCTCAGATAGAGATACACAGAAAGAGAGAGAGAGAGAGAGAGAGAGAGAGAGAGAGAGTGTGTGTGAGTGAGCGAGTGTGGGAGAGGGAGATTGAGGGAGAAAGACAGATGGACTGAGTAAGTGGGATAGGGAGACAGACAGAGAGAGAGAGAGAGAGAAAACAGAGAGAGAGGGTGAGACAGACAGAGAGCCAGAGGGAGAGAAGGAGAGACATAACAATCTTTGCCTGAATATTTCCAAGTCATGTGTGTGTGCGTGTGTATGTGTGTGTGTATGTGTATGTGTGTGTGTGTGTGCTTGTGTCTGTGTGTTTATCAACACAAATGAGCTGAAACACCTGTGTCTCAAGCCTGTACATTGAGTCAAAACTGTGAAAAAACGGTCAAACAAATCTTCAAAGAGAGAGAAAGACAAAGAGCCAATCACAGTACGATTTGTACATCTCTGCCCTCTGGTTGCTATGTCCAACGTTGTGGGCTGCGGACACACAAACAAGAAAAAATATATAATAAAATAAAGCACTAAATATTAATTAAATAAAAATCTATGAAATACGCATTTTAAATATGGAAACTGAAAAGAAAGAAGAAGAAAAAAAAAGAAAAAAAATGTAATAACAAAGTGATATGACAACGGAGCTCGCGACTATCTGACAGCGGAGACAAACAATAGCCCCAGTGGCGGGAAGACGTTAGTGCTGTCCATCCGAAATCAAGAGAGGTAGGTTCCGTTTTTCCTATCAAAATTCGTGTTGTATTATAATAACTGTTATATTGCTAATTTCGACTTATGGTATGAAACGCTGGCACTTATGAGGTTCCACTATCTTTATGTTTTTAAAAAGCCTTACTATTTTAAAACCCTTCTTGGCTAACTTATCAAACTTGGCCAAATGTATGAAGCTATAAGTGAAATGACTCAAAGTAGGTCTATAAAGGAAGCTATACGAGTTTAAAAGTGTTGTGAAGAGAGTTATTTTAATATAGAGAAGACAAAAAGCGGTTTAACGTTCGTTCAGGGCCACCATAAAACAGTAGTCATCAAAAAATGCATAGCCTAAAATGAACAAACAATGAATACACAGACCTATTTAATAATGAATACATGTTATAGAAAATAAAGAAATGTCCATACAGCAAAGGCTTTCTGTAATTTGTCTATGTCTTTTTATTCATTTCAGAATGGCACTTCACAAATTATTGTCCTCCAAGCCCGAAGGTCCCTATTCGAAGCCTCCGCCACTCCACATTCGCGTTATGGCGGTAAAGGAACAGCCCAGGGTGCTGAGCTGGGAGTTCAGTGATGGGAAGGCCAAAGCGGCTACTATAAAAAACAACTCCGTTATGGTCATTTCTGACGGTCACTCGATCAGCAAAGTTACCTTGTACGAGGAGTACAGCACCAAAGTGAAGGAGGGGGGTTCCTATGTAGTGCGAGGCTATAGTGTAAGGGGGCAGTCGCCCCCTTACTTTTTAAACATCACGAAGGACACTGTCTTCTTTAGGAGCAGTGCTCTTGACGTACCAGAGCACCTCCAGAAACAGGCTGAGGCACTGTTGTGTCCCCGCTCAGCTCTGACCCCCCTCAGAGCCTGCAGGGAATCCTTGGGTCTAGTGACTGTGGAGGCAGAGGTTGTCGAGGTACGTGATTTTCTGTCTGACAGGACCGCGATGTGGAAACAAATACTATATTGCTGTAAAATAAAAAGACTAAGACTTCTTGACTTTTGGTTTAAAATGTGAAAACTAACAAACAAATCCACTGTGTTCAGGTGTCTGCTGTGAAAAAGGTGGTGGTGGCGAGGGACACGGTCCCTCTGCTTAACATTGCACTAAAGCAGGTAAGCTATTAAGTAACGGTCCGTGGGTTACCTTGCATATTGTCAGCACAGTAAAATACTAATTTATTTACAGGAGGAAACAACGGTGCCGGTGTGTTTATGGGGGGGGGCCGCCCTGACGGACATCGCGATTGGGACTCGAGTCCAGATCTCACACCTGAGAGGGTCCGATTCAGCTTATGGCTTCCGACTGCAATCGACAATTCCGACAAAGATTGAAGTATGCTTACTTGGCTTTTGCTGCTTTTTTCTTCTGTTGTTAATTTACAGAAGCAAGTGGCTGCACCAGAGATTATATCGTGGGCATATACGTATGCAGTTATATTGAATCCTTCTTTTGACACTGTGGTACCTGTCCTTCGTCAGGTGCTAACCTCCACGGCTGTTCGGGTGGTCGGGGCCATGGGGGTCGTAGATGTGGCCGGGACTCCAGGACTCCTTCAGCTGCTCCTGGAGGACGACTCCACCTTGTTTATTCGGGAGGAAAAGTGGGGCCCGATCGAGGCGGCAATGAGGACTCCGCCGATTACTGTACGGATTACGGTGGTTGGCGACTCTATCGATCTGATAGCCATAGAAGAATAAACAATTCTGTTTATTGTTCCACTTGTTGTTGTTGTTGTTCATTTCGTTCATGTAAATCATTCAAATGTTCACATTTTATAGCTATTGTATTTAATTATTTCTAATGACTTCATGTGTTTATATATTAGTTCTGTGTTCAAGTATTTAAATGCATTTTTTTACTATCAAATTTAGGCTCTGTTTTATTATAATCAAATGTTTTAATTTTATAATACAATGTCAACTATTATTTCTGTAAATATTCTGTAAATAATCTGTTAGCTTATTAATAAATGTTTTTGTTAAAATTGTCAGCTTTGTTTTAAATGTCTGTTGAATACTCATTAGCTACGAATAAGGCTATTATTAGATTGCTGTACATGTTAATTATTGATATGGGCTTGTATACATACAGATTAGTATACTCTACGCATTTTAATATTAATTCGGGTGAAGTCATTTACCGCAAAATTAAAGTATTCATTGTAGGTTATATTCTATTTTTGTATACAACTTGTTCCCGCTACACACTAATGATTTTCCGGAATCCGCTACTTTAAAGCATGTAAGGTAGGGCACAGAAGACTCAGAACCATGACACAATGAGAAACAGGAGTGAGTAGCCAGACATCACCCAGCGCTGAGGACGAGGTCATCGCACCTCGACCCCCAGTTATTTTGCAAAAATAAATAAATAAATATGTATGCGATTGATCAGCACAGGCTACTTCTTCCAGACATGAAATTATGCTGATTAATTAAGTGTTAGTGCAGCAACAATAACATTGTAACATCATCGTTATAACATCAATACCAGGTTTGCCGACTCATGCAGTTGTCCGGTACGTGACAAATTAATGTGATGGTTATTAGGGGCCGCCATTCAGTAAAAATAAATCAAGAGATAGGCATCAATGCGCTGTAGTTGCCTCTCACTCCGTTGAAATCGACAACGTCAACTGTTAACGTCAGCAGCCGGTTGGCACCACAGTCCTGCTTGAATAAATAACGCATCTAACAGCATAACAACATTTGGAACAACTAACTTTTTCAGAGACTTATGCCTATTATATTGTAATCATTGTCATGCATGCTGTTCAGATGAATGACAGTGACCATCTCTTCTGCTGACTCTATAGTTCCATGGCATAGTCCTGTTTATAAATGAGCGAATGAACCAGGTTCCATTCAGTTCAATTGTGATGCGTTCAAGGTCCATAGATAGATAGATAGATAGATAGATAGAGAGAGAGAGAGAGAGAGAGAGAGAGAGAGAGAGAAAGAGAGAGAGAGAGAGAGAGAGAAAGACAGACAGAAAGACAGATATATGGACTGAGTGAGTGAGTGAGACAGAAAATATGTCAGAAATTTGACATCAAATAGCTTTTGCGGCTCCAGACACATTTTATTTGGTGGAAAATAGGGCAAAATGGATCTTTGGATAGTAAAGGTTTACGACCCCTGAGCTAGCCAAACCTGTCTGGTGCAGCTAGTAGAGAAGCTTCATGTTCTGCTTCCCTTTCCCGCTAGTCTGCTGTCTGATCAGCATGAGGTCAGGCTGATCTGGGATCAGCTCTTTAACTGCAGAATCTCCGCGAAACTTCTGCTCTCAAACGGGTCTTGGACGAGCAGTGCTCGCCTGGCGCTCGCGCTCGCCTGTAGAGACTTCTCCTGACGAGAACGCGCAGCTTGGGGCCAAATCGTTTTGGCACAGGATTTTCTTTTTCTTCTTTTTTTATTTTTTATTTTGGAGATCGACAGGGAAAGTCTCCGAGATCGACAGGGAAAGTCTCCGAGATCGACCTGTCTATCGCGATCGACGGGTTGGCGACCACTGCTCTAAATGGATGATTTACTAGGAATCGGTTGCTTCTGTCTTGCTCCCCTACTTGACCAAGAATGAGGTTCGGACCGCTACCTCATTAACATACGGACACAGAAATACAGAAATAAATAAATAAAGGAATACAGAAATGTAGAAATAGATTCATTTATTTATGTCCTGTTTAGGTATCAACTTTTATTTATTCATTTCAGCAGTAACATTTTTCTGTCTATATATTTATGCGGAAATAGATCAGGGTTTTTCCAACATTTTAAAGTTGAAATGGTGTCTGTAGCTGAAAGTATGAGGAAGTTGAAGGATTTGAAAGTTGAAGAAGTTTAACAGGATTTGAAGATTTTCTCCATAGATATCCAATTCCAAAAAATTGCAAAAAGCTTAATATTTAAAAGATTTAAAGATTACGTGAAAAATCATAGCACCCCTCTCCTGAAAGAGCTGAACATTTTGATAGTCGAACGGTTTCTGTAGCTTAAAAAAGGGAAAAGTCCTCTCAAAATCTCTAAGACCTAAATGAATATATGAGAGAGACACAGAGAGAGAGAGAGAGATAGACTGAGTGAATGAGTGTGAGAGTGAGAAAGAGACAGACTCAGACAGTTAGATGGACTGAGTGAGTGAGATAGGCAGACAGACAGTTATATGTACTGACTGAGTGAGTGAGATAGGCAGACAGACAGTTATATGTACTGACTGAGTGAGTGAGATAGGCAGACAGACAGTTATATGTACTGAGTGAGTGAGTGAGACAGGCAGACAGACAGTTATGTACTGACTGAGTGAGTGAGACAGGCAGACAGACAGTTTTATGTACTGAGTAAGTGAGACAGACCGACAGACAGACAGACTCAGACCGTTAGATGGACTGAGTGAGTGAGACAGGCAGACAGACAGTTATATGTACTGAGTGAGTGAGTGAGACAGGCAGACAGACAGATTTATGTACTGAGTGAGTGAGACAGACAGACAGACAGACAGACTCAGACCGCTAGATGGACTGAGTGAGTGAGACAGGCAGACAGACAGTTATATGTACTGAGTGAGTGAGTGAGACAGAGAGGCAGACAGACAGACAGACAGACAGACAGGAGGTCTAAAAATGCCTTTGACTGAATATCTCCAAGTCGTGTGTGTGTGTAGAGAGCGTGCGTGCGTGTAACTGGTTGCCATGGTGAGGACGCACCTGGCGTTAGAAGCAGACTGATTGAGAAACGTTACAGTAAACAGTGATTTTGAACAAAACTCCTGCCTCCTTTTAACAAAAAGGGAGCCAAAAAATAAGGATACCGTGAGAAAGATAAGACTCTGCCGAACGCGATGATGTGTTTTTTATGTTGGTGGTGTTAAAAATGTGAGCTCCGGCGCAATATACAAAACTGGTACCGTCGGCTTTCTTTGAGAAATGAGTGGTCAGATTTAACATTGGTCTCTATGGAGCAGAAAGTTGGGTTTTCCTCTCAATTAAGTCATTTTCTGGCAAATGTGTAAATCTGTGGGATTCCACAATCACTTTTTAACGAGAAGACAGGATTAGCTACTATATGAACTAAAAAATATATATGAAGAGTTAAAATTGTGGAGTCGAAGGCAAAAGACAAATATTTTTTTCACAAGAATCTGAAGCTGCTCTTCACTCTAGCGGTGACATCACGCACTCTAAGCTGCGCAATACACACCCATTATAAAGGCAGAAGAGGACTGAAAAAATCATAAAAGTTAAAATGGGACAGTTCAAAAAGTATAAAAGATATTAAAAAGATTATAACATACAATAATAGCTTAAGATTTTCTCTGTATTTTAAAGTTGAAATGGTGTCTGTAGCTGAAAGTATGAGGAAGTTGAAGGATTTGAAAGTTGAAGAATTATTTGAAGTATTTGAAAATATTCTCCATAGAAACCCATTCAAAAAAAAAGTGGCAAAAAGCTTAATAATTCAAAAAGTTTAAAGATTAGAAATATGAAGAGACATAGCACTCGTCTCCTGAAAGAGCTGAACATTTTGATATTTGAACGGTTTCTGTAGCTTAAAATATGAAGGAGCAGAAGCATTTCAAAAAACGGACGGAAGAAATATAATAATAATAAAAAGAGGAATAAAGAAGAGGATAACAATACTTGGAATGCTTAAAAGCATTCCAACAATAAAAAGAGGAATAAAGAAGAGGATAACAATACTTGGAATGCTTAAAAGCATTCCAACAATAAAAAGAGGAATAAAGAAGAGGATAACAATACTTGGAATGCTTAAAAGCATTCCAACAATAAAGAACAGGATAACAATACTTGGAATGCTTAAAAGCATTCCAACAATAAGGAAGAATAAAGAAGAGGATAACAATACTTGGAATGCTTAACAGCATTCCAACAATAAACCCGCAGGATTACAGTCAGTGTGCTTTGGCACAGGCAGTTCTACTGCCTTTGTGCCACAAAGCCACACTGAATTATACTACTTGTATTTAAATGTATGTTAAAGTGAAAAAGTCAAAAGCAGCCTGTCACTCTGACCACGAACAGGGGGATCAACTGATAAGTCTCTACTCACCATACAGCACTGTTTGATGACTTAACCCCTGTTTCTGCCTCCATAATAACACTGGCTAACAAATCAAAGTGATAAAAAATATGACAGACAAAGTATTGAGACACTGCATGTCATTGCTTGGATAGTGTCAGTGGTGCACTAAGATGTGGCTGTGTAAAATGGAATGGATGTAGACTGGAGATAGAAGGAATCAATCAGGTAGGTAGATGAATGAAACTAAATAAGTGAGACTCATTTTACCTGGGTACCCACGGGACTTGTTGAAGAGGGTGACAGCATATGGAAGTATATCGACGACAAAAGATCAGACCCAGCATAAAACAAATTTGAGCGCAACTTAGTGCCTGTGCACTCTCAGCCAACCTTTGAGAGTGTACAGGCACTGATTTGTAAGGGGAGAATTCGATTTGTGCGTGAGGGAGGACAGAATCTTAACAGATTATTTGAGGAGAAAAAAAAATGCAACGTATTATACTCAGGCTTTTTAGGACCCGAGCACTGACAACGTTGGGCGGCCATTTGTCCCGTTTTCAGGCTTTGTATTTTCACGAACTCCTCCTACAGTATTTATGCGACCAGCTTCAAATTTGGTCAGCACAATTTTAAGAATTTTATAATGAAAAGTCATCAAAATCATTAGTTTTCATGCAACAACCTTGATGTGGCGTGGCATCCATTTTGTGTAATTTCCATACAAATGGAAGTTCTTGTAAATTCAAGGATACATTGTCAAATCTGCCCAAAATGTCTTATGCAGGGTGCTAGTTCAGGCCTGAAAACATTCCAATGCCTCAATTTTGACAGTCATAGCGCCACCTACTGGCAACGGAAAATTACAAATTTTACACTTTGATTTACTTCTCCTAGCCATTTCACCAGATCAACCTCACATTTTGGAAAGAAAGCCTTAAGACATTGATGATAGTTCATCATGAATATTGTGAGTTTTGGGATAACTCTGTTGCCGTGGCAATGCTTTGTTCGCCATGAAAAAACAAGCTGATGTTTCTGTGACTTGGGATACGCAAAGACTTTGTACATATGTCGTAGGTGATGTGGATTTTTGGCTTGGTTGTTGTAAATTTCCTCGATAGCGCCCCCTGCAAAATTTCAACAAAGCAGCCCCAGCGCTTCGTTTAACTTACATGTATGAAATTTGGTCGGCACATGTATCATGTGGATACTTAAAAAAAAGTCTCTTGGAACATGCTCTAAAATCAACCAAAAGCCGGCCATTTCGATTTTTGTGTGAATTTTCCCTTGATTTCTAGTCGCTATACTTTAACGAACTCCTCCTAGGGACTATCAGAGCCACTTAAAATTTGGACAGTACCATCCAAAGACCTTTGTGATTAAAAGTTAGCAAAAGCTTTACGTTTGGTGGAATGGCGTAGCCGTAGCGTGCCGGTCATTTAATGCGACTCTCCCTGTTTGCATCCTACCTGACAGGTCGATCCTACCAGGTGACATGGAGGGGGACCGTGTTTGCTTGCTGTCTACGGGGGCTCCACAAGGTTCAGTCATGGGCCCCCTTCTCTTCTCGCTCTACACAACATCTCTGGGTTCTGTTATTCGCTCACATGACTTTTCTTACCATTGTTATGCCGATGACACCCAACTCGTCTTGTCATTTCCTCCTGGTGACACTCAAGTGGAGGTACGCATAGCTGCGTGCTTGGCTGACATCTCGAAGTGGATGACGACACACCACCTCAAGCTCAACCTCGACAAAACCGAGCTACTGTTCCTCCCGGGAAAGGGTTGCCCGCACCAAGACCTGTCCATCACCATGGACGATACCGTGGTGAGGCCAACTCGGACTACGAGGAATCTGGGTGTGACCCTGGATGACCAACTGTCGTTCTCAGCAAATATCGCATCGGTTACACGCTCCTGTAGATTCCTGCTCTACAACATCAGGAGGATTCGCCCCTTCCTCACTGGGGAGACGGCGCAGGTGCTCATCCAGGATCTTGTCATCTCCCGCCTGGACTACTGCAACTCTCTACTTGCCGGAGCCCCGGCGTCGGCCATCAGACCGCTGGAGCTTGCGGGTTTGCTCGTTGCACTTATTGTATGTTTGTTTCTGCACTGTACATTTGCCCTGGTTTATGCTCTTAGATACTTGTTTAGCAAAGGATATGCACTTATGACTTCAGGTGACTAGTAGTTCTCTTGAATACCGATGTTGAATACACTTCTTGTAAGTCGCTTTGGATAAAAGCGTCTGCTAAATGACTGTAATGTAATGTAATGTAATGCGACTCCAATTAAACTACGTTTTCAGGCTTTGTATTTTAACAAACTCCTCCTACAGAGTTTATGCGATCAACATCAAATTTGGTCAGGACGATTTAAAGACCTTTCTGAAGAAGACTTTTCAAAATGGTGAGTTTTCATTGAACGACCTTGACGTGGCATGCGCCCAGTTTGCTCCCATTTTGTGCCATTCGCTATGAAAGAGGGAGTTGTTGTAACTCCAAGGTACATTGTCCAATCCGCCCCAAGTTTCTTATGCATGATGCTAGTTCAGGCATGAGCACATTTCCGTGCCAACATTTTCACAAAGTCATAGCGCCACCTACTGGCAAAAGGAAATGACACGCGATGAACATAAATAACTCATATGGGGTTTTGCCTTTTCTTTTAGAAATTGCCTTGACAGCGCCCCCTACTAATATTCAAAAGAGCAGCCTCATCGGTACATTTCACCTAGATGTATGACATTTTGTAGGCACATGTATCACATACAAAAATTCTTGAGACTATGCTCTAAACCAGGGGTATTCAATTAAATCTCCAAAAGGTCCAGATTGAGAAAATCTCCTCATGCAAAGGTCCGGAACATTACAATAATATTTAACTTATACTATTTAGTGCCTGTGGTGACGTGGGTGTGGTTGGGCTCAGCTGCAGAGGGGACTGAGTGTGGGGATGGGGTGGTTCAGGGAACGGGGCCGGTAAGAGGAGTAATCAGCCTCAGCTGTAGGCAATTACTAATTGTATCTTTCCCCGTTAAAACCATCAGTAGGGACAGAGCCGCGGGACACACACACACAGGCGGGCCGAGCGACGCTGGGAGCGAGAGACTGACGGGCAGGATCGCTCACAGCTGGGCGCTGGAACCCACGGCGGCAGAGCGCCCGGCCGAGAAGACTCAGGAAGACTATCTTTACATACCTTTTCATTCATAATCTCCCAGTCTCTCTCTCGCCCCGTGATTACTCCATCAGCTGATTGGGGGCGTTCACTTTAAAGTAACCAACCAGATTCTGCACAGTTGTTCCTTAAGCCAATCAATCGTTGCTGTCAAACTTTAAAAAGATTTCTCTTCTCTGTGCTGCTGTCAGTTGTCATTTCAAAATTATCCTTACCCTTTTAACCTTATAATCCCGAGCGACGCCCAAAGCAAGAGTTTTTTGCGAAGAACGTCATATAAATCACTTTTCCGAAAAGAAGATGAATTTTACCCATATGCTATATACCTCCTTAACGACCTACTTAACGACGAGATTCTGAGAAAAAATACAAAAAAAGTCATTTTACTCACTCAAAACACAATTATACACAAAGTAATATATAAACTACCAAGTTCTAGGCAATACCACGTGTTTTTTGGCGAGCTGCAGCAAGCTACGCACTACGAATGCAGATATCATCACAAAAAAAGAGACCTCATTGAAGTCCTGCTGTTGTTGAATCAGGAAATAAATGCTGTAGCCGCCTATGTTCACCCAGAGTAGTGATGTGTCGGTTGCAAACGAAACGGCTCTGAGAGCCGGCTCTTTGACGTGAACGACAGGAGCCGGCTCCTGATTGGGAGACGGTTTTTTTTTCTCTCTCTCTCTCTCTCTCTCTCTCTCTCTCTCTCTCTCTCTCTCTCTCTCTCTCTCTCTCTCTCTCTCTCTCTTGCGCCGCATTTGATTTGATTGGTCAATATGTGTGGTGCCGTCTCTGTGCCTGCGCTGAGCAGAGGGGGGAGGGGCGGGAGTTACACACACAGCACAGCACACAGCAAGCACACGAACAGGAGGGAGGGAGACGAGTCACGAGAGAGAGAGAGCAACGGACTGGAAAGGTAAAAAAAAAAAAGTTGAGAAATGAGTGTCAACAGGAAACGCAGCAAAATCTGGACACATTTCAATTACATTGACCAAACTAAGGCAGAATGTAGAGTCTGCAAGACTAAAATCTCATATCGAGCTGGCTCCACAAACAACCTGCACAGGCACATGAGAACTGTTCCTCCATCAGTGCAATTGGAAGAAAAAAGACAAGTAAGTGAACCTGATATTAATGAAATAAAATAGTTAGTTAATAAAAGTTGATAAAAAGTTAGTTAAGTTCATTTGTAAATAGTTAAACGTTTGTTTTTGCACTTTCTAATTAATTTTTTTTATCACTCTGTAGAGTGTATAAATAAAAGTGTATTTCTATAATAAACATTTGATATAGTGCATGTTTTTTTTACATTAGTAATTCATATTGCGCATCATTTTATATTATTGTTGGTAATAAATTAATTTAAGCACCAAAAAATCTGAAGAGCCATTTGGGAGCCGGAAGAGCCGGTTCTCTAAAAGGAGCCGGAATTCCCATCACTAACCCAGAGCTCTACGATCCCTCATATCAGTAGAGACCGGACCAAACTATGTGTATACATGTGTGTGTGTAAACCATATGGTACAAACAATGAAACAGACGCTACCGTATTTACGTCTATATTACGTCATTGTGAGTGTTGATGGAGCTGCTATAATGTTAGCATAGCCTAGCACCGATTGATCCGAGCTCCATTGAGAAAACAAGTACAAATCGGCATCATTACATAGTTATTTCGGAGTCCCTTTTTGTCGTTTATTGCCGTTAAATCACAGCCAAGTCAGTTTATTGTGTGTTCATACAGCTGTAGCAAACAGCCGACGTGTGGCTCGCTAGACACAGTGAGCTCGATGAAATCCACGGAGCTCCTCTGGACTATGTTATGAACCCAGACATGACGGCGTTTAGTTCCCCGTGATATCTGGGACTTCCACAACACGTACTGAGCAGAAATAGAGGTTATTTTTCTACGGTTGATGGCGGACAGTTGAACGGCTTTCAGGCCGATAAGCCGCGCCCCCTCTCCGGCGCGTCCAGCGCGATGCATGCGAATGAACACAAATAGTCCCCGGCGATACCGGCGGCAAGAATGATGCGATGAACGCGATTCGCGCCGAGTTCATCGCGTTTGGTGTGAACACACCTTTAAATACAGTAATCCATAGGGCTTTTATTTTGAAAGGGTGGGGCTCGGTGGGGGAGAGAGGAGAGGAGACAGAATCAGAATTTTTTAAACAGAGGTTATTAAATGACGGGCTTCATCGCAAGCATTCCAGTTAGAATTCACTCTGTGGGGCTTTTATTTTGAGATGGGGATGGGGGGGGAGTCCTCTAAAAATCTCAAAGACCTGAATGACTGTATGAGAGAGAGACACAGACAGAAAGATAGAGAGAGAGGTGAGAGAGAGAGAGACATAGTGAGTGAGTGAGTAAGTAAGTGAGTAACAGGGAGGGAGAGGCAGAAAGTCAGACAGACAGACAGAAAGAGAGAGACGACAGACAGATAGAGATAGACAGAAAGAGAGAAAAAGAGCCTGAGACAGACAGAGATTTTTCAAGAACACTTTATTAACATATTTATAATTTCTACAATTTCAACAATTCAATAAAGTGCTAATGCATGAAATTCACAGGTTGTTTTAAAAAATATATATAAATAATAGTTTATCTGATAAAAACTTGTGCAAACATCAACTCATCATTTACAACCGAACAAACAATGTTATGGTGTTATGGTGTTATGGTGTAAACAGCGTTGGTGTAAAAGCATCCAAGTCTCCAATGTGTTTATAAAACCTGAACTCTAGCCAGAGTCTGGCCCTGATATTGTACAGCCACACTAACCTGGCCTCCTGCCCCGCCCTGTTCTCCACTCTGTTCATCCTGCTCAAATAAATTGCCATTTTGGCTTCTCCTGAAAGATAATTAAGGAGCTGCCACTTTTCTTTTCCTCTTTTCTTGTAGGCAGCTCCCATGATAAAAACCCTTTCAGTAAAAAAACACATCAAAAAGACTTAAAACCAATGTTAAAAGAGAGAAAAACTCTGCAAGTCTCTTACACTCAGTAAAAACATGGTAAACAGTCTCTCGAAGGCTACAGAACGGCCACTGGTTAAGAACAGAGGAATTAAAAACAGAAATAAAAGCAGTGGAGGCGACAGCACCATGTAAAATCCTCCACTGGAGGTCGGCAGTCCGTTTTTTGAGGGGAGGTTATATAAAATCCTCCACTGTGGGCCAGGTCTGTTTTGTCCCAGTCTGTCTGACCACACAGTGGGGAGCCTGTTGCACAGTCCGGTCTTGTTTGTGCCCTTTACACAGTTAAGATACAAGGTAGTTTTGTCCGCCTTGTGTAATGTCAACTTTTCTGGGCGTGTTGTAGCAAGCAGGGGGGCGGTGAGTTCCCCTAGCCCCGGGCTCAGGGAGATCTCGGGGAAAGGGTCTGGCTCGATTTTACCTTGGATGTAGTTCATGAGGAGGCTCCTCTCTTTCCCCGTCAGCCTCTGGCTCCACAGCTCCAGGAGCCTCCTTGCCACCCGGACAGAATGCAGACCCAGCAGAGAGCCCAGGGCCAGGGCATTGCTCAGTGTCGGCCCCACTGCATCCACCAGCTGATGCAGGCACAGGGTTCAGGATTTGAGCAGCGCCCCCATCAGGCCAGGGGTGACACTGCTGCTGATGTCCAGCTTGGCCCTGTGAATCAATGGTTCTCTCAACAACCAGTACAGAAAGTTAGACTTTGGGCACCTTTTACGAGTAAAAAGGGCCCAAGACTTAAACACACCCTGATAAAACGGAGGCAGCCCACTTAACTTTAAACAACTAGAATCAATTAAAAGCAGAGCAGTATCCAGTCCCAGGTTATCTGCACGTCTGAGAATGCAGCTGGCCACATCTCTCCACACTAAAACATCCGGACTTGAGAGGTATTTTTGTACAAACTGAAGTCTAAAAGTGGCCGTCCGGCTGACCAGGTGGACGAGGCCCTGTCCCCCCTCCTCTCTGGCTAAAAACAGCACCCCTTGTGGCACCCAGTGTAGACCCTCCAAAAAAAATCAACCATTCTCCTCTGTATATGGGCTAGTAAGCCTGAGGGAGGGTCTAGGCAGGTTAGACGGTGCCACAGTTGGGACGCTATAAGATTGTTTAAAACCAATACTCTACCTTTAAAGGACATCTGAGAGAGCAGCTATTTCCATTTGGAAAGTTTTCCCTCAATCTTCTCTGTGACGCCCTCCCAGTTCTTCTGGACAATGTTCTCTTGTCCAAGATAGATTCCTAGGTATTTGAAGCCGTCTTTTTTCCATACCAGGCTCTGGGGAAGAACTGGGAGACAGTCACACCATTCACCGACAGGAAGAGCTTCACTTTCCTTCCAGTTCACCCTCGCTGCCGATGCTATAATGTTCTACAATATTGGTTAAAAGGTCTGCATCCCTCTGGTACCTAATAAAAACAACAATGTTGTCTGCATAGGCTGATAAAACCATGTTCTTACTAAAACCAGGTAAAAACAGACCTTGTAGGCTAGAGCGTATTCTGATGAGGGGTTCCAGGGAGAGTTTATAGAGCATCCCATACAGAGCACAAGCCTGCCGAACTCCTCTACACACTCTAAAAGGAGCACACAAGACTGCCGTTTACCTTCAGCACACTTTCAACCTCACTGTACAACACTTTGATCTTAGCTATGAAGCCAGCGCCAAACCCAAACTTCCCTGTAACTTTCCAGAGGAAGTTGTGTTCAATGCGGTCAAAAGCCTTTTTCTGATCTAGGGAAATCAGACCAGTGTTAATACCCAAAGAGCTGGAGACCTCCAAAACATCACGAATGAGGTAGACATTATATCCCATGGACCTGCAGGGCACACAGTAGGTCTGGTCCCGATGGATGACCTGCTTAATAGCTTCCCTCAGCCTGGAGGACTTTGGCTTGTAATCCACACACAGTAGAGACACAGGACACCAATTTCCGATGTCCTGCAGGTTCCCTTTTTTTGGCAGCAGCGTTATAACAGCTCTGCGGCAGGACATTGGCATGGAACCAGAGGCCAGACTTTAATTAAAAACATCTAAAATATCACTCGCAAATATGTCCCAGAAAGCTTTGTAGAACTCAGCAGAGAGGCCGTCGATGCCGGGAGCACGCCGACCCTGCATGCCCTGCAGGGCGGCCTTCAGCTCCTGCATGCTTATGGGCCTATTGAGCTGTTCATTGGTGTCCTCAGGCAGTTCCCCACAGAACCCCTCCATCAGTGCTTCCTCCTCCCTCTCTGATCTGGCTTGGATCCACAACTGTCTGCCCTGTGTCAGCTAAAGGTGAGTGGATTACCCTCCTCTGCCCACTCTTTTTCTCCAGGCCGAAGAAGAAGCTAGAGGGAATATCTATCTCTGTGATGGTCTGGAATCGGGACCTGACCAGTGCACTCTGAACTTTAATGTCTAACAGGTCGGCCAAAGACATTTTATTTTTCTTGAGGACTTCGATATGTCCTCGATCTCCTGTGGACTTGCTTAAACTCTAGTTCCACTATATCAGTCTCCAGGTCCTTGGAAGATATGGTGATGTTTCGGATGATGTTGAAGGTGTGCTGCTGGCAAAGGAGCCTAATCTCAATCTTACCATGGTCCCACCACTGCCCAAGACTGCTAAAATCACTCTTCCTCTCCTTAAAGCACAAACATGTAATTGCTTTCCCATCTGTCATTAAATTGCCTTCCTTCTGCATATATTTTTCTCTTCTTGGACATTTTGGGATTATTTGTTGATCTTTTTCAAATCAATCACTTGCTGGAAAACCGCTTGAGTTAAACCATTATAAAGTTACTATTGATCTGCCACAGATATCAACATGAACATTGAAACGCTCCGTACCTTTTAGATGTTTCCTGGATGAAAATCAAAAAAAAAAAAAATTCATCTGTGCCGGCATTTCGCACCCATCTCTCTGCTCTGCTGTTAAAAAAACGGAGTCTCTGACGAGCTTCTATGACGAATGAGTAATAATTTCAGTTTTGGCCAATGGGTTTGACCCATGGGGGCGGATCACAGTTTTCGATTATTTTATTGGCTTAAAATTCTGTAAACAACTCAAAGAACGAATGACTGCACTGCCCAGAGTGTGGGAATTGCGCAAATCGGCCAATCACAGGCTGTTAGGTTCAAATACATCAAATGACGAAAATGAGCCACATTTTACAAGTTTTCATATGGCCCAGACTTTCAAAATGATGCCAAACTTCTGTATTAGATAGATTGACCAGTATTAGTGTTAAAAAAAGTGAAATATAAAGTTAGATAGTATTTAAAAGTACAATAAGACAGCGATATCGGCTGCTTCCAAAATCAGAATTGACGTTGGCTGACCTCAGCTGACCTGTACACCGGCATTGATTTCTCAGGCATACTTCACTCTATCAAATTTTTTTATTTTTTTTTAAAAGGACTGCTGACATGTTGTGATATGATTTGGGAGAGTTTAGGCCTGCCTGTGAAAATTTTCAATTTGAGCTGTGTGTAACATTCGTTTCAGCATTTACCAGTAACATATACAATATGTACAAAGCTCACATTTATTTGTGTTATTTTGCCATTTAAATTATTCAAATAGACCTTGTAGTTAGCGAGATAAGCCCCTTTGCGTAAGGATAGGACATTTTCGAGCACAGGCCTAAAAATTCCTAGAGCCTAGGGTTCAAGAGGTTAAACGGCAATATAGAAAAACTGCTGGCTAGCGGTAGGATGCCATTATTTCGCGGGTCACAAAATCATCATGCATTGTGGGAGTTTATGGTCACTGTAAAGCAGCATAGACTTTAATTTTAAGTCAATCATAGGCCTTTCAAGCTCTCGCGGGCTACATAAAATGACGTGGCGGGCGGCTTGAGTCTGACACGTGCTGTAGAGCAGAGGTGGTACTGCAGGGGGTCCAACATTTTTTGTTGATTAGACAATTTTTATTTTGTCAAACTAGGATCTGTCCATTATTTTAATAGTTCAGTATTGTATGCAAGATAACAGGTATGTTTATGCATGGCAGTGGCACGAATAGGCCATCACTCATTTTCGTTTCCACATTTATGTTTAAAATGAAAACGTCAATTTGAATAGCTTGTATGCATGATTGTCATTGACAATGTTGATATTGGCATTGGTATCAGCTGACAGGGTATGTTTCTAAATGGCAGTGGCAGTGCCACCCTACTCACTGTACCTTGCACATGAAAAAACATGAATATATGAACCTGTATATTATTTGAATAGCTTAGTATTGAATAAAGAGGTATGTTTATACATGGCACTAGGCCCAGTTTAATATAAAACACAATTTTATACAATATATATAGTAGGGGGTCCCTGCTCCATCTCTCTATCAGTTTGGGGGTCCTTGGCCTGAAAAACATTGAAGACCCCTGCTGTAGAGTATGGGAGCAAATGGCTACAGGGTTTGGGACCAGTTTGATCTTAGCTCAGACTCTCTGTAGAGTTCAAGAACAGGGGGATGTAGAAGAAGCCTTACTGGAAAGACCATTTCACAGTTGTAAACATAAACATTCTAAATGTGTCCCAATTTACTTATGCTTGCTGTGTATGTGAATGACATAAGTTCACAGGAGGTAAACACGGACCCAAGCTGAACCGGTCAGACAACTTGGGCTAAGAGCCCAGTTAGACTCCAAGAGCCTCACAACTGGGTTTTGGAGCACTTAGAAACATGCTAAGAGTTTGCTGCAGAGTTCTGGACCAATAGGATCCAAGTTAGTGCAGATTGGCTAAAACAGGTAAATTGCATGTTACAAGACTCATAGTATGATGCTGTGTTCACACCAAACAAATTTACGGCATACGTGCAGGGCGAAAAAATTGCATGACGCTACGGCGCGATAGCCTATCAGTGTTGAGATGCTCCTCCTATCATCACTGATGTCCTGCCGTTGTTGAATCAGGAAACAAATATTGTAGCCGTCGGTGGGAATCCAGAGCTCTACAATACCTCATATTACTAGAGACAGGAGAAAACTATGTGTATAAATGTGTGTGTAAACCATATGGTACAAACAATGAAAACAACGCTGCCGTATTTACGCCTAGATGACGTTATTTTGAGTGTTGATGGAGCTGCTACAATGTTAGCATAGAATAACACCGATCGAGCTCCATTGAAAAAACAAGTATTTCAAAAGTTATTTGCTTGTCGTCAAGCAGAGACAACTAAGAAAACATGAATTCAGACTTTTTACGAATCAGAATCATTACGTAGTTATTTCCTTTTTTGTACGTTTATTGCAATTAAATCACAGCAAAATCTGTTTATTTTGTGTTCATACAGCTGTAGTAAACCAGCCGACGTGTGGCTTGCTAGACACCTCGATGAAATCCACGGAGCTCCTCTGGACTATTTTATGAGTCCAAGAAGGCGTTTAGTTTCCCGGGATATCTGGGACTTCCACAACAAGTATTAACCAGAAATAGGTTATTTCTCCATGGTTGATGGTGGAAATAAATGGCGGACAGTTAATAACGGCTTCCAGGGTGATAAGGCACACCCCTTCTCCGGCGCGAATCACGCAAATGGTCCCCCGCGAGTAACACGGCGAGAATGATACATTTAATGCAGCGTGAATTATTCGTTTTGGTGTGAACGCACCTTTAAGGTCAAGGCCTATTTTTATAATGTCAAAAAAAGTCAAGTAAAGATGTAGAATTCATCTTTGAGCTGTCGGAATAAGCCCACAAGGACCAGTTTACTGACAGGCTTCAAGTGACATACAAGGCTCATTCCCATCCAGAGCCGGCAGTGATTGTTTTTTTCAAGAAATCTTGTAAGCCAGGGGTCCCTAACAGGTGGACCGCGGTCCGGATCCGGACGCAGACGCCGTTGTATCCAGACCCAGGACCTAAAACCAATAGATAACTGAGAATTATTAAATTTTGATGGAGCGCTTCTATTTTAACTGGCACTGCTTTTTTAACCTTTACGGCAGTTGTTCAGCGGTGCAGGAAACACGCCGACCAATGCGTTGTAAATCACATCACGTGATGCAGCTCAGCCAATCAAATATAGGTATTCTGACAAATTTCCTGACTCGAGTGAGATGTACACACACCGTGACATACAGGGGAGAGACAAGGAAAGAGAACGACGAGCAGAAGAACTGCGCGAGTCAGAGAAGTTATGACACATGACGCTCTCCAAAAAGAGAAAAGTGGTCAGAGAGACCAAAGTCTTTAACCATTAATGAACAGACTCTGTAGGTCAATTCTTCCCACGGACGGGGTAAAACCAGTAGGTCTCACTTGTTCAGAGACCGTGACGATTACGAGACAAAGCACAACTCTTTTGAACAAACATACCCACTCACATCTGAAATGAAGACACAGAAAATAAACCTAAGAGCCCAGTATGACCAGAATCCTAACACATTAGTTCACTGTCCAATGATGTTAACAGAGAGAATAGAGCTGAAACAAGTGGTTTAATAAAAATGTTTACAAGATGAGAAAAATATAATAACGTGGCTTTTTATTGACATCACTTCACACCTGAATTAACTGAATTTAAAGCTGCAGGACAAATTAGTGAAATATTATTTTCTAAAATGAAGTACTTTATTTTAAGATTTTCATTTTTCAAAATCTTTCTGTCAGCTATTCTTTAATCCAGCCATTATTTTACTTGAAATGAGAAGAACATTTATTTATGTATTTCTATGTATTATTTATAATCCATCCAGTTAAATTTGAAAACTGAGAATAATAATTGTTAAAATATAATTGATGTGTACTTTCTTTATTTGATTTGACAGTTGTTGACTACACAGAGACATTGTTACTACTGCTAGGCTTATTGAATATATATATATACACACACACACACACACACACACACACACACACACATGGCACTAAATAGCGCAAGTTAGATATTATTGTAATGTTCCGGACCTATGCCCGAGGAGATTTTCTCAATCTGGACCTTTTGGAATTTTAGTTGAATACCCCTGTTGTAAGCCATTGCTTTACTGATTCATTATTTGTTGAACGTTAGACAGAAGAGATAAGTAACTAATGTAGTAATACTAATAATTGTATTTAAAGTTAATGTGAGGAACTTTTAACTGGTTGGGAAACAGTCTCAGTTTAATACTAATGCCTCTGTATGACCTACATCAGTAAACAAGACCATCAGAGAGAAGAGGCTAGTCCTTAGAGTTATTCTTAATGACTGTCATTGGTGCCACCGGGTCGGATTCCCCGCGAGATCAGATGAAATCATGCAGGTTCACTAGAAACTACATCAGCCTCGACTCCAGAAGGGCCTCCAGCAGAGAGCAGTCCACCACGGAAAGATCCAGATCCGGCTTTCCTGCAGCCTTTTACTTGCTGTCGGAGCTCCGGCGGTAGGAGGAGAATAGCTCAGCTACCTGCAGCAGCGTCTCCTCCTCCGGGCCAGGAGCAGAGCTTTGCCTTGCTACAGCTCTATTCCCCACTGGGAGCCGACACCACGCTGCTGGAGGCCCAGGCCGTATTGCTGGGCCCACAGGGGTTAAGAAGGGCATGGAAGAACCGGAATCAGGACTGAGCTGAGCAGACAGCAAGCCTGGTTTTGCAGCAATTTTTTGACTCACCAACCACCACTGGTTGGGATGTATGTCTACCCTGACCTCAGTCAAATTATTTGGCCTTGTTATCAACAATTTAGAGCGACAAAGATTACGATGCATCATTGTCCTTGGGATCACAGTTGATGACATTTTTCCTTTCCCCAGTCTACATTTACTCTAAAATAGCTACAGATACACTCACAATAGATCCCTGCTCCCGACATTATAATTAGACCAGATGGTGGTGGATTTGTTTTCTGTTGGAAATATTTTAGGCTTTTACCCTTGTTCAAGGCTGGTTTATTCAACAGTGCATTGTGGGGGGGGGGGGGGGGGGGGGGGGGTTGTTGGTCCTACTCTGTGCTGTGATCCAGTATAATTACATGTTATGTATTAGCAACATTGCAGTTGTGTGTTTTGCCATAAATCCCCCTATGTAATCTGTGGTCTTGTCCTGAGGTGTCTCATTGTGTGTATGCATCATCAAGAGCATAATAACCTAATTGTGGGGCTGTTATTCATTTTTCATTACTACACTGTGATAAACTGTGGAGGCAGGCTGAATGAATGTTTATAAATGCTACAAACAAGATAGAATGTTTGGAGGCGTCTGCTTTTTTGGTATGCATTTTCTATTTAATGAGGTCATTTACATAATGTCTGCATTATTAAATGTACCTACCTTGAGGAAAACTTCTGAAGCAGAAAAGAATAACACATCATGAGGGGAGAGCTATTTATCACAGAGGCTTACTAAGTGAGAGCTGAGTGAATGAGGCCTCTGGACACTGTGTGTGTGTGTGTGTGTGTGTGTGTGTGTGTGTGTGTGTGTGTGTGTGTGCGTGTGTGAGCATCTGCATACCAGAAACTGGGAGGGTGGTATGGATGTTATGGGAAATTATAGTGCCCTGACGCAGCAGTGTTTGTGTGTTTGTGGCAGGTACCAGGCTGTTAAATGCCTACATGCACGGCAAGGGGCACATTGCGTGGGTTCTCCATCCTTAAAGGAATATTAAGCAATTTTACAACCTGTTGTATTTTGACCAATAAGTGTCTGGGAGATCCCCGTGCATTGCAGCATAAAGGAAAAGTCTAGTGATATTCTACATTTGTTATAATATAATAATCTGTTTTATAATAATATATAATTAAATCCATATGTTGACCCACACCAACCATGAATGTATCTACTAATAAGTATTGTGTGAGTATCGAAACCTGATGTTTCTTCTTGCACTGTACCACAGAGCTCTATTGTGGTCCTAAAACTTACCTTACCACTTATATGAGCCACACTGTTGCACTGGCTGACATGTTCCTTTATTAGCATGAAAATATACACTGTAGTATATTTTGGCTTGATCCCAAATACTTTCCTTCTGTTTGACTAATAAAAACTACAGTGTCCAGCTGTTTTAAGAAATTACTTTTTTAAACAAATGTAATTTGTGAAAGAGTGATGTTTTCAGTAGAACTCACTGGAATAAGAGCCGCAGACCAGGGTGAGAAGTCAGGAAGTATTGAGAGATTGACTAACACATTGTTGGTTTTCATCTTTTTACGAGACTTGGAAATAAAGAATATTGCAGGATGATCTCATCCAGCATTCCTGACTACACCTACAAAAAAATAATGAGCTGTGATTCATAGATATCCAAGGGAATTATTTCATATAAAATCCACATAATCATAATAGAGGAAGTATAAAGACGGCAAAAACCCACACAGGGCAGACGTGAGTAGTGGCGGATGGATCTTTAACCCAGAAGCCTGCTGCTCGTTCCTCGTGTGAAACAAGTACTTAATGTTTATTTTATTTGTCATGTAACTTGCGTACTTCAGTAACGGCACTTTCATAGTTATTGTAAACAAACCATGATCTTCTCCTAAACTTAACTAACTTAACTCTCCTGTGAAAACGGAAGTTTATAATATAATTATTTTTCTTAAATACACTACATGTATTATAATTTATAAAAAAATGTTTCCCGTTATCTTATTTTCTCATTGCACAGCTACTGTGTTCCTCAGTTGCTCTGCTTCAGTGCAGCTTGTTTTAAGTAGAGCTTTTATCCAATCAGATTTCACCTCTGTGTCTCTAGGTAGAAGAGAGGCCCCAGGCCTGCAGACTCACCAGTGAATCCATGTGCAGTTTAAGTGAATGGGGACGATATTGTTGATTGTCATAGTGTTCAACCAATCAGAACTTTAGTTTGACATGTTGGGCGTATTCTTTGACTTGCCAGAGCTGCTAGCTGGCCAAGCCATACGTGACTGGTCAGTGGGCTAGCGTGACATGTTGGGCGTTGACAATTGTAATGGAAAAAATATATATCTCAGTATCATGAAATGTTTACACTCTACGGCAGGGGTGTCCACACTTTTTCGGCTTGCGAGCTACTTTTAAAATGACCAAGTCAAAATGATCTACCTACATTAAAAATGCTAAATATCTATTTATTTCTATATATATACTGAGTATACTTTATATTTACAATATATGTTGGCGCACCTTGCATAACTGCATGAACCCTTATGGCACAATACAATTCTGTACATTTTTGGTCATCACCTTACTCTGATGACTTGCACTGAATGGAATCAACCAGGTTTAAATATTCCGGACAGTAGCTGCTGGTAACCAGCCTCAAGCAGACTTCTATGATCATCAGTCATGGTGGAACGATATTTGGACTTAATATTCTTCATGTGGGAAAAGGCTGACTCACATAAATAAGTAGAGCCGAATAATGCAGTCAAGAAGGTGGCACATTTCCTCATGTTTGGTTACTAAAACTGTCCATGACAGTGTTGACATTTTTAATGCGAGTGAATCAACCTCAATATCTTCCTGAAATTTGCAGGACATAAATCTAGCGACTGGCTCGAGTAAAGCAAAGTCTTGAAAGCGTTTGTCAAACTCTGACAGACACTTGTCAATCTGCTCTGTCAAGTTGCGCACACGCCTTCTGTGGCGTCTCCAGCTCTGACGCGAGGGTTTTGGAAGTTCCCCAAATCATGGCGCTGCAGCTTTAGCTTCTTTAGTAGAAATAAATTGGAAGGCTAACTAATTAGCTCGCAGAGTTTTGCAGTAGCTCACGTTGTTGATCGCGCATACGTTGTGACTCGTGTGTTAGATAAGACGTGATCTCAGACTGGCTGCACTGTACGTCAATCAAGTGGCAAATGCCACGAGGACATCACATTTATTTTGAATGGCATGCGATCTACCGGCACTACCACCGATCGCGATCGACGTATTGGGCACCCCTGCTCTACGGCTTAGAAAAAGAGAGTTAGAAACAGATAGCTTTGTCTAAACATAGTTTTCCTGCCAGAACAGTTACTGAGTGTTCTGTTTACTTTAGCGGGCTATACATTCAGACCCAAGAAGGTGAGAAAGGAGACTCACTGTGGTTTCTTCCTAATATGGGAATGTTTAGGTTCTCGTGAATGTATCTGGCATGAGATCATGGAAGAACGAGAAGCGTAAAAAGACATCTTTGATTTATCTCAAGGCGGGGACTGTTTCTGTTTTACTATAAGGTTTGTGAAGATTTGAACTGATGTTGAGAATGCTTCCAACACGGACTCAGCTTGAAGAGCTGTGTTGAGTATTTCCCTCTTGCAAGAGAATTAAATTGAACAAAGACAACTTTGAATCATTTGAAGACTTTTGTTTTAATTTACGAATAACTCTCTCTCCTCCCGATTAACATAGACATTTTCCAAAACACAATCCCAATATCTGCTGCCTCTGTGGAGCGGACATTTTCAGTCCTCAAACGCAATAAAACCTATTCAAGAAATACAACTGGGGAGGCTCGACTGTCTTCACTGGCGTCCATGAATCCAGAAGGACTTCTTACTGGAACTAAAACG
Source organism: Pholis gunnellus (assembly GCF_910591455.1). Classification (NCBI taxonomy): domain Eukaryota; kingdom Metazoa; phylum Chordata; class Actinopteri; order Perciformes; family Pholidae; genus Pholis; species Pholis gunnellus. The sequence goes on along the minus strand of NC_136529.1, from coordinate 1,329,553 downwards.
CACGGATGTACTGAACAACCGTGAGATTAAACTCTTTATTAACAAAGAGAGGAGGAACAGCAGCTAAATAGTGAACAGCAGCTCTGGTAAGTCAAATGCTTTTGTTTTTACATCTGCAGTAGCTTTAAGATGCTTGTTTATATATTATTATTTGTACAACTTGTTTTTATGAAGATGGATTTTTGTTTGGTTTAATATGTGATAGGAACAATTGTTACGTCCAATGTTGCTCTGGGGACATATTTAGTCGGTGCCAGTGTTGGCAACTTGGCGACTTTCTCGCAAAATCTGGCGACTTTCCAAATCCTCATGGCGACTTTTTTTGTCAAAAGCTACTAGCGACAAATCTAGCGACTTGTTCTGGTGTTATTGGAGACTTTTGTGGTGTTTAGACTCTGACGTTAAAGCACGTACGTTCTGCATTGTCGTGAATGAGCAGCGAGTGCTGCTGTGAGCCCCTCCACCGCCGCCCCAAAGCACACACAGGGGCACATTGCATTGTATAGAGTTGTATCTTAAAGTGTCTACGAGGAATCTTTCATTTTGTGTCGATTTTGGAGGTTGACAAAAGTTGTAGTGTTTCCTTGCACCAGAATTCCTTTAGAAAACCCTATATTTCACTGCAGCAGAGTCCAACAGTCTGCTCCTGGCTGAATGAGGAGCCGCTACAGCCGGGCAAGAGGCTCTCCATCTGCTGCTGCAGTCAATTATGAGGTAAACAGTAGAATTAATATGTTTACGGTACAAAGTAATCTACCAGAAATGTGTGCTTGCACATATTCGACTGGTCAACGCAGTGTTCTGGTGGATGACGTTGCATTTAGTGGAAAACAGAACTTGACCCTGGTTGAATATTTTACCAGATGAACCTGCATTTTGTGTGCTGGATTGAATTGTCGTGTTTTTTTCTATTTCTCAGATAATGTAATACTTCGTCAGTCTCTGTGGGGGAACTCTGTCATGTGTTGTCCCCCAGAAATGAGTCTTGGGAACCATTTTTATTTCCATATACATGCTGCTTCTAGGACAAATTAGTAGTTTTAGCAAATTCTATCAACATCTATATTTGTAAACTGATGACATCCAGTTTTTCATTTAAAGCTTATGGGCTTCAAAAACGTTCAGTACTGAAAGACTGTTTGAATGTAGTTACTGGATGGCAAATCATTTCCTGCAGTTAAATGCAGATAAAACTGAAGTACTGATTATTGCTCCACTCAACAATCAGGCAGAACCTGTTACCACTCCAGTAAAATTTGCCTAAAACGCCTATCCAAGCAATACCCAAAGTAAATTGAAAGCTGTTGAACCATTGTGAGTATATGCATGGTTTTGGTCTCTTTTGAAAGGCAACACTCAGATTTGTCCCCCAACAACCAGAATCACTGTAAGTGCTACTGGCATTGAGTAATAGAAGTTTAAACACACTGAAGTAGAAGGTTTTTATTTCTGCCTGAATATGTTTTTGCAAACAGATGCCTGCAGATGACTATAGCTGGACTTATTAGCTGGAAAACACAATGGGACCACAGCATGAGGCCATACCTAGTCCAAGTTCAAATTTGATAACAATACCCCAGAAAATGAATATATTACACATGTTTTTCTAAGGGTATGTCTAGGCGCTTTCCAAAAAAGGCCATTTGGAGACCCATGGTAACCATGGTAACATACCTAGGCTGTGTAGAAATGTGCATTCATAATTCAAACTAAAGCTTATTTATGTCAAAATACAGTTTTTTATTTATAAGCTATTTCGCCATTTTTCACTTTCCTCAAGTCTCCAAACTCTCAAAAACCACACTTTGCATTCTACGCACGGACGCAGACATCAGACTCGCGGTTACGCCGTGACTTCTGGGTTGTGGCTGTAAATCTACCCACTGAAGCTGTATATCGTCATTTTTTAAATTTCATTGGCTATACGAAGCGTCAGTCATCAGAGCGGTCGGTTGCAATTGGCTCGGTCTTTACATGAAAGAAGAGGGGCAGGCACTGTCCTTCAACGTGGACTCTCGTTGGCTATTGGGTCAAATGAGGTGTCAATCGAAAGGTCAGAGTGCAGCCGCCATTTTGAGACCCAGACTGGCAATGTTTACATGCGAACTGGAGTTACTACATAAATAATTAGCCATATCTGCTGGCTAATTTGAAATGACGCAAAAGCAGTCCGTGGGTATTTATTGATGTAATAATATGTTTTGGACTGAATATTTTACTGGATTGGATCGTCTGGATCTTTGGCAATGTAACAAGACCATTTTGTTGGAATATTATCAATGGGTGGATTACTATGATTAGTTGCCTCAATTTTGTAATTGTTTGTTTGTTTGTTGGTGGTATGACATAGGCGTTGATTGTACCTGCTATTGTGATTGCATCTTGAAATGGTTTGCATATATCGAATCACAAGAATCTTAGCTTTCCAAAGACATGTCTCATCAGTACCTACCAGTGGCGGGCCGTGCATTTTATACCTGGGCCTTCACTGCTGTCCTCATTATGACGCCACAGCTACGGTTATTATTTGTTTTGTGTAAAAATAAAGCTCAACACATGCAAATACACTAACTGCAGAGTGCAGATACATAAATACGCCGAGTGTGTCTCCTGTCTTCTCTGACTGAAGCTGGGACTGCTTCAGTCAGAGAAGCACCCGCTGCTTGTTCACGACAGCACCCACTGCTCGTTCACGACAGTAACTGTAGAACGGTACGTGCTTTCACGTCAGAGTCAAAACACCAGAAAAGTCTCCAACAACACCAGAAAAAGTCGCTAGATTTGTCACTAGTAGCTTTTGACAAAAAAAGTCGCCAGGAGGGTTCGGAAACTCGCCAGATTTAGTGAGAAAGTCGCCAAGTTGGCAACACTGGCACAGACTAAATGTGTTCCCAGCGCAACATTGGACATAACAATAGTTCCTATCACATATAAAGCAATCATGTGACAACAATCCATCTTCATAAAAACAAGTTGTACAAATAACAACATATAAACAAGCATATTAAAGCTATGGCAGATGTAAAAACAAAAGCAGTTCACTTGCCAAAGCTGCTGTTCACTTAAAAACAAAGTCCATCCACCTTTCTTTGATTACAACAAGTTTAATCCTACGGTTGTTCAGTACATCCGTGTGTTTTAGTTCCAGTAAGAAGTCCTTCTCGATTCATGGACGCGAGTGAAGACAGTCGAGCCTCCCCAGTTGTATTTCTTGAACACGTTTTAATGCGTTTGAGGGCTGAACATGTCGCTCCACAGAGGCAGCAGATGTTGGGATTGTCACCGCCCAACATGTCACGCTAGCCCACTGACCAATCACGTAGTTGTAGGCCAGCTAGCAGCTCTGGCATGTCAAAGAATACGCCCAACATGTTAAACTAAAGATCTGATTGGTTGAAGACTATGACAATCAACAATATCGTCCCCATTCACTTAAACTGCAAAAGGATTCACTGGTGAGTCTGCAGGCCTGGGGCCTCTCTTCTACCTAGAGACACAGAGGTGAAATCTGATTGGATAAAAGCTCTACTTAAAACAAGCTGCACTGAAGCAGAGCAACTGAGGAACACAGTAGCTGTGCAATGAGAAAATAAGATAATGGGAAAAATTAATACATGTAGTGTATTTATGAAAAATTATTAAATTACAAAATAGCTATAACTTTGTGATTCTGTCTAGGCCAGCAGAGAAGGCCTTGCTTGCCCTGACGGCCCACCACTGGTACCTACGTATACATATCAGTTGTGTACATAACACAAGTGTACACTTAACACTCCAAAAGACTGTGGGTGGGCCGTGTTAATAGATTGCCTTATCCTCATCTTCTCGACTGCCTAATCTTGGTGTGATTTTTCACCAATCTATGAGTTTTGATGCTCACTATAGGACACTGACTCAATCATGTTTCTGTCACCTTCCAAACATAGACATAGGTCTGTTGTCCCAGGAAATAAAAAAAGTAGTATTAGATAAAGTACATACTTTATCTCATCACGTTTGGAGAACCTGCCTTAATAAATCTTCCTACACAATTTCTAAACACCAGCAAGACCAAATAATTGCCAGAGTAAACTATCTTACAAACAAGCTACACAGAACTGGACAATAAGTCAAAGTGACTGAGCCAGTAAAGTTTCCGTTTTAATTCAATGGAGGAAGTGGAACATGTTGAGGACTGCCTTAAAGATCCCTCCAACTCTCAGCTGAAGAAGAGTGGTGATTTCTTTGTTTTATTAAGCATCTCAATCAAATCTGATTACATTTTTCTCATTAAAATCAATCTTGATTTGAACTATTCTATATTATATGTATTAACACTGGATAATACCCTGTTTCATGAAAATGTATTTTTAAAAACATTCTGTAAATTATCAGATATTAACAGTACTTTATTGATCCATTTTATTTTTCCTCCCTGGTAACCATAGGAGGACATGACACAAAATGGGTTACATGGAACATCCTTGCCTGCATGTTCAATGATGATGTTGGGAAGAGAATTAACTGGAAAGGGATAAATGAGAAAAAGTCCTTCAGCCAGATGGAGTTGAAGACTTTGCTCCTGCGTAAGTAACTAATATTTAATGAAAACAATTTGAAGTCACCTTACAAATTCTCTTTGCAACTTCAACTTCATTCTCTGCTCAGGTAGATATTACTCGACTATATCTTTACATAATAGTTATCTGTATGTACATCCCCCATGGCTCTATCAACCAAACCCAGACCACCAAGTCCCCCTCCCCCAGCTCAGCAGGGGCCCATGCCTCTGTAGCACCCATCCCAGTGCCCCCCCCCCTCCTTGTATGTGCAACATACCGTGGCAAATAAGCAGTTCTGATTCTGATTAACATGATACAACAGATGGTCACATATTGCACCTTTTTAACCTCCCTGCACTGGATCCCAGTTAATCTTAGAATTCATTTTAAAATGTTGATTTATAGAGCCTTACATGGCCAGGCTCAAGACACGTTTTAGAATTCAGGGAGATCGTGCTTTTCAGTCGGCAGCCCTTACTCAATTGTCTCCCAATAAGCTTGAGGCTCTTTAGACTCTTAAAAAGCAGCTAAAAACCCAACTGTTCAGACAGGCATTCATGTAGCATGTGGTATTTTCTGTTTGAACTTGTGTCTTATGTCTGTCCTTGTATATTTCATCTGGTGTTTTTATATTCGTTTCATTTATTTGATTGTATTTTCTTTTATTATTTGACTGTGAAGCACTTTGTGACTGGTGTCTGTAAAAAGCACGATATAGATACATGTTTTTTCAACTCAGTTCTCTCTAGTGAGTACTTTCTCAAAATAAAACCTGAGTTTGCAAGATTTTACAAGGCTAGGTTTTTCTTCTTTCTTTAAGTGGACATTGAATATCTACCTTGTTTGTTATCTGTACATCCTGGCAAGGTCAAACCTTCCCGAATGCATCTAATGTTACTGTCATTAGATGCAACAGCTCAATGGACAGCCACTAAAGCACTGATACTAATTCTTTGTCGGATGCAGAATCTATTTATCTATCTTTTCCTATCATATCCTTCCTGTGTCTCACTTACTATGCCTCTCACTCAATCTTCCATATTCACTGCTAAGAAAATACATTCCTGTGGGTTTATTCAGTATAGTCTACTTTATGCATATTACATCTAATCATCTTTATCTATGAACACTCATATATAACAGCCAGGCATGCTTAGTAAACAAGTAGAATCTATACACAGGCATCCACATGATAAATCACTATAATCACCCTGCATTTTCCATAAGACAAAAACAAAATCCAATTCCATCCTTCATAACACAGAGATTTGTCTTGTGTCTGCGCGACTCCAGGCAGTGAGTTTATAAGAGTGCATTTGCTTCTATCTTATAGCCTGCCTCACTCTTATTCAATCAAAAGACCATTTTTATTGCTGGCGCACAGGCACCTGATTGCAATAACCCAGATGATCGATGGGGGTGGGCTACTACTGTAGCAGGTGTGCTATATGCGCTAAAATAATATGTATTTATAAAAAGACCAGACAGGTCTACACATCAAGCGCTGCTTTGGTTAAAATTACTTGATGAAATATGTAGATTTTTTCAGTGAGTTTAGGATCAGTGGGAAACAACAGCTCCTCTATTATTGCCTTGATTTACTGCTCCCCTGGTGTGCTTTCCTGCTGTAAAGCCACTCAACAGAAGCGTCTGCAAGAATATTTCACAGCTGCTGATATTCTGATAGTGCCAAAATATAACTTACTTGCCAGTGTGAATCTAACTGAACTCAAACGTAAATATATTACTCTTTAACCTTGTTTGTATTGCCAGATGAAAGCCATTTCATCTGAAACAACCTGTAGATGAATGGGGGGTTGGAAAATGGAAAAATAAAGATCTTTTAAAAATACATTGTTCTCTTCGGGCACACAGTGGCGATTGCTTTTTTAGAGAGAGGGCGGTAGGTGGCTTGGAAAAAAATCAGCTGGACAGAAGGACTTTTGCTTTTGGTACTAACTGAAGGATGAGTTAGTGCACTTTAGTGCTGAATCAGCAATCAGTAACATAGTGTGAGCAGTTTAGGGGCAAATTCACATACCTATTGTATGTCTAGAGGGACTTATAGTGGTCTGGGTAGAGGATTTCAGGACTTCGGTAAACAAATTAGTTCACATGATGTGTGTACAACCAAGTCTAAAGGCAAAAGTGCTTATACATGTTGCAAATGGCCACAATCAACAAAAAGTCTACCGTCATCGTCCCCAGCCTAATGCCTCGCAGATCTCTCCTGTGTCTATGTTGTCTCTATGTAAGTAATTGTATTAATGGGGTTATAAGGCTGCACACTTTGGGACAGTCTCTCCTTAGAGGAACTCATGGTTGTTTACATGGAAATTGAAAGAAGCAGTTGTTTAGAGAATGAAAGAGAAGTTCAAATCCGGTCCACTTTCAGATCTCTGCCAATCGCTGCATAAAGTGGACCCAATTTACAGTTTGGTGTGATGGTTGGTTTCTTGTGGGTCAGTAACTTTAGGAAATAGTTAAAATGTCTTCTTGCATTACAAGTTTTCATGATGTTTTCTGTTTTGATTCAAAAGCAAACATTTCGATTCAAAACATTTCTTTCTGTGTATTTTGTCAGTATTCATCTGGGCAGATGAACACGGGAGACTCAATTGACCGCTACAACCCAGAAAAAAAATGAGCACAGACAAAACTTTCATGTAAAATAACCAAAGTCATTTTAACTTTCAAAAAGAACATTTGTGTTCAATGTCAGCCCCTTTTGCCAATAGTAAGACAATTAGAGAGGAAATGTTACTCTTGTAGTATTTCACACTGTCTACTGTAAGTCATGAACAAAGGTGTCTTCAAAATGAATGCGATGTAATGTAATCAATCTGGTACAAAAAATATCAGAATAGTAGAGTGAAGGGTTAAGATAGAGTGCAGAGTTGCAGTAACTGGTAATGATTCTGTCCCTTTCACTTTAACCTATGAAACCTCAGTGTGACCCCAGGCAGTCAACTAAATCATTCCATAGCCTCCAACCAAACCAAAGATTATTTAAACCTTTTAGAAAAGATCTCTAAATTATTCAGCCATGCCAAGAGTTTAGCATCACAAATGTGATTATTATTTAATAGTGTATAACTGTTGCAGAGGCCTCATGACATATTTAAAGGCAGTGAATTATTAAGTTCTCACCTTCACGGTCTGTCCGGCTTCGGGGCCGTCCTGGTGGGAACAGAAAGAGGTAATTAGGAAATTCAGAAATATTTACATTAATAATTCAGAAAGATATTGTAATTTTAGATGAATTTATTCCGCCAATGAAAAACAACAACAACAAAAAAAGATGTTCCCCCTTGATTTGTTTCATTGCCTCCTTTCCTGACATTTATTATTTTCTGACTATTTTTTTATTCTGTTTTTTTTCAAGTGTAGCGACAAGAAGAGAAAATTATGTTTTTTGTACACTTACATGTAATACAGTATGAAATATACACAGATACATAGATTGTAAACACTATTTGAAAGAAGACTAGCTGATTCAGTGTACAGTATATTGAATGATAAACTAAGAAAAAAATGGAGAAATGAAGCCCAGAAATCCCCATTCAGCTTGGTTAGCAGCAGTGGCGGGCCGTCAGGGCCTGCAAAGCCTTCTCTGCTGGCCTAAACAGAATCACAAAGTTATAGCTATTTTATAATTTAATATTTTTTCTTAAATACATTTAATTTTTTCTTATATGTATTATAATTTATAAAAATATTTTTCCCATTATCTTATTTTCTCATTGCACAGCTACTGTGCTCCTCAGTTGCTCTGCTTCCAGTGCAGCTTGTTTTAAGTAGAGCTTTTATCCAATCAGAGTTCACCTCTGTGTCTCTAGTAAGAAGAGAGGCCCCAGCCTGCAGACTCACCCAGTGCTGCCATGTGCAGTTTAAATTGAATGGGGACGATATTGTTGATTCAACCAATCAGATCTTTAGTTTGGGATTCATGGCCCCACCAGAGCAGTTTGCAGGCCTAGTTACGTCAGCTCAGAGTCCAGATGCCTCTCTGCCAGCAAGGTGCAGAGTGTGCTGTGATTGGTCAGTGGGCGGGCACGTGACTATGTGCCCGCGAAACATGATTGCTAGCAGAGCTTTGTAGCAGACAGAGTTCAAGTGGAAATATTTGAAAGACATTTTACCTAGCTTTGTTTTTTTAATATGAAATGGCGGAAGGAGGAGAAACGGATTTAGTGGCGGAGTTACTGGGAACGCTTTTCTCAAGAAGGACATTTCTGAACAAACTGGACATAGTAAGAAACGACTCCACAGCTAGCAGCCCTGACCAGCCAGGAAAAGGATTTGTATGCAGCGTCAGAAGCGTTGCACATGTTATGGCTGGGAATGTGTTTCATTTTAACTGAGCGTCGGTACTTTTGGAGAGACTCGAGTGGATCTACAACTCACAACCGCGGCCTGCCCTTCGCCGGTCCACGCCCGAAGACGACCACCGAACGCGGTCGAAGGCGACCACCGAACTGCGGCGGAAAACGGACCACCGACCGGCCGCGGAAGGCAGCGGAAGACAACCGAACGTCGGTCGAAGACGACGACCGAACAGCGGGGGACCACGGACAACCGACCGGCGGCGGATCCGGTTGGACTTCTTACTGGAACTGATGTACTGGGATTAAACTCTTTGTCAGCATAGACAGCATTTGGTAAGTGAACTTCGTTTGTTTACCTCTACTGTTCATTTGTCTATCGTGGCGCTTTTATGAATAGTATTTGAATGGCTCGTGCTCGTGTGGTGGAATGCGTGGATCCGCTGCAGGTCTGCTGGATTGATTTGTTGCTTTGTTGTCATATGAATATATGCGACTGCTCTTGTGAGTTTGTCATTGTGTTACATTGATTTGGACTATATTGTCCGTTAATGACACAGCGTCCCGTCATGCTCGTATTCATGTATCTGCACATTTTATTTCATTTGTCAAATGTTGCAGTGTTATGTGAATATGCGGCTTTTACACGAAACAAATAATAACCCGTAGCTGTGACGTCATAATAAGGTTATTAGAAGTGGAGAGCAGCACTGAAGGCCCAGGTATAAAATCCACGGCCCGCCACTGGTTAGCAGGTACAATAAATGAAACTTGTTGGACTAAGTATTCAACACTGCCTAATAAATGTGTTGTGTGTTGTTTACATGTTTAAGCAAACCAAATTAATTTTATGTATACTTTGTTATTCTACAAGCATCTGTTTGTGTAACTAAAGCTCACTAAATGTTTGCATTGTTAAGGGAAACTCAGCTGCTCTAATCAATGTTTCTATTATCACTGGATCAAATTAATTTGAAATGTCAACATTATCACAGCTGAAAACATCTCTGTCCTCTGATAAGAAGCTATTGTTAGATGTGAATTATCATTAAAAGGTAATATAGTACTGTGTGTGATCTGATACTATTTTTTATGTTACACTCATTTTTCTGTCTTTTTCCCTGAGACTGGCTGCTCCGAATCACAACTACTTCTTCATCTGCTGAAAATGAAACATTATAACACTTGTCTTCCTCTCAGACTGTCATATTAGGTGTGATCACATTCATTGTGATGATAGTTTTGTTTTTCATTAGAAAAAGGTGATGACTGGAATTTGCATGGTATCACACATCAGTGTGGCGAGTGAACGAACAAATAAATCAAATTTGATGAGCTCCATTGTAATTTTACAGCACTGTTCATGGTAAATAGAGCGTTTTTGTCACCATCTAAAACTCTCTTTTTTTCAGCACCAATCCTCCAGTGAGGTTGATTTGTGTGATATTATTATTTGTCAAGAGTGGCGTGGTGCAGAGAACAGTTGCCCCCTCCTGCAGAGAGTTCCCCTTTAATATGTTGGCTGTAACCTGGGAGCTGTCACAACTAATCTCCTATCATCACTTCTCATCACCTCCCCAGTCAAAGAAGATGATGTCCAGGTAAAGATTACTCTTTTCTGTTCTGACCCCCCCCCCAACACTTCTCTCTTCTAACCTGTGAAACAATTTTCTCTGACAGGATCGCAGAGTGAGCTAGGTGCTATTTTGATATTAGCATATATATCACCAGTTATGCAGAATAGGCCTTTCAGAATGAGACGAGAGCCTGTCTGGGTGTCAGAGTCAGCTTTGCATTTAGCTTCCATCATACGACAGCAGGGCTGATCCATACTAAGAGCACCAAAAAGCCTTTTCAAATCATACCCTCTTTATTAAGTTATAAGTTATGTTTCTTTAGATGGGACTGAAATATATTTTGTCCCACAGTGTGATAGTATCATCTTGGTCCAGCTCTTCTTTGGAACTATGCTATTTAGGATGAAAAACAAGTTCATGTTTTGTATGTCTGGTCTATTCTATTTTAGCAATCTTTGGGATCTCCATTTGAATTTAATAATAAATAGATGAGAAGTTAATCATTTTACTGCCGGATTACCTGGATATTTACTTTCCGTAGCACAGTAAACTTTACTCGCTTCACCCTCGCCATCAAAGGATGACACATTATCCGGTTGCAAGGTCAGCCAAATTGTCATAGACAAACCAAGCAGTTTAGCTACTGTGAGGGATTCATGGTGTTGAAAATTAATTTCTTTGTTTAGTCGAAACAGTGAGTCTTAATGCTAAATTACCGCAACTTTATCATCATCGTCATTGCAGCGCCCAGGTTTTAGTTGTTTAGTAACAGCAGGGGCATCAATAGAGCAACCCCCCCAAAGCACCTTGGATAAATGAAAGCTTCACGGCTGGTGTTTTCCAGGTGTCTTTAGATGCAACATGTGAACGGCCCCTTACAGTGCAGTAAATGTATGTAGAAGACGAATGGTTACAGCAACCAGACCTTCATATGGCTGTATAATGTGGTACAGTTCAACAGCACTGCAAACTATATCCTACAAAATTATCAGTTTCAATGCAAACTGAACATTATAACCTTCATGGAGGGAGGATTTATTACAGGACTGTTACTGCATTTGTTTTAGCTATAGATCTAAGAAACTGGCTACCAAATATGTAACCTTGTTTTTTAAAAAGGTATCAAACACAGTGCACAAACAAATACTTTCAGATATTTTTTGAATAACCGTCTGATAGGCCATCAGGTAGGGCCACATTCTATTACATGTAATATTTAATACCATTTCAGAGACGAGGACTCTCTAATGTTTTGTATTCATCTCCCCACTATGAACTGAAATTGATGCTACAGTATCTTGGAACAGTCCCTGAGTCTGTGTTTTACCTGGATGGCGATGGTAAGTGATGTGGCGTTGAAGTGCTTCTCCACCAGGCTGGCAACTCTCTGAGTGGTGCTGAATAAGTCTACCACCTCATCCGGCTGAAGATCCCGAAAACGCTCCACTGGTCTTAGAGGGCACACCAACACATCTGGACAAGTTCTGTTAAAGAGTTCTGTGTTGAAGACACTTTCAAGTTTTAACCCACTGAGTTTGCTCATCTGTTGGAAACTATCTAAATGTTTTACATGTTACAGTGAGTCTTAGTGTGTCATGCAACACTCTCTCTGCTTCACCATGCACAAACATGTGCACCTCTGCAGCTATGATGTTAGTGAAGACATTGGTGCACTTCACAACACAATTAAAGCTTCACGGCTGGTGAACTGCAAATGTATGCGGATGACACTGTTGTATATACACGTGTTGAGGCTGAAGTTTCTCAAACAGAGGAGAAGAAGAGCACCGAGGAGAAGAAGCAGCCCCCCCCCCCTTGCTCTCTTTGTTCCATCAGCAAGCAGGGCCAGAATCAAATGGTTCAGGTTAAAATCAAAAGTATTTAATATTCTTAACAGAAGCCAAAACAAATGCAAACTGAATTACACTATCGACAGTAAAACAAACATAATATTCCATGAAATATGAGGCCCCGTCCACACCACAGGACAGAATGGTGTGTCTGTCCCATGATGCGGAGGAGATCTGAGGATCTTCTGCAATTTGAAGATCCTTTGTCCCTGCTGAGTCTCTCAAAAGTATCATGTTTCACATTTCTCAGCCAATCGATCAGCTCAGTGATTGGCTGGATTCCAATAAGCCCCTCCTGGGCCGATGACCCATTGTTCTGTTCTTCTCACCTAGGTCAGCCAGCTTCGTTCCAACCCCCGCTGGCAGACACCTCCTTACATTCTTGGGGCCAGTTCCTTTGTTTGATTCGCCAAACCCCCACTTCCAATACACTCCTCACACCTTCCTCTTACAGTATGAAATGACCTTTGATGATGAAATGACTTCTTGGTCTAAACTCTTACAAGTAAACACACTGTAACATATAATATCCAGCACTAGGAATGCTCTAAAACTTAAATCCCTCACACATGCAAAAACAGCTGAGTTAGCAGCTGCCAAGCTAACAATTGCGTTGGAAAGGATCACACACTGGCTCGATCAATCATGTTTGACTCTAAATGTAAATAAGACAAAAGGAATGTTTTTCTCCAAAACCATCAGACAACCTCCTGATGTTGAGATCCTCATCAACGGAGAAAGGCTTGAAATAGTTACTGATTTTAAATATCTTGGTGTGATACTAGATCAAAATTTGACATTTAAGAAACATGTAAAGAAAATGGTTAAAACCATAAAATACAACCTAGCAAATTTTAGACACATCAGAAACTGTCTCTCTCTAACTGCAGCCAAGATATTTATGCAGCCATGATCCTTTCCCATATGTCCTACTGCATTACATGTTGGGGGCAGGCTGGTGAAACGGTCATAAGACCTCTCGAGTCATTATATAAGCAAACAATAAAAATCCTGGACAAAAGGCCGTTGAACTTTCACCATTGTAGGGTATTGAAGAAGCACAATCTACTGAGCGTTGACAATTTTAGATTGTTCTCAAATTTGTGCCTGGTCTATAGACTTTTAAATGGTTTGGCCCCTCCTCCACTCCGTGACTTTGTATACACTCGCTCAGTCAGTTCCATTCGATCATCAAGAATATCCTCTACACGAGACTGTAAAATACCATTTTGCCGCACTACTTTTGGACAATCTGCCTTCTCTGTAAAAGCAACACATCAGTGGAACACCCTGCCTGAAAGTGTGAGGAGCTGCAGCTCTATTAGCACTTTTAAATCCAACTTAAAAGGTATTTTAAAAGCTGCACAACACTGCACACACTGACCTCAATTCTTGTGGTCTTTCTGACTTGATTTTATTGACAAACATTATTTTTTTATGTTATTTGTGTGTAGTGTTGTATTGAGTGTCTTGTATGTTTTTTATGGTATATCTTTGTATTATGTCTTTTCCTTTTACTGTGTTATTGTCTTGTCCTTGTTTGACCTGCCAAGGGACTGCAGATGCAAATTAGCTTAAGCTACAATCTGGTACAGTGCATCGAATGGAGACATTTATGTTTAAACTGTACATGGTCCCTTTTAAATAAATTTGATTAAAAAAAAAAAAAAAAAGAAGCACTGTAGGGGACTGAAGGGACCGAATTCATGGGGCCCCTTTAAGAGAAGGGGCACAACCCTGGTGACAAGGGGGTTAAAGGGTAGCAGGAAGTGAATGCGTGTGATGTGTGTATGGATGGAAATAAACGGCCACAAGGTGCAGCCAAAGGGAATACTCGCCTCCTCGTTTTGTTTCCACGCTCCTACAGCACTGTAATAAATGGTAAATAGGAAATGGACTGTACTTGTACAGAGCTTTTCTAGTCACTCAAAGTGCTTTCACACTACATGTCATTGAAACACTCACACATTCATACACTGATGACAGGGCTACCATGCAAGGTGCTACCTGCCCATCAGGACTAGCTAAGCTTTCACCCACATTTACACAACGTGTGGACCGCCCTCTGCTACCCACCTGGATTTTTAGACACTGTCTCACCTTTTCTTCTTTCTCTCAGTTAATGTAGTTAAAGTATCCATTGTGTAGCTTAAATCTGAAGGAAGATAGGTTTAGTGCATGAAACATTTTGTTAACCTCTTCCACCCCCCCCCCCCCCCCACCCCTATTTTAGAGCAAAAACGCCTAAAATGACATACCCAAATTAAAATGGCTGTAGCTTCTGAACCACTCTGACTATATGCATCAATGAGGTCTTGCCAGAAAGAAAACCTCGAGCTAATTACTCGTCTATTAGCTAAACTTGTTCAGGCATGTTTTGGCAATAACCTAAAGACTAGCTTTTCCCACCACTGCTCCAGGTTCGCCTGAAAAAATATGTTAATTGTTAACTAGCCAATGCTAGCTGACTTAGCTAACACTCACTGCACATTCGTTTATTAGCTTAGCTAAACTTGTTCAGGCATTTTTTGGCGGTAGCCTAACCTTTAGATCCCAAGCGGAGCCCAATTTGGTTCTAGAGAGGGGGCGACAGAGTGTACACATGTAGTACAAATCACTTCTGAGAACGAATGAAATTATATTTTAAAATATTTAAAAAATGTTCATGACGAAGAAATTCTGATAAAATGGACCATGTAACCTATTTTAATCATTCAAAAACATATATACACAAAGTACTTCAAGGTACTACAAGTACTACCACAATTTCACCTATTTCTCGCCAGGAGAAGGTGAGCAATATTCACCGTTATCGATCCCAGCCGCGATCTACGGGACTTTTCAGACAAAGAGCATATCCAGCAGGACCAGCAGAACACACTGAATCAAAAAAGTTACAATTATTCTACCTCGGATCAACACACAGCCTAACAGCATAAATATTGAAACGCTGCATACCTTTTAGATGTTTTTCTGGAAGAAAATCGGCCCGAAAAAATTGTAATCCATTTCCTGCATTTGCAGCAGCTGTCTGTCCTCCGTCCTTCGAAACAACTGAGTTTCTTTGAGATTCTATGACGAATGAGTAATACTTTCAGTTTTGGCCAATGGGTTTGACCCATGGGGGCGGATCACAGTTTTCGATTATTTTATTGGCTTAAAATTCTGTCAAACAACTCAAATAACGAATGACTACACTGCCCAGACTCTTCCGGGTTCAGAACTGTAAGAATTGCGCAAATCGGACAATCACAGGCTTTGTTAGGTTCAAATACATCCCGTAAAACTGAAATTCTGACGAAAATGAGCTATGTTTTACAGGTTTTTATATAGTCCAGGCTCTCAAAATGATGTCAAACTGCTCAATTAGATAGATTGAACACTATTAGTGATAAAATAATATATAGTTGTATAGTATTTAAAAGTACAATTAGACAGCGATATGTGCTCCTTCCAAAATCAGAATTGATGTTGGCTGACCTCAGCTGACCTGTACACCGGCATTGATTTCTCAGGCATACTTCACTCTATCAAAGCCAATTTTTTTTTAAAAGGACTGCTGCCGTGTTGTGATATGATTTGGGAGAGTTTAAACCTTCATCTACATCATTTCAAGTCAATAAAAGTGCTTTTTTTCAGGCGAACCTGAACATTTTTTATTTGAGCTGTGTGTTATATTCATTCAGCATTAACCAATAACATATACACTGATATGTACATATATTTAAAAACTATCACAAGTGTTAGTGTTATACCATTGAAATTATTCAAATAGACCTTGTAGTTAGCGAGATAAGCCCCTTATAGTGTGGGTATGAAATGTTCGAGCGGAGGGCTGAAAATAGGCTTAGAGGTTAAAAGGCTAAAGACTAGCTTTTCCCACCACTGCTCCAGGTTCGTCTGAAAACATATTTTAATTGTTCCATAATGAAAGTGGAAAGTCCAATGTATATTTTAAATGTTCGGTTTTCTTCAAGTTGACACAGCCAACGCATTTTGGTCACAGGTCGCACAACATTTACAACTTCGAAATTCAGAATTACAAGTGAATGCAGCATAAACTGTGCTGTGTGCAGAGGCGACGTTAAACATGGTGTTGTTGAAACGTGCGGTTTGCAGCCACGTTAGGTGGACAACTAGGAGACTATTTGACAGTACTGTTTGTTTCGTTAGCGGTGGAGTTATATTATTTTACGTGACGGGTGTATGACGTTAGCGGACATGTTTTTATATATCATGCAAAGCGTGGTTGAAGGAAACGATAATATCACGGTAGTGAACGCAACATTTAGGGTAAGCTATGCCACGTCTGTGTATTTAATGACTCCAGTGCCGTTGTAACAGAACGTCTTTCCAACACACTGCCATAGTTTATTTGACATGGACGCGAGTAGCCACCGGCTTCATTCAACGTTAATTAGATTCCAGTGAAAGTGCCTAAAAGCTGCAGCTGCGCACCGCTCTTTAGCCTCAGTGAATGCGCAAATTAACGACCTTGCTTTTCCCCTCTCGAGCTGTCAGCTACATTAAGCTGCCTGTGACAGATAATGAAGGAGAAATGTTATGATAAATCTTATGGTAACGTTAGACAAGAGAAAAGGAAAAAATGATATCGAGGAAGCTTGTATAACGTTACAACGTCATTTTTGTTGTCTGTCAGGGATAGCCTATTGGTAGCCTTAGCTAGCTTATTTGACCTGTGTAAACTCCTCAGGAAGCATGACAAAAGATTAGTTTAACAAATGGATTTTTGACTAACTAATTTTATATTGTAATGTGTGTTATAGTTAAAACGGCCAGCAGGTGTCGCCATCTCACCACTAGGGGGGTTGTCAGTGCATGATATTCACACTTCCTTGTAAAGACTCTCAGAAGAAGAACAGCAAGAGAAGAGTGTAACGTAGCGAACAGACAACCTCAATAAAACATTAAGTGAATGGAGACGATATTGTTGATTGTCATAGTTTTCAACCAATCAGATCTTTAGTTTGACATGTTGGGCATATTCTTTGACATGCCAGAGCCTGCTAGCTGGCCTAGCCATACATGATTGGTAAGTGGGCTAGCGTGACATGTTGGGCGGTGACAATCCCAATATCTACTGCCTGTCAAGCGGACATTTTTAGCCCTCAAACGCATTAAAACGTATTCAAGAAATACAACTGGGGAGGCTCGTCTGTCTTCACTGGCGTCCATGAATCGAGAAGGACTTCTTACTGGAACTAAAACACACGGATGTACTGAACAATTGTGAGATTAAACTCTTTATTAACAAAGAAAGGAGGAACAACAGCTAAATAGTGAACAGCAGCTCTGGTAAGTCAACTGCTTTTGTTTGTTTATCTGCAGTAGCTTTAAGATGCTTGTTTATATATTATTATTTGTACAACTTGTTTTTATGAAGATGGATTTTTGTTTAGTTTAATATGTGATAGGAACCATTGTTACGTCCAATGTCGCTCTGGGGACATATTTAGCCGGTGTGACTTTCTCGCTAAATCTGGCGACTTTCCAAACCCTCTTGGCGACTTTTTTTGTCAAAAGTTACTAGCGACAAATCTAGCGACTTGTTCTGGCATTGGAGACTTTTGTGGTGTTCAGACGCTGACGTTAAAGCACGTACGTTCTGCACTTTCGTTAACGAGCAGCGGGTGCTGCCATGAGCCCCTCCACCGCCACCCCAAAGCACACACAGGCGGGTATTCTCACAGAAGCCTCGCGCAGAGAAGAGAGGAGACACACTATCTATAGATGTTGGCTTCATTTTTGCACGAAACAAATAATAACCGTAGCTGTGTTTCACCTGAAGGACAGCAGTGAAGGCCCAGGTATAAAATGCATAGCCCGCCACTGTATTCTGACACACTAAAGGTGTTTTTTCCTTTAGATTTTGATATATTATTTTCCTTTTATTTTTAGCCATTGCTAATTGCAAAAACCAAGTATATATGGTCGAAGACGTAAGTGCAAGTAGACTTGCTGTGCGTAATAGCCACGACCGAGTGCACGACCAAGTATGCGGGTAGCTCAGTTACGCGAGCCTGTATACGCCCCCAGGAAAGCTCAATTTGCACATGCAATACATCGTTAGAAAGCCTGAAGTCTCCTCTAGACGAAGGGCTTGACAAACCTAAACGTATCGCTAGCTATTACTAATAAAATGCAGTCAAACTAAAACAGAGCAAATCCACGTTTTCAGGGCAGGTAAAGATAGCTCGGTCTCCTGGCTTCAATACATTACTGTCAGTGAACACACAACGCTTTGCCAGATGCTAACATAGTGCAATATTGAAAACCAGCGTCATTATGATCGCCAAAGTCATTTTTAGACACAGGCGCACCATAATGAAGCATCAAAAAAAAAACACACATGAAAAGTGAAAATTATGACCACGTTGGTTGACGGCTTATGTAAGAGGAAAGATTAGGTTTGTACAATAAGTACTTGGCTTTTCTGAAGCTGCTAGCTCCATGGTAACATCCACTAGTACATTTACTAGTAAAGTCGGGTCTGTACTGTATCTTTCGCCGTCGGAATGCTGCAAGACCCGACTTGCAGTGGTTATGGCAACTTTGGACAGTGTGTGTTTGGGCTCTTCTTGTGAAAAATCCATAAGAAATAAAAGAAAATTAATGTTTTCTTTGCAAAGATGAGGATTTTGTGAATGCTGGGATACCAAACACGGCCATGTTTATTGATGTAGTGTGCGTGAGCAAGCCGTAAGAAGGGGAGGGGAGGGGCTCGAGGAGTGGAAGAGGTTATTAAACAACAACAACAACATAACAAGAAATTGAAATCATAATTCTGTAGGGGACTGAAGGGACCGAATTCACGGGGCCCCTTTAAGAGAAGGGGCGTAACCCGGGTGACAAGGGGGTTAAAAGGGAGCAGGAAGTGAATGTGTAAAAGGTGTGTATGGATGGAAATAAACGGCCACAAGGTGCAGCCAAAGGGAATACTCGCCTCCTCGTTTTGTTTCCACGCTCCTACATTGGTGACCCTGACTCTACTGGACGGTTCCAGAAGAGACGATGACGACGCACGCAGTTTCGCTCAAGCTTCCGGAGTTTTGGGAGACGCAACCATCGGTGTGGTTTGCTCAAGCTGAAGCACAGTTTGCCCTCAGAGACATTGCAGCGGCCGCCACGACAATTTTGTCATTAGTTGTCAATGTCAAATGGAGGACCAGGAGGTGTGTATTTTGAAAAGAAGTCTAGTGATCTGGCTTCGGTGTGAAATCAGTTGTGTTATTGTGTGAACTTGACAAGTTCAACAGTTTCACAGTATGAGCAGAAGTCAAGGGGCTGGCTGATTCCGATGGTAACGGATGGAGGATGTGGATGCAGTATCAGATCCAATGTACAGTACTTTGGATCTGAGGTTTCCTCTGTGGTTTTGGTGTGGAAATACTGGAATGGATCGATTGTTATAATGAATCAGCACTCATTACATCCTTCTATTAGCTGCTGTTTATCAGATGAGAAGCAGCTCATTGAACTTGCTGGTAACTTATTCTCAAACTCACTCATTCACACTCAGCAGACAAGAAGTGGCAGCTGTTCAGTCACTATCAGACCAGTTTTACACCCACAAGTGCTGACCCTTACAATCTATAGGACAGCTGCAGTTTAGCACTGCACATGTAGGCATGAAAATATTGCCACCTACAGGCAAAGAATGCAATTGTATGCCTCCTTCAGGTAATGAGTGTTCTTTTTTAATGTATGTTTTCTTATAGGTGTGTTCTATCTGTGTTTGTGTTTGCATGTTGGAGATGTTGTACTTTTACCGGTAAAACACCAAATGTTACTGTAGCTTTTAAAGATTTTGTAAATTACTTTCAAATCTGTCCCTCTTTCTTATAAACTTTGAAGCGAGCTTGACAATTTGCCATCAGGTAAGTGAGTCAACAATAGTTCTAATTCTATAGTTCTAATATTCAGCACCAAAGACATCCATCCATCCATTATCTGTTAACCAGCTGACATTGGGCAAAAGTGAGTACAACCTTGACAGACTATCTCAGGGCTGACACATAGAGACAGAGAACTATTCACTTTAGAGTAATCAATTAACAGATGTCTTTGGACTGTGGGAGGAAGCCAGAGAAGAGACTGTGATTATACTGAGCAGCATCAATGTGAAGGAATTACAATATAATATATTTAAATATATTTCTCGCCTTTTCCCTGATGGTCTGAATAAGTCGCTAGTCATGTCTTTGAAATAAAGATGCTAAATCTAGCAAGAAAGATGCCAAGTTGGCAATACTGTTTGTCTGACACTATAGGCATCAATGACACAGTGTGTTCTTTTATTATTGAATGGTCACTGCCTTAATTTCCTGTTTTAGACTTTTGCAAACCCTTTTAGATGTGTATATATAAAATAGAAATATTAAATGTGAATGTGAAAAGGATTTTGAAAAACATGTAGTGAAAATACAGTCTCCATTTTGATTCACAAACAAAGGGTGTGACAAGACTTAAAGAAAAATGATCCATTTCATTTAAGTCAGAAAGGTCATGGAACATATTGCAAAGAAAGCTTTCCAACGTCAGAGCGATTGCACACAGAAAAGTAATCAAGGCCAGTGACAGAAGTAAAACACAGCTTGATGAGGTGTATGGCGACTGCAGCAAAGAGCCAATATCCAAAAGGCTTCAGGAGCATGTTGCTTTCCGTCATGGGTCATTTGATCAATAACAGTAGCGAGAACAAAGTGAGAAGGAGCTCTCTGGAAAGAATGACACAAAAAAGAGCAATAAATACATCGGTGCAGCATTGGCCAAGAATGGAGATGAAGTTACACAATAAAAAAGACAAAAATAAGAAGCTTTACATCCTTTCAAATTAATGAGGATATGTTCAATGATGACAAACTAACATTTATAGTATTTTCAAGAAATTTGTAGCTTCACACTGCTTTTCCCCAAAATGTCAAGTTGTAGGAGCGTGGAAACAAAACGAGGAGGCGAGTATTCCCTTTGGCTGCACCTTGTGGCCGTTTATTTCCATCCATACACACATTCCACACATTCACTTCCTGCTACCTTTTAACCCCCTTGTCACCCGGGTTACGCCCCTTCTCTTAAAGGGGCCCCGTGAATTCGGTCCCTTCAGTCCCCTACAAAGTGTAATTTATTTCTATTCTCATGCTCAAGTCTGTCTTTTAAAATATTTCACCAAAACCACCATCTTTCTCAGTGAGAATGGAGCCAAAGGGCAGGTTGCTTTGTACCTGACAAAGCTGAAGGGGGACTTGGGCCTGGGTATCAGACGTCGAGGGGCGTGACAAAGCGGCTGTATTTGACATCCTATACGGGCTGCACATCCTGCATGCTGTTATTGGCTGAGAGGTACACGCCCATGTGGGGCCCTTCACTTTTTATTGAAACCCTGAAACTTCAGTACATAATGCGGCGGGTAGCTCCCATCAATTTCGTTACATTGTTTGTCTTATTTTGATGTTTTTTCATGCTTATTACAGGAGCACTTTTGGCATATGACAGATTACACTCAACATCTGAAAATGACGGATCAATGGAAGCTGAGCTAACCCAGCTAGGACCAAAGGCTACTCCACTACCCAGCCTACTGCTGGCTGTCTGATGTTTGGTCGCAGGAAAATAAGAAGGATGAATTCAAACTTCAGGCAAACAAAGCGACGTGAGGTCGGTGACTATTGAGCCCACATCTTTGCAGAGACTTCATCGTGGCATTAAAGATCAAGCTGCACTTGATGGACAGCACTCCGACGGGACGAGAGGAGGTGGACTCTGTGTTTATGTCATGGTGCTTGGTGCTCAAACATATAGTCAAAGTTGAAGGACACTGTTTTTTTTCTTATGTTGAAATTTGAATGTGAAGATGTCGGCCATATTATCTGCCCAGAGAATTGTTTTGTGCTACAAATGCATCTTGTTGTGCACCCCTTTGTTGCATAATGACAGTAAATGATCCTTGAATCCTTGAGTATATACATCCCTATCTCTTCTAGTGGGAAGGTAGAAGAAATATTTTTGAATCATTCTCTACATTGTTTTGTAGGAAATTCCTGCATTTTATACCTTTTAAAACAAAAGTTGATAGTTCAATTTTTAGCTCTCTGGAGACTAGCTCTCCAATCTTTTCTCAATGTCTTTGCTGGGATTCCCAACCCAGCAAAGACATTGATAGTTCAATTTTTAGTCTCCAGAGAGCTAAAAATTGAACTATCAACTTTTGTTTTAAAGGTATAAAATGCAGGAATTTCCTACGAAACAATGTAGAGAATGATTCAAAAATATTTCTTCTACCTGAGATAAGATAAAAAGATTGATTCCACTCTCGTGACTGTTATTGAATATAAGGCTACAACCGGCAGCCAGTTAGCTTCGCACAATTATATTGTTTAACAGCAATAATAAATTATATCTTCTTTGTTTAATCCACAACAAGAAGTGTAAAACCAAGTGTAATTACCAGCCAGGCAACAAACAGATTCCAGGAAGTCTTCGTTACGTGTGGTTATTCACCATTAAGTTGGATAAGTATCATTCAGTTGGAACTCTGTTTCCTTTGTAGAAAGGTCTTGTAACAAATTGGTTTGAATGGGAAACAGGTTAAATTAACCTAAACTGTCCCTTACTTTACAAAAACAAGACATTTAGGAGTCGATAATAAGAGAAAAATGACTTGACAGAAAGATATTTGCACTATAGCAGCTTCGAAATGCACCCAGAAGGGCCTTTGTTTTAAAATGGACAAACATTTCAGACAAATGATTAAAAACATACATTTAAAAAGCCAGCTACTCTTATGTGACAAACCAAAAAACTAGAAAAGATATAAACGTATCTTAAGATGACAGAATATTTCAGTATTTAAAGAATTGAGCATCTCTGAATTAATAAGAAATTTGAATACTCTGGTTTTCTTCATATATCAAAAGCATGGGAGACGGTGTTAATAAACGTCGACATAATGAAGAGAAAATATCAAGGCAGCAAGCAATAAAAAAAGTGAAAGAGACATTGGAGTTCATTCCCCTCTCATGAAACAGCATCCTGTTGCAGAAGATGATTACATCTTAGCATTTCATGCCACAGTGGCCTCGTCTGGGAACCATTCATCTCAAGAGCCACAAACAGAGGCACAAATGATCGGTTTGCTCTCTCTCTCTCTCTGTGTGTGTGTGTGTGTGTGTGTGTGTAGGCCACATTTCGATCAAAACCAGATGTCACATGACTTGATATCTTTCTTTCCTCTGTGCTACCGTGGTGATGGAGCCTGCCCACATGAAAGATGAGGCAGGCTGAGGCTGGAGAGTGCAGAGAAACAGACAGAGCTTGTTTACTTTGTGTTACTGGATGAATAATCTCTCAACAAATGCATCAACCTCAACAAGTTATCTACTACTTTATGCTCTGTTAGATCTGTATCTGGAGAGAAGGCTACGGGCCAGAAGTCTCCTCTATTGTACTTACAAAAACATTAAGGCATGTAGACAGATACAGCAGATAAATACATATATCTAAGGTTAACCGTAGCTGTTAAAAGCATACAATACTGTCAATTCCATTATTCATTTCTCTTTTAAGTATTCATTATTAGTTTCACATTACAAACTTTGGTTAATTTAAAACGTTCCAATGACAAATTAACAGCAGTTAAAATCGGTCAAAGAAACAGATAAAAGTAGTGGGTAACACTTTATAATAACTACACACTATGAAGCATTAGTTAAGTATGAGTAAACACAATTCATCATTTATAAAGAATTGTTCCTACATTAACACTCATTAGTATGCAATTCATAACAACAGTTATACATGTTATATTCTTGATTAAGTCTATTATGTGTTTCATGATCATGTTTTCATACTTTATAAATGAAGTATTATATATATTACAAACCAATTATTAAGGAGTTGTAGATGATTAATAAGATCATTTATAAAGTGTTAGTAAATGATTAAGAACTTATTTAGATGTACATTATTCATGTGTTTATATATATATATATATACACACACAGGACTGTCTCAGAAAATTAGAATATTGTGATAAAGTTCTTTATTTTGTGTAATGCAATTAAAAAAACAAAAATGTCATGCATTCTGGATTCATTACAAATCAACTGAAATATTGCAAGCCTTTTATTCTTTTAATATTGCTGATTATGGCTTACAGCTTAAGAAAACTCAAATATCCTATCTCTAAATATTAGAATATCATGAAAAAGTATACTAGTAGGGTATTCAACTAATCACTTGAATCGTCTAATTAACTCGAAACACCTGCAAGGGTTTCCTGAGCCTTGGAAAACACTCAGCTTGGTTCAGTAAACTAAATCACACGTATGGGGATTATCACAATATTCTAATTTTCTGAGACAGTCCTGTATATATATATATAGTGATTTAGATATGCACTAATAGGGACTATGTTAAAATATCTGTGTAGATGTCTGCGGTGGACTTCTGCAGGATGCTGTAGTACTGGAAATGGGTGACATATTGTTAGAAGCCAGTGTCTCTGTAGGAATGACCACACCCATCCCATACCAACCCATTTGGATGTCTACGATTGGTGGAGGTCTCCTTTAATTTTAACTTTGGCTTTAGTCTTGTTTTCATGCTCATCCATTCTCTCCCGTGAATTTCCGTTTAATTCTGTCTCACTCACTTAGGTTGTGAGGCTAATTTGTATGTTAGGCGGATGGAAAGCAGAACCATGAACAAAAACAGATATTATTCAGGCATGTGAACTTGCAAACAGACTAAATCATGTATTGGGATACCCTGAGGGTTTCATTCTTCTTCAACCATGTCTACTGATAAGGGCGATTTCACCTGACAAATGGACTATGAGCAAAATTTGACTATTGTGTTGACAAATCTACTTCTTAAATCAATCCGCTTACAGGCAGGGGGTTGGGGTGAATGTTTGGATGTTTCTAATATTAGCTATGGCAGCAGTTGTTTGTTTAACCTTAAACAAGTAGTTTTGTTTACCCAAACTTAACCAAACCTTAACCACAGAAGTGGCAGATCAGTGAACACTCATGAATCCTTTCTGAAAAAGTCATATGGGTCACTGACCAACTCACTATTTTATTGTTAAAGTAACAATCTTGAAGATCTCCGTTTCGTTCTCTTTTGTGGCAGCTATGGCGATAAGCGGTAATTGCAAGTGTGTTTTTGGATTTCACTTTCACTTGATTTGGAAGTTTCATTGTCTGTAGTCACCGCTTTGTTTATTTGGCCATAGTAACTGTTTACTTGCAACGCTCGCAGAGACCGATTAAAAACAGTATGCCGCTTCACACACAAATGATTTGCAGAGCGAGTCTGTTGCGTTAGCTCCACCTACCCTTTCTTGGACCAACCACTGCTGGGTGATGGAAAACCATCACTACTGTGTTCCACTTTTTATTTTTCCCGTAAATTTAGTAAACACTCTTTATACTGGACTGTATGCACTAAACATAAATCACTGCTGTAGAATTATCCAACATGAGGGTAACCCAAAAAGACACTGGGCTGCAAGACTCCAGGAAAGCTTTTGCCATCCCTGGCTGCAATCCCAACCCAATCAGGAAGTAGACTATACACAAGCCTGACATTCAAATTATTATCTCAGCCTAATAATACTCCCTCACTCCTTTCAATGTATGCCAACACACACAGCACCTTTCAATGTGTATCTACATACACAACCACCTTTATTCAGGGCATCCCAAATGGCCCATGTCTTTTTCAAGCCAAAGGTGGTTAATTTCACATACTGCTATTGTGTGGGTGAGAGACGGGAGAGCTTTCCATATGTCTCTGCCTGGGCCAATCTTGTCTCCATCTCTGAGCAGTCTCTCCCCTCTGTCTCCAGCCGGCTGCTCCAGTCGGTGGGTTTGAAGGATGAGATTGAAGAGACAAAGCATTTCCATATAGTGAGAAAACCATCTGCTCATGTCCCATTATTATCTGTCACAATAGTTATTTGACTGCTTTCGTCTGATTCACTCCTGGGGTCGTGGTGCATGTAATAAGAACAAGGCATCGCAGATTGGTTTTACATTGCAAATGCAATCATTTCTTTGAGGGAAAACATCTGTCCCTTTACTCCCCATACACACACACCCTATTCCCATTCCCAATGCCACACTGTCCTTTTTACACTACTACAATTAAGTTACCAGAGCCTTGAAAACCCACCTCAGTGACCTTCCTCCTCTTCTTCATCCCATCGGTATCACACCAATTTCACACTACATACTAACTCTAATATAGTTTGATTGGGCTGTTCACTGTGAAGAATGACCAAATGAAGTAGACTTCATAATGGCGACATGCAGGATAAAACTGCTCCAGGTGGGAGTGTGGTGTTGATGGACGGGGATGGGGTTAAATTGAATTGAGTATATGGATTGTGTTATGTTATCCTATCAAACTTAATGTTAAAATTCAACCATGCATATATATATATTTTATTTCTTCATTTGTGTAATTATCATACCCTGCTTGTGTTTTTTAATTAGGGCCCGAGCAACCGACATCGGGCCAGCGAAGGCCCTATTCAACCGCACAAGCTACTGCAAAACTCCGGCGAGCTAATTAGTTAGCCTTCCAATTTATTTCTACTGAAGAAAGGGTATACAAATGTGTGGGTTAGCTGGACCAAGTAAGAAACCAAAAACGTATCACTTCCATGCAGAATGGGAGGACTTTTTTTTCAAAATGTCATTTTCGAAGTGCGTTTGTCTGATCTGCCAATCTACCATCGCTATTACGAAGAAGGGAAATGTGGAGCAGCACTTTCGGACTGTTCATAAAAACTACGACACTGACTTCCCGCCGAAAAGCGAGCTGAGAAAGAGAAAGATGAATGAACTAAAATCACAGTTGTCCGGACAGCAGTCATTTTTCTCACAGCTGACTTCAAAATCGAAGGCTGCCACCGAAGCATCGTTGCGGGTGAGTCACTCCATCGTTAAGCACAATAAGTCCTTCCAAGATAGAGAGATGATAAAAGAGGCATTCGTTGAAGTAGCTGACTCATTGTTTCGGGACTTTAAAAACAAACCGGAAATATTATTGTCAATCAAAGCTCTCCAGCTATCAGTACAGTTACACGGCGCTGTGAAGTCATGGCCAATGATTTGACACAGCAGCTTTGGAAGGACATCGCGGACTGCGAGTGTTTCTCACTGCAATTGGACGAGTCTACGGACGTAAGTGATACAGCCCAGTTGTGCATTCTTATTCGGATGGTGTTTACAGATATGCCTGCAAAAGAAGAGCTGTTAACAATACTGCCCATGAAAGAACACTCGGGGAGAGGACATTTTTCAATCTTTCAAAAACTATCGACAAAACCCAGCTCCCAGTGTACAAATTGATGTCACTCACCACGGACGGTGTGCCCGCAATGGTTGGCCACTCAAATAGATTTATTGCCAAGTGCAGGGAGGACGATGCTTTCCCCGACTTCCTTAATTACCACTGCATAATACACCAACAAGCATTATGCGCTAAAATGCTAAACATGAAAGAGATAAAGGATGTGGCAACGAAGATCGCCTGTTCTATTCGAGCGAGAGCTCTTCAAAGACGGCTGTTCCATGCACATCTGGAGAAGGCTGACTGCGACCACTCTGAGTTCTTGCTACACACTGATGTGAGATGACTTAGTAGGGGGAAATTCCTGCAGAGATTTCGAGAGCTCTGTCCGGAGATAAAGGAGTTTCTCCTTGTTGTTAAATATGCAGAATACAACCAACTAAATGACGATCAGTGGCTGCTAGACTTGGCATTTTTAACCGATCTAACCAACATGTTGAATGAGCTTAATTTAGAGCTGCAAGGAAAAGACAAACCCGTGGTCAATATGATCAGCTCAGTTAATGCTTTCAAACGAAAAATGCAACGTCAGTCCTCAAAGCTGCAGCACCATGATTTGAGGAACTTCCAAAACCTCGCGTCAGAGCTTGAGACGCAACGGAAGGCGTGTGCGCAACTTGACAGTGCCTGCTACACAGAGCAGATTGACAAGTGTCTGTCAGAGTTTGACAAACGCTTTCAAGACTTTGCTTTACTCGAGCCAGTTGCTACATTTATGTGCTACCCATTTCAGGAAGATATTGAGGTTGATTCACTCGCATCAAAAATTGCCATGCTGTTTCACCTGAACTCGTCTGGAGTGGAGGATGAGATTCTGACACTACAGGCTGACATTAAGCTGAAGTCCAGGGCTCATGGACAGTTTTGGAACTTACTCTCAGAGGAAAAGTACTCAAACATGAGGAAATGTGCTACCTTCCTGACTGCATTATTCAGCTCTACATATTTATGTGAGTGAGCCTTTTCCCACATGAAGAACATTAAGTCCAAACACCGTTCCACCATGACTGATGATCATTTGGAACTCTGCTTGAGGCTGGCTACCAGCAGCTACTGTCCGGACTATGCAACTCTGGCCAATTCCATTCAGTGCAAGTCATCAGAGTAAGGTAATGAACAAAAATGTACAGAATTGTATTGTGCCATGAGGGTTCATGCAGTTATGCAAGGTACGCCAACATATATTGTAAATATAAAGTATACTCAGTATATATATATAAATAAATTGATATTTAGCATTTTTAATGTAGGTAGATCATTTTGACTTGGTCATTTTAAAAGTAGCTTGCAAGCCGAAAAAGTGTGGACACCCCTGATCGAAAGTTATCAAAAGCTTTTTGATATCTTTTTGCGTTTACAAGATATGGACCAATAAACATCTTAGGTGCGTGGCTTATATATCAATACACATAATATCTCAACCAATTGTCCTAAAATCCGCAAATTTGCAACATATGTGCACATCGCATCCTGTAACATACCCTGACATTTTCATTCAATTCAACCGCTAGGGGGAGCTACAGTAATTCACCCATTTTCTGCTTTTTTGTGATTTTTCACTTTTTCAGCCTTTGGACTTTAACGAACTTCTCCTACAAAATGTATGCGATCGACTTCAAATTTGGTCAGGATGCTCTTAAGACCTTTGTGATGAAAATTCGTGAGTTTTCATGGAAGAACCTTGACGTGGCGTGGCGGCCATTTTGCCTCATTCGGCATGAAACAGGAAGTTGTTATAACTACAAGGTACATTATCCAATCTGCACAAAACGTCTTATGCATGATGCTACTTCAACCCTTAGCACATTTCAAATGCAAAATGTTCAATAACTCATAGCGGCACCTACTGGCAAAAGGAAATGTCATATTGTAATACTTTTATTTACTCCTCCTAGGCCAGTTAACCTGATGACTCAAATTTGGTAAAGAGAGCCTTAAGACATTGAAGAGTAAGGATAAGGTAAGGTCAGGGTAAGGAGGCGGCCAACAGACTTCTCTCCCTCCGTCAGGGCTCCGGGTCAGTCGCAAAATATGTTGTGGAGTTTAGGATCCTAGCAGAGTGTTTTTGTTTATGGGTTAGCGGAGAATATCAAGGATGAGTTAGCGGCGAGAGATGAGACAGACAGTTTAGACTCCCTCATTTCCCTGTACATTCGCTTAGATAACCGCCTTCGTGAGCACCGTAGAGAGCGCACTAGCTGCCAGCAAGCCTTCCCCTCTCGCATTGAGCCGAGGTTAGCTCTCCGTGTTAGCGATGACAGTCAGTCTGCCTCCGGCCCATCCCTTAGCGCTCACCCACCGCTCGCCACCGAGGAGCCCATGCAGCTGGGACGAGCCCGTCTCTCTCCTTCTGAGCGCAAACGGTGAATTAAGGCTGATTTATGCGCCTATTGCGGCCAGGCTGGAGGGGGTCCTGATGAGCCATACGTCCACCTCTACTATAGCCCCTCAATCCTGTATGCAGATGAAAGCATCCCTCTTGTGGAAAGTTAAATCCATTCCACTTCATGCCTTGGTAGACTCCGGGGTAGGCGAGAACTTTGTTGACTACGCCCTCGTGGCTAAAGCTGGGATCTCCATCAAAGCCCTTCCTGTCCCAAAAGAAGTCTACACTCTGGATGGACAACTCCTGGCCCACATCACTCACCACACAGCTCCCCTGAGTCTTCACCTGTCCGGTAATCAACACGATTCAGTCAAGCTGCTTATGATTTCCTCACTACATGCTCCAGTGGTCTTAGGACAACCTTGGCTGAAACATCACAACCCCCACATTGATTGGTCTACAGGAACTGTAATTAGTTGGAGCACCTTTTGCCACTCTCACTGTCTCCAGTCAGCCCCAGCTCCCACTAAATTGACTGCAGCTTCCACTATTGAATCCCCAGACCTCACGTTAGTTCCACCCACTTACCATGACTTAGGGGGGGTATTTAACAAGCAGCGGGCCCAAACACTGCCCCCACATAGACCCTATGACTGTGCTATCAACCTGCTCCCTGGCGCTCCCCTACCCACTAGCCGTCTCTTTAAGATTTCCCGTCCTGAAAGAGAGGCTATGGAGAAATATATCCATGACTCCCTAGCAACTGGTTTAATCCGATCCTCTTCATCTCCTGTGAGTGCCGGTTTCTTCTTTGTGGACAAGAAAGACAGCAAACAAATATCCTCTCCCTCTCATTGATCCCGCTTGTGAGCCCCTTCTCAAAGCCACTGTTTTCACCAAACTGGACCTCCGCAATGCCTACCACCTCATTCGGATCCGGGAAGGTGATGAATGGAAAACAGCCTTTAACACACCACTGGGCCAGTTTGAGTATCGGGTCATGCCTTTCGGCCTCACCAACGCCCCTGCAGTTTTCCAAGCCATGGTCAACGATGTCCTCCGTGACATGCTCAATTGCTTCATTTTTGTTTATTTGGATGATATACTGATCTTCTCCCGGAACATGAAAGAACACATCAAACATGTCAGGCTAGAGCTACGTCGGCTGCTGGAGAACAAGCTTTTTGTAAAAGCGGAGAAGTGTGAGTTTCATGTCACCACAGTAAGTTTCCTCGGGTTCATCATCTAGCCAGGGCAGGTTAAGGTGGATTCAGTAAAGGTTCAGGCAGTGGCAGAGTGGCCTAAACCCACCACTCAGAAAAAATTGCAGCGGTTCCTGGGGTTTCAATTTTTACAGACGGTTCATTCGCGATTACAGCAAAGTGGCAACCCTCCTCACTCAACTCCACTGCCATCCCCTTTACATGGACTCCAAAGACCGACGCTGCTTTTGCCTCCCTTAAGCAGCTGTTCACTACTGCCCCTGTATTAATCCTTCCTGATCCCTCTCTGCAGTTTGTTGTGGAAGTGGATGCCTCTGATTCTGGTGTCGGGGCCGTCCTTTCTCAGCGGTCTCTCCAAGATCAAAAGATGCACCCCTGCGCCTTCTTCTCCTTGCGCCTTTCATCCACAGAGCGCAACTATGATGTGGGCAACCACAAACTATTGGCTGTGGCTCTAGCACTCGAGTGGAGGCACTGGTTGGAGGGAGCTGAACAATCATTCATAGTTTGGACAGACCATAAAAATCTGGTGGCCATCCGTGTCCCGAGACACCCGTGCCTTTGTGTCAGCCTGTTCCGTCTGTGCTCGCAGCAAGGCATCCCATCAACCCCGGCTGGTCAGTTGCGGCCTTTGCCCACCCCCGCCGTCCCTGGTCCCATATAGCAATGGATTTTATCACTGGCCTGCCCCCGTCTGAAGGGAACACCACCATATTGACCGTTGTGGACCGTTTTACCAAGGCGGTGCATTTCATTCCCCTCCCCAAATTGCCTTCGGCCACTGAAACTGCTAACCTCCTGGTCCTCCATGTCTTCCGACTTCATGACATTCCCCAGGACATTGTGTCTGACCGAGGGCTGCAGTTTTTGTCTCAGGTCTGAAAAGCCTTCTGTCGGGCTCTGGGTGCCACCGCCAGTCTCTCCTCTGGATACCATCCTCAGACAAACGGCCAGACGGAGCGGGCAAATCAAGATCTAGAATCGGCCTTGCGTTGTGTCACTGCTCGCCACCTGTCCTCCTGGTGTACACACTTGCCATGGATCGAGTATGCCCATAATTCCCTTATCAGCACCGCCACAGGTATGTCCCCTTCATGGCCTCCTTGGGGTATCAACCGCCCCTTTTTCCGTTCCAAGAGGAGGAGGTGGAGGTGCCATCGGTCCAAGCCAACCTCCGTATGTGCCGACAGATATGGAGGGAGGTCCAGTCTGCGCTCCAACGTTCGGCCGCCCGGAACAGGCACCTCGCTGACCATCACCGAATCCCCTGCAACCACTTATTGTCCTGGCCAAAGGGTATGTCTTTCATCACGGGACTTACCCCTTCAGGTGGAATCCCGCAAGTTGGCACCCCGTTTTATCGGACCCTTTGAAGTGGACAAGATCATTGTGATCGGCTTGAACTCCCATCCTCATCCTCATCCTGCTCAAGTTAGAGTCCTCCAGTCCCCTGGCATAATTTTCAGCATCAGGCAGTCCACACGGGGAAAAAAAACATGTGGGAGGATGTGAGGGCCCGTTCATCGCTGCTCGCAGCTTTAATTATTTATTCTTATTCTTGGTATTATGTTTTTGTCACCGAAACATATAAATGAAAATGTTTAGACATTTCTTTGTTTGTTACTGTTTTGATTCCAAACTCTCTCCACACAAGTAGGACCATTGTTAACAACAGGCTTTCATTTTTTACCAACTGTGATTAAATATACTTTTAGACAAAAATTGTGCATTCATTTGTTGCCAAATTGGCACTGTCAACTTTATTATACAGGGTATAATTTGATGATTTAGGACATTCTATGGATTTGCTTTTATGGGACAAAAATCATAGACTAAAATGTCTTAGAAAATGTCACCGTCTCAACCGTCCTTGACCCCTCCCCCCCCCTTCCTTTTTAATTTGCTTTGTGAAAATTGAGTAGCCAGATTAATAAATAATAGGTGTGCCCACAATTGGAGCACCCATGATAAGACCAGGACAAGCAATCTTTACGATTTTGTTTGAGTGCTGGCAATATTGAAATGGAAGCTAGTGTGTAGATTTAAATTAAAATGTGACTTCACCAAATAGCTGGGGTCAAAGGTCAGAGTGTTGGTTATTATTACAAAGGAATTAGAAAAAAAAATTGACACTGTTTCATAAGTCAGCCCTGTGAAATTGAAATTATGAATACATGGATAAATCTGTGAGCTGTAACATAGTCCTTTGCTAGTCCTTTGAATAACACCAACATGTTCTTCTCTTTTAATCATCATACTGTAAACTATTAACTTTTCTTTGTTTGTCATGCATTCCCAAGAGGACCAGTATGATACTCTATATTTGTTGTCTTACATTTCATTTTAATGGCTTAAATGAACATTTAATGATGTTATTATTTTTCATCATAAAGCTCATCTCAAGATTATGCAAATAAAACAAGAGAAATATGTAGATGTAGAGGTGTCAGAAAACAGCAATTGATAAATACCAGGGGAGCCAGCAGATTGCTCAGTTGCATCAATTGAGCTGATGATGGGTTTCAAGTCAAACCGAATGCCTGAAATTGCATCAATGCCTTATACATGTCCGAGTGACATATTGTGGTCAATGTGTCATATTCTTGTGTGCCACTTGCACAAAACTGAAGTAACTGTATGAAGCCTTTCTTTGCTTTGAGATGAGGCTCACTACTACAACAAATAAGAGTGAAGAGAATGACAAACCCACACACTTTCTCTCACTTCCTCTCGCGCCATCGCTCTCACACACTACGCCAGTATAACAGGCCGTGATGAAGGCAGCATTCCCTCAAATAAATCAAAATGCCCTTTCCCTTGGCAGCTCCAAATCCTGGACGGCCAAAACAAAGAGATCCATCACTGTTACTGCAACAATTGGCTCTTTCTGCCTGATTACAGCTGGTCTAAAATGGCCCCCATCACCCCATCATGCCCTGGAAATGACACACAGTTACTGACATGGGCATTCATCTACACACCAATATCAAAGCGCTCCAGTAAAGTCAGGACTGAATCACTGATTTGTGTACATTATGGGCATGTTAGTGGAGGCTCCCATGCACATAATGCTCCCAATCTCTAATCAGATTGCATGACTTACTTTTCATCCTCTCTTTTCAGAATATGTAGGCCTGAGCCTTTATTTCTAGACTCTCAGTCATGCTGAGACACTGAGAAAGATATTAGTTTTATTTTGTGCTCAATGGACTCAGCTGGACAGTGCCACCACTGCATTTATGCCTCGACATCAGTGTGGGAGGAGTTGTGAGGCTTTGTTTTCACATCCACGGAAGTCCTCACCTCCTACCCCACCGCTAGCTGAGAACTCTCAGCCCTTTAAGCACAAAACAAAAGCATCTAATTAAGAGCTGTGTTGTGTGACATACAACACGCTCAATGTGGTTTGGTGTGTCATTGGTGATAAAGATAGGAGAAGAAATTTGCTTCAGTGAAAGACATAAAGGGATAATAAATCTTGGACTTTGGGTTTTGCCTGCATCTCTGTTTTTCAGATGGAAATGAGAGTTCATCAGTCCATCATGTAAAATCACCAAGTGTACTCCTCATCATGTTAAACCAATTCACCAGTAAAATGTTGGCAAACCACATTATTGGTCTATGTCTCTGAACCAAAACTATGTTTCATAAATACTTTTCATATCAGCCTCGTATCATGCTTGCAGAAACGACAGGTTAGATTAGGCAACAAAACTACGAAAGATAAAAGATGGTTAGTGCTAAAACAAAAAAGTAAGAATGTCATGTAACAACAGTAAATAAACAATAGCCCTGAGTGGACCTTCTTACATAACAAGCATAAAATCAATATTTACTTTTGATTCCACACAGGCTATGAACAGCGGCCTCCTGGGTCAGAGTGCTGTGTTTGTCTGACCTGCCAACAACACTCCCACTGTGAGGAATTTAAGTTTTAAAGCGCTCCTGATTATGGATATTATGTGATATAGTATATTTACTTAAGGAAGTTAAGAGTGGTCATTTCATGCATTGAATGTCTGTGTGAGGGGGTTTGAGGAATGAGCGGGCGATGGACAAAGGTGGCTGTGAGCAGAGGTGTCTGATCCTGAAGAACAATGGGTCATCGGCCCAGGAGGGGCTTATTGGATGTCAGCCAATCATTGAGCTGATCGATGGATGTAATGTGAAACTCTTCAGACACCTTTCCAAGGAGGAATGGGTTTGAAACTCTGGGGGTTTTCAGAGCTTCTTGGAGCTTCAAACACACCAGTTTGCTGGGTGGCCTGAATTGGATCTCATTTTTCATGGAATTTATATGTTTGTTTTGTTATTGATAGTTTGATTCGGTTTGTGGCTGTTTTTATGTTTCTATAGATAATAAATCCATTAAGATTTTGACTTAAACCTGCTGTTGTGCACATGGCTGCAGGGAGGGGGGCGATTTCTTTCTGTGTCCAAAGGTTACGGCCCTAACACCACACACCCCCAGTGGATTTCTTACTTGTAATATGTAAAAGGTCAATTTAAATTTCCTCCGACCACTCAAAGTGCTTTAACACTACATTCATCCATTCATACACTGATGACAGGGGCTACCATGCAAGGTGACACTTTGGGTTAAGTGTCTTTCCCATGGACACATCGACATGGACTAGCGGAACCAGGGATCGAACAGCTGATCATCTGATTGAAGAACGACACTGCTCTATCCTGTGTCATTATAGCACTTAACTTTCAATAACAGTCGCTTAAAATACAATGTCAGTTGCTCTGACAGAACGTATACGTGGTTAGAAGAAACATACAATGGCAACATTTTTTCCTGGTGACTGGGCTATGTGTTTTAAATTGGTGGTGTGATTCTTTCAAATCAATCAATTCAGATGAAAAACGAAAGAAGGAAGAAAAATGTATTTCACTTCTTTAGTGGTGAGGCTTCCTGCAGAACCTGTGCTGTTTAATGTCCCCTCTTCAGTTCCCAGGCATTACTGCTGTGTCCCCTGCCTCCCAGCTACTCTGAACTCCAACAAGTCCTCAGCCAGCACATCCTCTCTCTCTCTCACAAACACAGACACAGACACATACACGCACACGCACACACAGCTACAGGAGTAAATGGGCTAGCATATTAACTTGCAGTGGGGGCTCATGGTGTGATGTTTCTATATGTGGAGTGGGGGAGAGATGGAATAACTTCATATATTAGTAACACCCTGAGGTTTTTTTTTTTTTCTCTTCCAGTTGGCAGGATAAACACAGCAGCACAGAGTAAAGATGTCTTGAGCTGTGGGACAGCAGATAAATTACTTCTTTAGGATTTCTATTTAAATTTATTATCCACTGACATTTTAGGGTTGTACTACAAAATCAAATTAGAAGAGGAAGAAGTGAAAGGGAAAAAATGAGTTAATTGTATGCTTTTTAAAGGACTATCCAAATATAGGTTTCTTGTCTCTTCTTTCTGTTGGAATAACTTGAGTGGAGTAGTCTGTTTTGTGTCTTTACCCTTCTACATGCTATGTGTGATGTTCTTAAATTCTCATTACATCTCAACAGCAATCAATAAACCAAATGATCTGACCAAAAAAATAAACAAATACATGGTATCGGTGGTATACTTGTGATTGTGAAACCATTGTGATTGTGAAATCACTGCGCATCACCAGAGTCTTCCCAAAGTAGCTAGCTTGACAGCTGTGAGTGTGTACAATAGCAATGTTCGTTGTTTTCAATCATCATTATCATTTTAGGGGAGTGGCTTTGAAGGAAGACCTGAAGGGATGGTCTGTTAATGTTGCCGACTTAGCAAATTGTTTGCTAGATTGGGTGGATAGTGCTGCTAGCTACTGTCATTGGAGAAGCGTTGGCAACACTGGGCAGATTTCTTTCGTTGGACAATTCTTAAAATCTAGCGTGTTCTTGCTAGTTTCTCAACATTACCAACCCTAGCTTTAAATCGGCATGTTTCTTCTTTGTGGTGAAATATGTGAACTGCTCCGATCAACCACTACCTCAGCTTCTAGGTTGATAGTAAATGACATTGCTGGGACATTTACATCAATTACTACTGATTCGTTTTGGCAAAACAAACTAACCCCCTTACAGAAAGAAATGGGTTAACGTGTAACTGGAGATGGGTTGGAATAGATGTATTCGATTAATCAAGTCCTGGTGGCCGGGTGGTTTATGACAAAAATATTCCACAATTCATGTCAAATCCCTATTAAAGATGGAAAATGTGTTCCCCTCAATATTCAATGCTAAATTGTGTCAAAACACAACTCCTGCTTCACATTGATGTACATGTGAACCAACAATACAATACAAAACAGCAGCCATGTTCAACACACAATTGCATACCAAAGTTTTGAGTTTGTTCTGAACACCAAGGCTTTACTCCCTCAGTCATTGCCACTGGATCTGCTTTATTTGTCGCTAAATTGCGTCACTGGTAACAGACCAGGTTATAGACTTTGTGTTGTTGGTCAAAACACAGATATGTTACACCATAGTGTTCACCGCCGCACCTGGGCCAGGTATGTACACATTAGTAGGTCTATGCGAATCGGAGCCTGACCAGTGAGGCTACTGGTTGGAAACATTCCCAGGATATCTATCGACCTGCTGAAGCTGGTATACCGTTATATTCACAGGGTTACTGGTCCACCCTACAACCCACTTGGTTCCAATTACTGTTTGACTTCACTCTTGCTAAGATGCTGAACATGTAATCCCATTTTATTTATTTAGCACGTCATATGCCAGGACTCAAAGTGCTTGTATAATGGCAATGTCCATGGCTCAAGTCCAGTGGTTCTCCTTTGTTGCATTTAAGTGTCTTTCTCTCCTTATTTCCTCTCATCTCTCTATTCTACGCACTATACTAACGATGGAAATGTATTTCTTTCTTCTTCTGTATTTATTTCTTCTGATTGTACTGAGCTGCTGCATTTAGGATTACCTTCAAAGCATGGACCATTGTTCATGTGTTAAAGCCAGCATGGGCTGCATAAAGCAGGGGAAGTAAAGGCGCCAGTGAAGAGGAAGGTGTGATGCCTGCCAATGAGAAGAAGTTAGGCTCAGGCAAACTCAGTAGGCAGCCCCCAGTCAACGCTGACAGGCAGCACAGAGAGAATAGGAGAAAAATAAGTGCTCCCCATCATGTTCCTTTCAGGAGAACAAAGGATTGCACTCATCGGGAGTCTGCCTCAAACTCCAAAATGTCTACTCACTTGAACACTCGCACCCTAAAACATACATCATTCCTGGCATCACAAAAACAACAGGGGTGGGAAAGTGGAGGAAGAAAATAAAATCTGAATTTCATTTCAATATGCTCTATTGAGATTTGACAGGCATTGTGTCCATGTGGAAGACTCTGTTTTCTAAATCAGAGACTCATTGTCTGAGAAGAGAAGATTTCTTTGCCTGCGGTTGAATAGTCTTTAGAACTGATTGGCAGTGATTAGCCAAAAAGAACCACTCTATGAGAATATGAAGAGCATGACAGCTGCTGGAACTTCTATTGACGCAACATGACACCTTAATTTGAGGATGGTTCAGTTCAATTCAGGAAATGTCCTCACCGGATCCAGAGTAGATAACAAAGAGCATGAAGAAAATAGCTGACCACCACCAGCAACTGACGGCATGTGCCAACTCAGGAGACAAAAGAACCTAAAATCAAATTGCATCTATGCAATCATTCAGCCTTAACTGACACTTTTGCACCCACAATATGGCCTGTGGGAGGAGGCAAAGCTCTTTAGCTCCCAAGTGCTGACAGCCATATATGTGATCTATGATATGGGGAGAACCTTTACCTGAACACAAGGGCAAGCAAGCATGGTGTTATGAGTCTCCATTATAAATACACAGCCCCTCTGTTGGTGGGCACATTATTCAGGGAGTCGGGTGCATTCATGATTTATAATTGAAATATCACCCGGCCTGAAAAGCAGACAAAAGCGGAGGATAAATAATCATATTAGGAGGAGATGCAGTGCTTGAAATTATGCATACCCTATTCCATATCCGCCCCATAAAACTGACATGAAGACCTGTAATTTTTGATGAATATACAGTGTGTTCAAAAGTAAAGTTACACAGAGAAGAGGTCTGGGGCAGCTATAGCAGCTGCTTATAAAGAACAATGTGAGATTGTTATCTGCATTTAAATGGAATAAGTCATGTTTCAACATTCCATAGGAGAGCTCATATTAATATTACATTGACAGGATCCAGTGATCTAATACAGGGTCCTACCTTCCTTTCATTTTGTCAGAGTTGGCATCTGAAACATTAAATCATGCATATGCACTGCTGAGGCAGGACGTGACACTGCATTCTGGGTCTAAACCATAACCTAGTCTCACATGCAGTCACCTGTTGAACTGTAAATCAGACCTGAAAGTATTTGCTTCCAGCAACCACATTTATGAATTACAGTCATATTTACCTATTGTGCTTGTCCCAAGGATAAGCAATTTTTTTCAATGCATCCACATTCAACATGTATGCTCACTGTTAACTGCTCACATTTTTCATGGAAACAAAAATATAAAAGCCTTAAAGCATGGTTGAAAAGATAGTTTGGGTCTTTTGAAGCGGGGCTGGATGATTCACTTATCCATGCTTGGAGAAGCAGACGGGAGTTACTGCATGGAAGAAAAGCAATGTACAGCTGTGGATGGAAGTCAGCAAGACGTATTTCAGCCACCTACATGAAAGGCTCCACCAAAAACATCAACATTGGATTAAGTTATAGTGTATGCAATATTTAGAATATTGTTGCTGGTTTACATTGCCATAAGACAGTCGTTTACTAAAGGGGAACTGAAGCCGTGATATATAGATATGTTCTCCCCAAAGCCACCAGACTCCATTTAAAAAAACTGTACTTTTACCTTGCAGAACAACAGGGTTGCTGGTCTACAGCTGCCTCTGTTGGTTAGTTTATTGGTATTATTGTGTGAAGTCAGATGAATAACACAATCTTTTTTTTCCCAGAGTTTTTGCTCAGAGTATTAACATTTTTGAATTCAACAATTCAACAACAATGTGTTTATCTAGATATCTGTTTTATCTACATAACACTGTAGTATTCACACACATCTGTCACAGTTTTAGTTAGAACTATATACTACCAAAGCAATTACTGTTTTTGTTGAGGATTTTGTTTGCTTTATATGGAGATAAGCAGATACAGTTCAACCAGCCTCTTTACACATGACAATATTTGATCCACAACAAATGGCCAAACTTTAAACTGGCCAAGGTGGGTTTAGCCTGAAGTGTCCAATTTCTCACACTACCAAAGCTGGCTCACACTACTGAAAAATAGAATTCCCCCGTCTCCTGTCAATAGCTACCACAGCCTTCATTCAATACCCAGAGTCTTGGGCAAAGCCTGCCTCCACAATAATTACTTAACTGTCAGCTAGGATTAGACGATCTTAAGCCACCCTGAGCCAATCCACAACTCCGAGAAAAAAGCTGGAGAGATACACTGTGACATCTTAGTACTGGGCCTACATTGTCTAGATGGAGACAGCCGAGAGAAGAAGACAAAACCCACACGGAATCATCTGGGATAACAAATACAACTCCCTTCTCCAAATCCCCATCTCAACAAGATCACGCTCAGGCTTTGTGCAAACCAAAGATGGGTGTAAGGGCTTTAATAATGCACTTCTCTATAGGTTGAAGATTAACATAAGACCACAGAAACTCTCTTATAAATGAGTTATTTTTTCTTTCTTTTTCATCTGCCCAAACCATTGAGGAAAGAGCCTTGCCTTGCCTTTCTTTACTATCCTCCCTATATAACTCCCTATCCATAAATAAGGAGTTACAGCGCAGGCGTAGTTCAAGGAAAATAAGGTTTATCAATCTCATGCAAGCTTCAGGTGACCTATTATAAGTATTTACATTTTTCTTAATTTAAATACAAATTTGGTTGGATGCAAAAACAACTGATTAGTGTCAATGCTGCTCACAGCAAAATGTAAATAATCATTTATGCCACATATACAGCACATATATCACTATATGTTTAATTGTATGTTGTAACCAATGTTTTCATAACATTTTGATACGTTTGCATTTCGAACGAGATATTACTGAAAAACACTATACTATACTAAACTATACTATATAAGACTAAAGATAATATACTTTTTCAGTTCTTAGTTTTTAAACACAATTCCATAGGCACCCATTGTATTTATATGTCTTTCATGAGATACGGGTCAAATCTCGATCAGAGTTATTATGAGTTGTATATATCACATTAAAGTCTATGAAGGATCATTAAGTCCTACTGTGTTTATAACTCAAAACCACAACCTCCAATTATACTTTAAAATACTCAATCCTGTACTCTGTGATTGAGCTTATTCTGGTGACATGTACAGCTGATGAGTTCTATACCGTAAGACCTGAAAGTTTGATGCAGAAGTTTTGACCTACACGTATTGTATCTTTTACCATATAATTAACCAGGAGGTAGATGGAACTCTTTGTAAGTAAATGCTTTGGCATAGGCATAATGGGGGAAAATAAAAAAATGCTTGTACATGGCCAACAGCCAAAAAAAACACAAATAAATAAACCAATGAACTGAATAATGAGTAGTCATATTAAAGTAGTCAGTCACTGTAAACCGACTGCAATCTTAAGCCAGAGCTAATCAAAGTATTTTCCATTTTCTTTTCAGATTCATCTTCAAAAATACATTAATGCTGTCAGATCAATTTAAACTCAAGGGCTCTAACATACTAAAATTGGATCTAAAAAAAGAAAATTTCTTATATAGAAATTGGCAGCTTTGTCTCAGGCATTCGATTATATCAATGTTGAACGGGCCTCTGAATCTGATATGATTAAACCAAAGAGTCAAGGATGGGGAGAGGGAACGTGGCAGAAATCAATATTTGTGGTAAATGCTTCCAAGAAGAGCGCTGAGCTGTTAGAACTCCACTCCTCCCTCTTTGTCTTTCTTATTCTTTTCTGTCTGTTTAGCCTTTATTGTGGGACTGTCAGCCAGAAGAACAGCTGCTTCTCCGGATCACAGGGTTAAAGCAGTAAGCCCGGGACCTCAGAGACAGAGACTTGTGAAAGCAATAAGCCTTGTCAGAGAACAGCAAAACCCCACAATGCTCCCCTCACACAGCCAGATCTAAACTACAAGCTCCAGCCTCGGTGTCCATCAAAGAGCGAGGGACATTCTCCCAGGCTAGCAGGAGACACTGCTCAGCGAGTCTGAGGGAGGACAGAAAGGTAGGCATAACAGACACAAGTACGGGACTGAAAGTTGTATTCACACAAATTTTCAACCTTCAAAATACAATCATACTGATGAAGGAACTGTAATACGTCTGGCCAAAGTAAAATAAAAAAGCAATAAACAAATAAAATACACCTTTTACAGGCTATTTTACGCACAGTGTGCAAAATGGCAGATATCTATATTACCGAGGGTGTAGTGGTGTCTAAGCCGTGCTTTTTGTGTTTTAAGGCAGTGAGCTTCATTGTAAGACTAATCAGCCTCAAGCCATAAGCAACATTTGTATGTGAACGTTGATGGCACAAATTGGTTTAGCAAGACAAATAAGTAATTTATTTATGCCTGAACATTGTTAGTGAAATGAATATCCGCGTAAATGATTATTGAACACATTTTGTTTTTGCCGACCATAGGAGAAAGAATAGATTTACACATTGTTTGGCTGATCTTGTGCGGACAGAGAACTTCACAAGAAATAACCTGAAATTATTTGCGTGTGGACACACAAAGGAGACCGATGTAATCATTCTAACTCTAAGTTAGTCCTCTAACAAAGCCATGTATTAATGGGTGCGAGTGACAGCAGAGCAGTGTTGATAAGATCAGGCTTTGAGATGAGATTCCAGCAGCCCTGTTTGACATGCCCCCCTAAGGGCAGCCTGGAGGCATTTCAGCAAACAACACCAGCATTTGAGGCTTTATTATTGTCCCCCGTCTGATCCGTAGCATTACTGAAAAAAATAGTCACCTTGGCTTGTGTGCTTCCTGTTTGATAACACACCTGAAGCCATCATTTGTTCTCGGGATGGCAGTTGTGAAGGATGACAAAACGTCTCTTGGTGTTTTGTTTTTGCCCCCATCTGGTGTCTGGTCCACAATGAGCGATTAAAGAGAGCGGGAATGTGGAGGAAAAGTGCTGAGGTGACAATCTATAAATTTCCTTCAGTATGAAATATGAGTCACTTTGGTCAGCTCTCAAAAGCTGCCAAGGAGATCTATTCACATTACGTTTTGAGACATTTGCCATAGCTGTGAGGTGATCTGCTCCTGGCGACAATGTGTCACTCAACAGGCAGAGGGAAGATGAACAATGTGGAATTAGCACAAAAATTGCTTTATTTAAAAGAAATTCCTTGTTAACACTACAGCAATAAATAACCTCACCTTTTAATTTGCCTCATGAGGGTCCATCTCATCTACAGAAGGTTTGGGATATGTTCAGCATAGTTTAGCAAAAACAACTGAGAGCAGGGAAGATGATGTCATAACTCCATTAAAACAAAGTATGCATGTTTTTAAGGCAGGTCATGAAAAAAAATATATATATCTATAGAAATAAGATACTGTGCTCATAGGGATTAGTTATCCAACCTTCTTATCAAAGTTATGGATGGTATTGATGATGTTTACAACTCGTGTTTACACCATCAGACAAGATGGCACTGTGTCTGTGTAAAGTGATTTACACACTGAATGAAGAGTTATGCTCAAAACACAAACTAGAGCTGAATGACTGAGGCAGAGGTGGTCATGTTTGGAGTTAAAAACACATGTGTGCATTTAATATATCAACATTAATTTATGGTACAGTTACCTTAAATTATGGTCTCTGGCAGACATGAGTCATTCATGTTTGTTTGCTTTTCAGACACAGGAACTATTAAGCAATGAATCATATTAGACTCAACTGGATGTCTTAGGTATACACATCCCTAGAGACATGGGATGCATTACAAGGGACAATTTGAATATAAAGCTGCTGATAGTTAACGTTGTTTGGAGAATTACTCATTTAATTTTGTGTAGAAAAAAAACAAATGATTTAGTAATACTTCAGTTCATCAAAATTAATTTGTCAATATTCCCAGGAGGAAAAATATTTCACTCAATGCATCCCTTATATCTAAATTTATTTTAAATCGGCACTGGTTGTCAGCAAAGTCTGATGTCAGCTGTTTTGGGACTAAAAAGCAGTTACATCAAACTCCACATTTTGCAGATCAGCCCTCAATTTCACCGCACTTTCCTCAAACATCTTCTCCACTCTCATCCTTGTGGTTCGCCCCAATGGTAGATTGTACTTTGGCTCAACAGAAGCCATCAGCTGGCTAATCTTTTCTGCTCTGGTGGCATCACAACGGTTCATCATCACAACATGCTAACACTGCTAGCAAATGAGGTGATGAGAGATTATCCCTCTTCAATCTATGTTCTTATATCAATATCTAGATCTAGATCAATCTCTCTCTCATATATATATATATATATACACATGTGCCGTTAGTTAACGCAATAATTAATTAAGGCTGACAATTATTTTATCGCGTTTTTTAATATTTATTACTAATCGAAACATTTTAACACGAGAACTGGGCAGCGAGCGGTGAACAGCTGTGTTTGTGTGGCGTCACTTCCTTCTGCTCCCGCTCTCACC
This sequence comes from Pholis gunnellus, assembly GCF_910591455.1. Lineage (NCBI taxonomy): Eukaryota > Metazoa > Chordata > Actinopteri > Perciformes > Pholidae > Pholis > Pholis gunnellus. The sequence continues at coordinate 1,284,627 of NC_136529.1, read as the reverse complement.
CCCCCCTCACTCCGTCACCGTCGGTCCCTCCTGTCTCCCACACACGCGCATGCAGTGAACAGCTGCAGTGTGGCGTCTCTTCCATCTCTTCCTGTTTCGTTCACCTACATTCCCCTCCATGTAAGTCCCTCCATGTAGAGTTTCTTATCACCCTCTATGTACCAACGTACATTTATAACAAACACCACACATATTACGGTAATCAGCGTTGCATATGTGTCTGACCAAAATACCAGAAAAAGCAAAAAGGAAATGATTCATTTAAATGATTTTTTTAGAGTTTTTAAAGTGTTTTTGTTTTTTTGTGTCGATTTGCCACTCTGAAGCAGTAAAATCATATTTTATAACTACATTTTGGGCTTGTAATCTGCGTGCCAAGTTTGCTTATGTTTTGAGCATTTTTAGCCTCTCAAAATGACCTTCGCTTTTCACGGCGAAGACTGCGTCACCACGGCAACAGCGTTCCACGAAACATCAAAAGCTTCATGAACTGGCATTATGAACTTACATTTGTGTGGAACTAATTTAATGTTGATCTGATTTACCTACTAAGAGAAACAAGCCAAAGTATAAAGACTAACTTCCTGTTACCAGTAGGTGGCGCTATGATTCAAAATTGGCCTGCAGATGTCTTCAGGCCTGGAGTCTAATCAAACATGTGAAATCTGGTAAAGATCTGCTGATGTGGAGTCAAGTTACATCAGTTCATTTGTTCATGACGAAGAATTGAAATTCACTGAGCTGCCACGTCGCCGCCCTTCAACAACTTCTTACAATCTTCTCAATGAAGCATGATCAAGGTCTTAAGGTCTTATGATGAATGTGGAGACCGGTGTCTGCATTGTACACAAATAAGTTGATGTAATGCCCAGACTTTTAAAATAAAAGCTGTGTATAAGTCCACCTCTATGCATCTTTGAAATGTTTTAATCTCTGGCATCTGTGGTGTTCTAAAAATCCCTATCCATGTTCCCAGTGTGAATCCATTCAGTAGTTCCTCCTGACATCAGCTAACTTGGAAATTATTTTACAAGCACACTTCTTAGCTGATACATAACAGCAGTTTGCACTCCAGCACTTTTCTTATAACCTCAGGCAGTAATTACTGACAGGATCAATCTTTATGTAGATCTATTCTAATTCCCCTGAATAATTGTCATTATAACATGACACTGAGCTGTCCGTCAAGCCCTCAGCAGAGTCACCTGGAGTCCCCATCCTCCCCTTTTAGTCCTTTAAAGATATGTCTCCTCTGTCCCAGTCATGCAAATCAGCCACAGGGTAGGATTGAGGTATTTAAATATATTTAAATCAAATTGAAATGTATTGAGATGAGCGGTTCTGCTGCCTGTGAGCCAAATCACAGTGATTGCTGTGTGCATATATGAGATCGTTTTCTTTACTCCTGCACCCTCACAGGAGATCTGCACAGTCTGACACCTGAGTTTACTTATCGAACACACTTTCGTAATACTTCCTTGCACTGTATTCTGACAGTCCTGTCTCAGGAACTGAAACACATCTACACTAGGTGCCATGAGTCAAGGTGTGTTCAGCCTGAGTGAAATTTATGAAAAGAAAGAAGATGGTGTGGAGGAAAATGAAAGAAATGTTACTTCCTCGTCAGTTTAAAGATGAGTCTGGCTGAGCTGTCACACAGAATTGGTGTCCTTTGTCCTTGCAAACATCAGTACTGTCATTTATGGAACACATCTAATACCGCTGCAGTATCCCAATGGCCCAATGTATGTGAAAGCAGTTGGTGTCTGAAATGGATGCATACCATTTTGTTTCTGTAATATCACTTCATGAATGGGAGAAGAGCGAGAGGGAGGTCAGACATCAGAGGAGCAGAGGGGGGAAACAGCTATAGAGACAGAATATTTTCACCTCTGACGCTGGGAATTAAGGGTTTATTATATCCAAACCAGAGTTGCTGATTGTTAGAACAGTGGAAAGACTAACCAGGACTTTTGGTGAGTTTTATTTAGTTTGTCTCTACTTTGAATGAAGTCTGTTTTACAACACGGTAAAATTATGTTTTTTGTCATTGGATGTTTTTGGCAAGTGCCATATAGCTGCTGTTTCTGGTTAAACTAAAAGGATTCTACTCTTTAAGAAAAAGGTTTATGTGTAAAGGATTCTTTCCAGAAGACACTTATAATAACAATCTGAGCCTGCTGGTTTACACTTACAAGCCTAACATTTTTGCTGCTCCATCAACATTTAAAATAGCGTCATGAATGCATACTTATTGTTTATATCAAAGACCAACTGTAACCAGTTGAAAAAGTGCCAAAGACAGACCTTACCAGTTTACAAACATGGTTAAACTGCTGCATGTTACTTATCACCCATCTGTACAATTTTAGAGGTAGGAAGGTATAGGATGATGACTGAAAAAAGGAGAGGACTGTCAATCATCTGTGCACAACCTAATGTAGTCTGTCTCAAGCAAACTACTGTAATTACAAGCCAGTTGTTATATGCTGGTATGAAAGGGATGTCCCGTAAGCCCATTTAATGACCATACTGAAATCCTCAGTATGTAGGCACTAAAACCTGTACTTTCAACCATGTACTCAACCACAACACAACCAATACCAACAAGCTATAGCCACATGAGTGACTTTCTATTTCCTGTGATTTCCTATTAGCATATTAAGAAAAGGCAGCAGAACCAGTGTCATTATCCTAAGTATCAGTTCAACCATGTAGTTCCTCTTTCGCTTCCCTAATGCTGTGTGCATTAATTTGGATTTACTCATGAAAAGTCAATGGTATTTTATGTTGATCTGTTAACCGACAGTATCTTTCTTTTCACAACCCAACAACAACCATTAAAATTGACTTTAAAAAATCTTGGCAATTACTAGCCCTATCTCTAACTTGTCTCTAATGCTACGGATTCAACAGCTAAGAAGCACTTTGTCTTTTACTCCACACTGACTGGAGCTTCACTGAGAAATCACTGAGAAACTGTAACAGGGAATAAAATTAGCACCTGCCACCTGCCAAATTCAGGGTGAATGTAAGCTGAGGCAGCAAAATAATACAGGTCATCTGCCACCATGGCATATAGTTTTTTCATTGTTAAGAAATAGTATTCTTAAAAAGCAACCTACTGTAATTCAGAATTAGTCAGGGATTAAGGATACATGATATACTCCATATTTCTACTGTCTGGGACCACTGACTCAATTTCAAAGAGCTCTATATTAACAAAGGGACAAAAAAACTGAGTAGGTGAAAGAAATATTCAGTGATCTGCCACTTTGGCAGTTGAGGAAAAAACTTATTTTTACATCGTGTTTTCTTTACTAAGCCCCACCCACTGCTGCTACTCAATCAAGCTGTCAAAGCTACCATGGAGCCCACAATGTCACTAATTGTACTCACTGAAGAAATATTATCTAATTTTTGTAAAAACAAAAGCAATTTCAGAAAGAAGCAGACAGAAGGGTCTACAATATGCGTACAGAAGTAATGTTAGCATAGACTTGCATTAATCGAGCCAAACTCCAATTAGAAAGCAAGCATTTTAAAAGTTGTTTGCTTGTCATATTAAGGCCGAACCTAAAAAAGCATGAATTCGGACTCTATAAATCTGCATCATTATGTACTGATTTCGGCATAATTTGTGACCCGTTTGTTGAAATTAAATGACAGCAAAATCTGTTGATTTTGGGTTCATACAGTTGTAGAAAACCAGCCGATGTGTGGCTTGCAGATACAGTGAATATAGCTTGGGGAAATTCACTGAGCGCCTCCGAAGGATGTTATGAATGCCGACATGACAGCGTTTGGTGTCTCGGGGTATCTGGAACTTCCACAAGTACTAAGCAGAAATAGTGGTTATTTCAGAAATGACTGATAAAACGTAGTCTACATGGAGGTAAGATCAATTAAATCGAAGTCAATCATTGTCAAAAGAGATAACCTGAAGATGAAACACATCTGATGTACAAAGTACAGATGAGGCTGTGTAGGCATGGTCTGAAGTGTGGAGGCTTTTATTTTCTTCCCTAAAATGCCCTCGCTCAAACCCGCATGTCGGGGGTACTGGCACGATGCCGGCAGAAGCGGGTGTGAATGTCTTTGATCATCGGACAACGCATTTTTCCTGCGTGGACTGTGTGACGCTGGAAATTATGTAGTGCAAATATTCCACCAGTTCCTGTATCCACTATGTGGCGCTAGAGAACACACGCAAACATGCATTTTGTTGCTCTATGTCAAGTATAGACCACATCGTGTAAATGTCATGTAAATCGGATTCAGTTTGTCACATAACGCTGTCTTCCTGTTGCCAGTAGGTGGCGCTATGACTTTGAGTGAAATTTGGCTTGTAGACATCCTCAAGCCATGACTGTTATCAAGTATGGCAAGTTTGGGACAGATTTTAGCAAATCCAGTGGAGTTACATAAGCTTGTTGTTTAATGGTGAATCACGTACAATGGCCGCCATGCCACAGATACGCCATTCCATCAAACGTAAAGCTTTGAGTAACTTTTAATTGCAAAGGTCTTTAGATTATACTGACGAAATTTGAAAAGGATCTGACAAAGTCCCTAGGATGAGTTCGTGAAAGTATAGCGACTAGAAATCAAGGGAAAATTCACACAAAAATGAAAATGGCCGACTTCCTGTTAATTTTAGAGCATTGTCCGAAAACACTTTGTTTTAAGTCTTCATGCGATACATAATCCTACCAAATTTCATACATGTAGGTCAAACGTAGCGCTGGGGCTGCGTTTTGTATAGTTACATCAGGTTGTTGTTTAACGGCGAATCACGTAAAATGGTGGCCACGCCACGGCTACGCCATTCCATCAAATGTAAAGCTTTGAGGAAATTTTAATTGCAAAGGTCTTTATATTATACTGACCAAATTTGAAGTGGATCTGACAAAGTCCCTAGGAGGAGTTCGTTAAAGTATAGCGACTAGAAAGCATGGGGAAATTCACACAAAAATCAAAGTGGCTCACTTCCCGTTCATTTTAGAGCATTGTCCCAAGACTTTTTTTAAAGTCTCCATGTGATACATGTGCCTACCAAATTTCATACATGTAGGTCAAACGTAGCGCTGGGGCTGCGTTTTTGAATATTTGCAGGGGGCGCTATCAAGGCAATTTGAAAGGGTCAAGCCAAAAAACCATATGAAATATTTATTTCCATCACCTATGCAAAGTTTCAAGGCTTGTTGAATATCCTAAGCCTCAGAAAAATAAGCTTAATTTTTCATGGTGAATGACGCGTTGCCACGGCAACAGCGTTTAACGACAAATCACAATATTCATTATAATTGTCTTACAAATTACCTTACCAAATTTGAGAGTGATCTGGGCAACTTCCTAGTCGGAGTAGATCAAAGTATAAAACTTGTCATTTCCTTGTGCCAGTAGGTGGCGCTATGACTTTGTAAAAATGTTGGCATGGAAATGTGCTCAGGCCGGACCAGCATCATGCATAACAAATTTGGGGAAGATTTAATAAAGTACCTTGTAGTTACAACAACTTCCTCTTTAATGGCGAACGGCATGAAATGTGCGTGACATGGGCGCCACATAAAACGAAGGTCGTTCAATGTCAGTACACCATTTTAGCAAGTTTTCATCATGAATGTCTTTAGATCATCTTGACCAAATTTTAAGTTGATCGTATAAATTCTGTGGGAGGAGTTCGTTAAAGGACAATGCCTGAAAACGATGATAAATGACGAAAAATGCAAAGAAATGTGAGTATTACTGCATCGCCCCCTAGTGGTTGTATGGAATAGAAATTTGAGGGTATGTTACAGGACACAATATGAACATATGCTACAGATTTCGTGAGGATAAGTCACATGGTTTTGAAGTTATATATATTGCTGTGGAAGGCCACGCTCCTATGAAATTCATTGGTCCATATATTCTTAATGCAATAGGATATCAACAAACATTTCATAACTTTTGATGATATATATCCAATAATGATTCACAGCAAATTTGGTACCAATCAGACCCAGGGTCTAGGAGAAGTGATTTTTTTTTTCTTTACAAAATTGAAAATGGCGGAACATTTTGGTAGGCGGAGCTTAGGGTCCCAAGAGGATTTTTTGTAGAACTCATTCAGTTGCTCATGTCTGTAAAATTTTAAGTCATTTGGATATACGGGCTGTCGGGGCTTGCCTTTCCAGCATCTAGGGGGCGCTAATGAGTAATTTTGTCATACTCGAGCATTGGACCCATAAAATATCAAAATGTCCCACAGTCCTGATATGCTCACCATATCTGGGGACATGATAAATACCCTTAAACGTTTTTTCATTCGTGAGAAGAAGAATAATTCCTACAGATACAATAGGGACCTCGCGACCCGACGTTGTCGGTGCTCGGGCCCTAAGAAGCTTTTTTGGCATGAATGTTAGATTTTATATTAGACCCAGACTTCCCTCTCGCCCGCAACATTTTCCAGCTCATACTGGAGGATCCCGAGGCGTTCCCAGGCCAGCTGGGAGATATAATCCCTCCAGGGTGTTCTGGATCTTCCCTGGGGTCTCCTCCCAGTTGGACGTGCCCGGAAAACCTCCAGTGGGAGGCGTCCAGGAGGCATCCTAATTAGATGCCCGAACCACCTCAGCTGACTCCCTTCGACGCAAAGGAGTAGCGGCTCGACTCCAAGTTCCCTCCTGATGTCCGAGCTCCTTACCCTATCTCTAAGGCTGAGCCCGGTAGCTTAGCAGGAAAACCAACAGCAGCAAATAAGTGACAAACTCTCCCCGCAGCGTTTAGCTGTTCCCTACTGATTCAAACAGGTCTAGAGGCAATCGCCACACAATCCCCATTTCTCCAGACCATAATTCTTGCTTTGTTAAAGAAAACAAACCCTCAAACAGAGAATCAAATGTCCGACCCTAACCTCGAGATGACGGAATGCATAGAGTCAAAATCAACGTAATTAACACAATGACAAGAACAAACTCACAAGAACCAGTCACATATATTTTTATGACAACAAAGCATGACGAATCAATCCAGCAAACCTGTGGTGCTACAACACGTATTCCACCGCACACTGAAGAGCACGAGCCATTCAAATATTATTCACAGAGGAAACAATATTAACCGTACCATAAAAACGACACCATAGACAAATGAACACAGTAGTAACGCTACTGCAGATGTAAAAACACAAAAGCAGTTCACTTACCACAGACGCTGTTCACTTAAAGACAAAGTCCATCCTCCTTTCTTTGTTAACAAAGAGTTTAATGAAGCGGATGTACAGAACAATGCGTGCGGTTCAGTTCCAGCCAGAAGTCCTCCTGCGAATGTGTTTGTTGAGTTGTAGATCCACTCGGGTCTCAGCAAAAGTTTTCAAACGCACCGTAGCTTGTAAGTGACCTGCCGTGCTATGGTGTTGTGTTGCTGCCTTGGTTAGGGTAGCGTAGCTCTAAACACCAAGACGCTCAGTTGCAAATAAAATGCATTCTTAGCCATAAAATGTGCAATGCTTCTCTGATCCTTTTCCTGGCTGGGTCAGGGCTGCTACCTGTGGGGTTGACCGACCGTTAATGCTGACGTACTTGTAGGCTACCTAGAATACTCTGGTACGTCAAAGAATACGCCCAACATGACAAACTAAAGATCTGATTCGTTGAACACTATTACAATCAACAATATTGTCCCCATATACTTGTCTGCAAAGGCTATCCAGCCTCTCTTCTTACCTAGAGACATAGAGGTGAAATCTGATTGGATAAAAGCTCTACTTAAAACAAGCTGCACTGGAAGCAGCGCTGCAGGCTGGAAGCAGAGCAACTGAGGAAGACAGTAGCTGTGCAATGAGGAAAAAAGCTATAATACATGTAGTGTATTCATGAAAAATTATAAAATAGCTATAACTTTAATTCTGTTTAGGCCAGCAGAGAAGGCTTTGCTGGCTGACGACCCAACACTGGTTAAATGTCCTTATCACGTTAATATGCATTAGGTATTGGAGCCATTTCTTGACCAAAACCTACAGTGACTTCTCACATCTTTAAAGTCCTGTCTTCATATGGAGGCCTACAGTACCAGGTATGTCCAAACTCTATGGTCAACCAAACGCAACTGCGCTTTCCATGGATTCAATACACTTTGTCACAGGGTGTGGTGGAGGACTCAAACTGACAGACTGGAACTGGAGGTCGCTGCTGCTCGGAGACGACGGCGGCCGGGTCCGGGGATAGCTGTGGCGCTGAGGTGGTGGCGGGGGACTGGGTCTGGGGATAGCTGCAGCAATGAGACGGCAGGAACTGGAGCTTGCTGCGGCGCTAGAACACAAACTGGAGCTTGCTGCTGCGCTGAGGCGGCAGGAACTGGAGCTTGCTGCTGCGCTGAGGCGGGAGGAACTGGAGCTTGCTGAGGCAGCAGGAACTGGAGCTTGCTGCAGCTCTGAAGCGGTAGCTCGATACGGAGTCGGACGGACCGCTGACCGGACACGGGGAACTGGGGTCGGTCGGACGTCCGACCGGACACGGGGAGCTGGAGTCGGTCGGACTAGTAGCTGTGCAATGAGAAAATAAGCTCATGGAAAAAAAAGGATAATACATAGTGTATTTATGAAAAATTATAAAATAGTTATAACTTTGTGATTCTGTTTAGGCCAGCAGAGAAGGCTTTGCTGGCCCTGACGGCCCACCACTGGTCACATGACATGTTTTCACTAACCAGTTCTGTGGGTTGTTTTTTGAATTTTGTCATGAATGCTTTTTTTGTCATGAAAGGTGGCGAGTCATGTCATCATTAATGCAGTAGTGTTCAGTGACTGCTCTGACACATATCTGCCAGGTTCAGTTATTTCGAACTCATTATTTCTACATCTCACATGATCACACCTGATCTCAAAAACTGAGATTTCAGAATGTAATCTGACTTTTCTCATTTCAGCAAATTGATGAAGTTGTGGTCTATCGCACCCTCAAAAAATGATAGAACAAGGAAAAGAGAGAGACATACATCACAATTACAGCAGCAAGTAGTCGTAGAAGTGGAGCTCTGTGTCAGCTGGACTGGCCTTTGTGTCAGCAAGTTAATATCCTGTCAGGACTGGATGTTCGTGCAATTTCCAGCATATGATCCAACAACACTCAGCTGACATGTTCGGTGGGTATATGTCTCTGAGGCCTGCAGAGCCAGAACGAAGAGTTAGTAGATACTACAGAATCTATGAAGGCTTCACCACATACCGTACACCGGTCTATCAGGGTTCATCAGTTAAACTGACGGTTTGGCCCAATAAACCCAACTCACTTACAGTAGTTACTTTGGAAACGTTTTTTCTTTAAAGTATGTATTTCTTATGTTGAACGTCACGTCCCTGTCAATATTGAAGCTGTTATCTTTACTTTGACCTAAATTACTTGAAAAAAGAGAATTGCTACTAATTAGCAATAATAACAAACAATAACAAAAATTTTGAATATAACAACCAACTTATTTGCAAAGTCACAAAATGTTGATTTTGAATGTATCAACAAAATCATTTATTTATTATTGTTTTTCCTACAAAATAGGCATTTGCAATACAATATAAGCCTGTACAAGCAACTAAAGCATGATTCGTGTGTGTTGTCTTTTAGGAAACCACAGCACGGTGTTAAGATTAGAAGAAGATCACAGTGTCTTAAAGCACAAGACAGGAAGTGTTAATGAAACCCCTTGAACCCTAGGCCTATTTTGAGACCTCTGCACGAAAATGTCATACCCAAACTCTAGAGAGTGTAAATCTCTAACTACAAGGTCTATTTGAATAATTGAAATGGCAAAATAACAAAAATAAATGTGAGCTTTTTTAATATGTGTACATATCATTGTATATGTTACTGGTAAATGCTGAAACGAATGTTACACACAGCTCAAATTGAAAATTTTCAGGTTCGCCCTTTTTTTTGTGCCTAAAAAGCACTTTTATTGATTTGAAATGATGCACAGGCAGGCCTAAACTCTCCCAAATCATATCACAACATGTCAGCAGTCCTTTTAAAAAAAAATTTGATAGAGTGAAGTATGCCTGAGAAATCAATGCCGGTGTACAGGTCAGCTGAGGTCAGCCAACGTCAATTCTGATTTTGGAAGCAGCCGATATAGCTGTTTTATTGTACTTTTAAATACTATCTAACTTTATATTTCACTTCTTTTATCACTAATAGTGTTCAATCTATCTAATACAGCAGTATGGCATCATTTTGAAAGCCTGGGCCATATGAAAACTTGTAAAATATGGCTCATTTTCGTCAGAATTTCAGTTTTATGTGATGTATTTGAACCTAACACAGCCTGTGATCGGCCGATTTGCATTATTCCCACAGATTTGAACCTGGAAGAGTCTGGGCAGTGTAGTCATTCGTTCTTTCAGTTGTTTACAGAATTTTAAGCCAATAAAATAATCGAAAACTGTGATCCGCCCCCATGGGTCAAATCCATTGGCCATTATTACTTATTTGTCATAGAAGCTCATCAGAGACTCAGTTTTTTTCACAGCAGGAGGAGAGAGACTGCTGCGAAATGGCCGCACGGATAAATTTTTTTTTTTCTTCGATTTTCATCCAGGAAACATCTAAAAGGTACGGAGCGTTTCAATGTTTATGATGATGGGCTGAGTTGATATCTGTGGCAGATCAATAGTAACTTTCTAACTGTTTAAAGTAGAATAATTTGGAGGCGATAGTTCGATGCAGTGTGTTCTGCTAGTGCTCCTGGATATGAAGTGTGTGTGGGAAAGTGCCGTAGATCGCGGCTGGGATCGATAACGGTGAACATTGCTCGCCTTCTCCTGGTGAGAAATAGGTGAAATTGTGGTAGTACTTGTAGTACCTTGAAGTACTTTGTGTATATATATGTTTTTGAGTGATTAAAATAGGTTACATGGTCCATTTGATCAGAATCTCTTCGTCATGTACGTTTTTTAAATATTTTAAAATATCATTTCATTCGTTCTCAAAAGTGATTTGTACTACATGTGTACAGTCTTCCCCCCCCCCCCCCCTCTACTCCCCCATTTGGGGCACTCTCGGGTGCAAGAACCAATTTTACTAACCTCAACTAAAGTGCCTTAGTTACTAAACCCAACCACACTCGGCACTCAGGACTTCAACCCTGTTCTTTGGTGTCTCTTTGCACGGCCAACGTCATTGTGACCTCCATGTGTACAATAACGTAGCATTTCTTTTCCTGGAGGAAAAGTTTCAACAGAACATAATAAAGTGATTCTTGGTCCCCCCGAAACCAAATGTGACAAAACAAATTAATAGTATAAAATCAAATTGGAGAAAAGGTTGAGAATGTAGCACCAGCCTCCATATCCATGTCCTTTTGTACCCAAGAGGAAGTATGCTTTTTGACTCATAAGAAATCCTTCATAATTAAGAAGATCTTTTTTTTTAGTTTAGTCTGTATTAACGTCACAGATCGGGCAAGCCGTTCCTCCCAATCAGCCCCCGCCAGGTTTCTCCGTCATTGTCCATGTGAGCGTTGAAGTCCCCCAGGAGAACAATGGAGTCAACAGGCGGCGCCCTTTCCAGGACCGCTCCCACAGACTCCAAGAAGGCCGGATACTCTGAACTGCTGCTTGGTGCATAAGCACAAACCACAGTCAGAGCCTTGCTCCCCGCAACCCGCATGGAACCCGAGTGGTGTCTCGTTATTGGACTTCTGTGCTAGCCACGGTTTAGCCATAACGAACACCATGTTCGAACATAAGGTGGCTCATAAGTGTACCTGGTACCAGAACACCTTAGGCCAGAGATCAATGATCGACTTTGTAATCGTATCATCTGATCTGCAGCCGTATGTCTTGGACACTCGGGTGAAGAGAGGAGCAGAGCTGTCAACTGATCACCACCTGGTGGTGAGTTGAGTTGAATCACATGGCGGGGGAACTGATTGGAAAGACGTATAACCGATTTGGCAAGCCCAAACCTATAGTGAGGGTGAACCGGGAACGTCTGGCGGAGGACCCTGTCCGGGAGGTCTTTAACTCCCACCTCTGGAAGAACTTCTCACACATCCCGAGGGAGGTTGGGGACATGGAATCCGAATGGATCATGTTCAAAGCCTCTATTGTGGACGCGGCCACGAGGAGCTGTGGCTGGAAGGTCATCGGTGCCTGTCGTGGCGGAAACCTGAGAACCCGGTGGTGGACACCGTCAAGCTGAAGAAGGAGACCTTCAGGGCCTGGCTGGCCCAGGGGTCTCCTGAAGCAGCTGAGAGGTACCGGCAGGCCAGAAGGGCTGCAGCTGCGGTGGTCGCGGATGCTCAGGAAGGGAAAGCAGGGCCTACCCCAGGCTGTTCTCAGCAGGGGGGGACTGCTGACCCGGATGGGGGACATCGTCGGGCGGTGGAAAGAACACTTTGAGGAACTCCTAAACCCAACCAACATGTCCTCTGCAGAGGAGGCAGCGCCTGAAGACCTTGGGGGGGGGGGGGGGGGGGGGGGTGTTCCTGGAGGTGTTGAGTCCGACCTCAAGTGATGCTATTTCGGATTGACAGAGGGGGTTTCGGCCTCTTGAGGCTGTTGCTCTCATTTAAGGCAGGCACACTTCCTGGAGGTATTGAGTCCGACCTCAAGTGATGCAATTTCGGATTGACAGATGGGGTTTCGGCCTCTTGAGGCTGGTGCTCTCAGTTAAGGCAGGCACACTTCCTGGAGGTGTTGAGTCCGACCTCAAGTGATGCTATTTCGGATTGACAGATGGGGTTTCGGCCTCTGGATGCTGGTGCTCTTATTTAAGACAGGCACACTTCCTGGAGGTGTTGAGTCTGACCTCAAGTGATGCTATTTCAGATTGACAGAGGGAGTGTCGGCCTCTTGATGCTGGTGCCTACCTATCACACTCTATGTGTTAAGGGAGATGCACTGAAGGTCCCAGCACTTCCTTGTAAATCTGGTTTACCAGGGGCACGAAAATCGAAAAAACGACAGTCCTAGAGCGGGATAGGCAAAATGCCCAGAAGCGCTGAAGGGTCCAGCGCTTATTCAAGTTTACCTACTCGGTTGTTTGCCTACTCCGTTGTAAGAAGCGCTAAAGGCTTCAGCGCTTGCCTGTGAAACAGGATTACCAAGGGCACGAAACGTTAGAGCGGAGTAGGCAAATCAGGGCAGAAGCGCTGAAGGGTCCAGCGCTTATTCAAGTTTACCTACTCGGTTGTGACCACTTTTGGTCGATAGTAACCAAGCCACCTTGTGCACGATATCAGAAACCCAGTTTTTAAAAATATGTCTATCATGAAAAGTCAAGGACTACTCGAGGAGAACACATCCGACAAAGTGCAGAGCTCACTGGATCATGTCGGCAGCACATGTCGGTGTGTGTCTGGTTGTATTTGTATACAGTTTACAAAAAAACGTCAAGAGTATCACACATATGAGGAGGATGATGCCTCAAGGACCGCCTTAAACGAGCTCCTCTCAGGCGATGTTTGTTGTCGGCCGTTGCCGTCGAGTGGCACATCAGCATGCCGAGCTCAGCACGTTTGTCAGCCTGGTGGTGGTTCTTCACCTGGAACCAGAAAAACGAAAAGAGGATCAGCAAAGTGTGGTAGTGAAGCACCACATGGAGAGTGAGTGAAACAAATAAACTTACATAGCCGGAGACTGCGGTTCGTATGTCAGTGAAGGTGGGCTTCCCGGGCAGGTCCATCTCCTTCCACACATTCTGCATGTAACGAACGAGGTTCCTCACCGGCCCGCGACCGCTCGTGATGAGCAGCCACTTGCTCTTTGTCTTGCACTTGGCCCGCAGCCGGAGCCATCTCTCCAGCCAAGCAAACTCCTCACCTGTCAGAAATATTTGTGCCGGTCCGAAATCCCGGCTCGTCTTGTGTTGCTCAACAGATATCACGTAGCCGTCTCCCTCCGCCGCGTCGCCATCAGTCTCAGCCTTCAGCACCTCATTCACGGTCATGTTCGTCAGGACGCCTGGCCGATGGCCATATATGCAGCAGACCAGTGCGGACCAGTATCCGTAAAAGGTGTCCCACACGGAGATGCGGTTGTCGGCCTCCATAAGCTCTGCAAACAGAATAAAAACAAATCATCTTGGAGAGAGACCCACACACGGGTGCATTTCTATTTCTATCTCTGTCTTATCTTACCCAGTGTCCTGGGGATCCTCTCCTTGCACATTTGCTGGCACCTGTAGAGGCTGACCCTGGAGACGACTCTCATCATCTTACCAGCTTTGACCCGCATCTGGTGCAGCACCACCTCGTTTGAGAGGCCAGCCGTGACTGACTTCAGGGCCCTTATCACGCTCGTTATCTCTGCGCTGGAGAGGCGAGAGTTGGGGTCCGGGGTCTCCGAGAAGTAGACGCAGAACTGGCGCATGTTCTTCAGATAATAGTTGACAGTGGTGACTGTTTTCCCCTCGGACCGTAGGTGGCTGGGGTAGCTGCTGAAAGAAACACGGCTATTTGTTATCAGTCCTGTGCCTTGGTGCATGGGGGGGGGGGGGGGGGGGGGGAAATACACGATTCACACAGAGACTTACCGTCTTATGCCGTCCATGTCGTGCAAAAACCTTCAGGTGGCGAGTTCTGTTTTCCCATGTGAGAGGAAGGAAATAAACAATTTGATTCTCCCACATTTGGCCGACTCGTTATCTCTCTTCTTGTGGGAGGGTGCACCCCCTTCTTGGTGTTTCTGGAATTCCTCCAGGAAGGCAACTGCGATGAGAAATTCAAAATGATTACTACTGAACTATGATAGTACCAGGGGCTACTATCACATGTGTGTGAGCTCTTACCTATCGACTCAGGAAGGCTCCTCACGCTGCTGCCCCCGGAGGAGGCTCATGGAACTGGGTCATCCTCTCCAGGTGGTGGTGGTGGTTGTTGCGATGGCGGTGGCTGGCTCGCAGCTTGGGCCCCAGGGGTACGCCGGTATTGCTTTACCAACCTTTGGTTGAGTTTGAGAGCTCTGGTGAGGGCCAGTTCAACATGGCCGACCCTCCTCCTCAGCCGCCTGTTCTCTTCAGAGGTGTGCTCCGCCCCCGCCACCTCCTCCCCCCTCGGCCGGTGCTCGCCCTCGTCTACCGGCTCAAGGTCCAGCGTCGTCGTCATCGGAGTGTCGGGGTTGGAAGCTCTCAAGTCGGTGAGCTTAATCGTTGCTCGATATTTCGTAGATGTCTGGTGCGTCTCCCGTGCATCTCGGTCGAGCTCCGGGTGGCCTTGCACTATGTGCCTGTCCAGTCGCTTGCTGTGATGGCGGCAGCCCGATACTGGGCATTTCTCTTTTCGAATGTTCACCCTGCCCGTAAAGAGCACCACCAGTATCTTCCTCTCCGCGGGGTTGAGGATTCCATGCCCGCTTTTGAGGTGGTGGGGCATGGTCGCACACACCTTCTCAAAGAGAGGGCAGCGGTTCACGAGCTTCGTTCTGGTCATCTCTGGTAGAAGATGAAGTAATAGACATGTTGAAAGCAGATCCGCGTGCGTCCTTCCTCGCTCTCTGTGTTGTCTGCTGTTGCTGCGAGTCTCCTGCCGATATATCAGCAGGTGATTCGAATCTTTGTCACGAGAGGCCCCGCCCGGTAGTTAAGGCCCTAGCCGTACTTGGGCAGACATGTCATGAAAGGCCCCGGTCGCCATCCGGTAGGCATGTCATGAAAGGCCCCGGCCGTACTCAGAATGACGAGTAACTAAACGACCGCCCAGTCAGTCCCGGTCCACGGTGCCCTCCCTTACATCACCTATGATTACGAACTCTGGGTCATGACCGAAATGACAAGGTCGCGGCTACAAGCGGCCGAAATGAGTTTCTTCCGTAGGGTGGCCAGGCTCAGCCTTAGAGATAAGGTAACTTGGAGTCGAGCCGCTACTCCTTCGCGTCGAAAGGAGTCAGCTAAGGCGGTTCGGGCATCTAATTAGGACGCCTTCCACTGGAGGTTTTCCGGACACGTCCAACTGGGAGGAGACCCTGGGGAAGACCCAGAACACCCTGGAGGGATTATATCTCCCAGCTGGCCTGGGAACGCCTCGGGATTCCCCAGTATGAGCTGGAAAATGTTGAGGGCGAGAGGGAAGTCTGGGTCAGCCTGCTTGGCCACCGCAACCCGACCCCGGATAAGCGGAGGAAAATGGATGGATGGATTAACGTCACAGTTCAGCTTGTGATCATTCAGTTTCGAGAGTACTGGGGCCAAAATGACAACAAATACTGTCACTCATGTTTTATATTCGTTGAATTGGTAAAACAAAATCCTCTTTGTGTATATATGTATTTAAACTGTTATAAATAACCTCTCTGAAAAAACATTGCCATGTGTTATTTAAAACCTCTTGGGAGCCCCATTTGGGGTACAGAGCGAGATTTTTAATCGAAGAGAGCATTGTAGAAATCAAAGTTCATAAAGAAATTTAAAAAAGGAATTACATTTTTTTTTTTTTTATCGAAAAAAGTCTCCTTAATTTAATCATGTTAACCATTTTACACACTGCAAACACCATTATAAACTATTCTACTAACTAACTAAGAAGATTCACCACAATATCATGCATTTTACACCAGAAACAGCAAGACAACAACTCAGAAAATGCTTCGTAAACCGGAACAATTGCTTCACCCTTAGCATATCACATAGCGAACAAGACTAGCATTTCACACAGAGTTCAACAGTAGCGTCCAAATTACTCTCCGTCAAAGTGTTCAGGAGTTACAGCCAACAAGCCACAGAAAGCACAACTCCCACACTGCGAAATATTATAACTGTATCATACCTTGAGTTGGTTTTCAGGTCCAAAACGGGGAAATTCCAAATTATTCCGTATAGGTAATATGTTCGTCTGCTAAGTGTGTACCTCTGGAACTTAACCTCTTCCACTCCCCCCCCTATTTTGGAGCAAAAACGCCTAAAATGACATACCCAAATGAGAATGGCTATAACGCCTGAACCACTCCGACTATATGCATCAATGGTGTCTTGCCAGAAAGAAAACCCCCTATAGTTTATTGTGAAAGTGTCAGAAAACATGTAGGTCATACAGAAACAGAGCAGTGGGCTTTTGAAGTCAGTCAAAATTGAAGATTTTTGTCCTCCGAAAATAAATACTTTCAGTATAAATAACTGTCTGTGGCTGTATCTGTACCAGTAAAGGACAGTATAGGGTTGTAACTACACTATCAGTGAACAACTGCCTCAAATTTGAAGAAGATTGGACAAAGTATGACCACTCTACAGTGTTTCTTCCATGAAGAAATCCAGGCGGAGCTCTAAAAGGACATTTTGGAGACACAAATGGACACATGGTAACCAAATGATATTCTGACACACTAAAGGTGTTTTTTCCTTTACATTTTGATATATTTCATCAATTAGAGCTAAAATGCTCAGAAATTTAGAATTTCCAACTTTTCAATAGATTTTTGATATTACCAATGTGTATAACTGTGTAATAACCACCAATAGCAATGCAAAATTGACTCCAAGTGGAGCAGATTTATTTAGAAAGGAAAAAAGGCATAAATATATTACACATCACACATCACACATCAAACATTTGGAAACAACAAATGTTTGATACAAATGTTTTATTCCCCACTTGGTTGGCTTTAGTGGTAAATACTGTTTGAAACTTATTTACCACTAAATTACTATTTACCACTAAAGCCAACCAAGTGGGGAATAAAACATTTGTATCAAACATTTGTTGTTTCCAAATGTTTGATGTGTGATGTGTAATGATATTACGAACAACAGTGAGGTGGAAAAAAAGCTTGAACAGCTGGAAGGGTGACCACCTTGAATCCCGGCTGACAGTGGGGCCACATGGATTATACGGGTGAAAATTGTGTGGGAGAGGCTGCGTGTCAGGGTTAGATGTCTCAAACCATTGTGCTGTCTCTTCCTCTTCACCTCTCCTTTGTGTAGTGGTGGTCTGTGCAGGAGGTGCTGATGGGGCCGTTGACACACTTCTACGACCTGTGCTCAGTGCGGGTTTGGTCAATGGCTTTGCTCTTTGTCTTGAACGTGTGAGCTTCAAGGGGGGTGCTGGAGATGCAGGTCTTCTCTTTGTCCCGGATGGTAGTGGGGGAGGGACTGACGATGATGGCCCTGGTTGCTGACTGAGCCCAGGTGGTTCATCTGTGTCCTCCTCATCCAGACTGTTAGAAAAGTTTTAGAATGAGTTGGTATCACTACTGTAATAATAATTCTATTCACCAATTTGTAGCTCCATGCAAATATAAAAACTCCATGGGACAATACAGTAGAATAACAGTAATAGTACAATAATAGCATGCAAAATACTTGTAGTCACAGATGAAACACATACCGTGACTTTCTTTTATTTCTTGGTTGGGTGGCAGCAGGAGAGGCCCGTGGAGGCTCCCAGTCATCAGCCTCATCGTCTTCCTCATAGACACTGAGAAAAAGAATAAACAAGATTATAATTAGTTTATGCAACTTCCAATAAAAATAATTGTTTCAGCTAGACTGCTAGAAGACAAGTAATAACTACTCAAATGTGGTCAAATAAACAAAACATCCTAAACTCATACATACAATGGATAAATAGCATGTGGAAGAAGTATGTCTCTCCACCAAAAGCGACTATGTAGCAAACAACACACACCAGAATAGCATAACGATATATAACACATGTGAAACATGAAATAAATATAGAAATCTTACTTGTCTTTGACCGGATCAATCCCACGCGCAAACAAATCCTCCTCGTCTGTGGCATCATCCTGGTCACTGTCGGAGGAATCTTCAAACACCTTTTGCAGTGCTTCTTTGACGGAATACTTTGATTTCCTTGTATTTTTAGCCATTGCAAATTTAAAAAACGAAGTATCTACGGCCGAAGACGTGGTCTCTGTGAGTAGCAGACTTGTTGTGCGTAAATGCGCATGGATGCGTATGCAGGTAGCTCCGTTACGCGAGACTGTATACGCCCCCAGGAAAGCTCGATTTGCACATGCAATACATCGTTAGAAAGCCTGAAGTCTCCTCTAGACGAAGGGCTTGACATGCCTAAACGTATCGCTAGCAGTTACTAATGTAATGCACACAAACAAAAACAGAGCAAATCCACGTTTTCAGGGCAGGTAAAGATAGCTCGGTCTCCTGGCTTCAATACATTACTGTCAGTGAACAAACAACGCTGAGCCTGATGCTAACATAGTGCACTGTTAAAAACAGGCGTCATGATCGCCAAAGTCATTTTTAGACACAGACACACCATAAGGAAGCATCAGAAAAGAGCTGCACATGAAAAGTGAAAAATATGACCGCGTTAGTTGACGGCTTATGAAAGAATAAGATTAGGTTTACACTGTAATTACCTACCTTTTCTGCAGCCCCTAGTTCCATGGTAACAGCCGCTAGAACATACACTGGTAAATTCGGGTCTGTATCTTTTTTTTGTGTATCTTTCGCCGTCCAAATGCTGCAAGACCCGACTTGCAGCGGTCATGGCAACTTTGGACAGTGTGTTTGGAATGCATTTGTGAAAAATCCATGAGAAATAAAAGAAAATCGATGTATTCTTTACAAAGATGAGGGTTCTGTGAACACAGTGATACCAAAAACATGCATGTTTTTTAACGGATTTTTCATGAGTAAGCCGTAAGAACGGAAGGGGAGGGGATTGCGGACGCCGGCGTCCTCGCGGAATTAAAGAGGTTAAAATGGCGTTTCTCCATTTATCTGAGCCAAAATGGTGGTCAGAATGTCGGCGGCGAATCATACAGGGGGTTTGGGGGCTGACCGCGGCACGGTTTTGGAGTTTTATTGGCTGAAAATTCTGTCAATCACTTAATGGAACAAACGAGTGTCTTCCAAATAAGCACCCGGATCTAAAGAGTGGTCACATGACAAGATCCGCCCGGCAGAGCTTGAGCAAGAGCTCCAGACAAACAGACAGAGACGAGGAAAATGCATGGAGGAGAGATATGAGAGGTCAAAATGGGTCATAATGATGCCAAAATGATGCAAAACAGCTCTGTTATGATAGATTGTATGATCAGAAAAAGAGAGAGGTAGGGAAATATACATGGATATAATTGGCAGTTTGACAAAAAGCAGATACATTCCCAGATACATAAAGTGGACAGTTAGTGCACTGTGGTGCTACGTTTGGCTTAATTCTAGCCTAAATTACGTTTGCCAGAATGTATCACAGCTTTGAAAGTAACAGCATTAGCAAACAAATCCCTAGGAAAATCTTTGACACAGACTCCATCCCTGCATGTTTCCCCATTTAGTTTCCACTACCCCGCATTACCTGAGGGAAAGGTAGATGAATAATAGCGAGCAGTGTCCAGTAAGGTTTGCATTTGAGACTTTCTGACAGCAGCAGACTTTGGGAGAAAATGGAAGGAAAGTTGGGAGGTTTGGTTCATCTTCGTTCTCCCACCAATCTCCAGTTGGCAGACAGAAAATAATGATAACAACCCCCCCCCCCCCCCCCCCCCCTTTATCTCCCACCTGGGGGACAAGCACTGCATGGTGCCGTCACATGTCTCCTTCACACGCTAATCACTTTAACTCTTGGACATGATTATTTATGAGGGACAATCCACGGGCGGATACTGTATTAAACCATAATTGTGTTTGCGGTTTTAAACGGGTTACCTGCTAGATTAAATTTAAAAGTCAAATGGTTTTATGCAGCACAATGCAAGTGAAGCAAAACAGTTGTGTGTTTACAGTTTAGCAGACAGAGG
Source organism: Pholis gunnellus (assembly GCF_910591455.1). NCBI lineage: Eukaryota > Metazoa > Chordata > Actinopteri > Perciformes > Pholidae > Pholis > Pholis gunnellus. Next base: position 1,263,935 of record NC_136529.1, on the reverse strand, counting down.
CTCTGAGGCTCTTTGCCAACACTGAAGACTTCTTGAACTTTTAATGAAAACCATGTTGCAATTTATGTGACTGGCAGGTAGTTTGTTGGTTTCCACCTGCCCTGGGAAGATTAAAGGTGCATTGTGTCTATTTGCGACACGCTCCGTTTGTCTTCTTGACCACACAATAAGCCACATTGAGTAATGGGCCCCGGGCAAATTAAGAAGCTTGATTAACTCTCCAATATACATCGTGTCTTCACAAATGGTGTCTTTCTTTGCTCTAATGGAGTCTCTAAAGAGCTTATGTGGATAGAGTTTGTGGTGAGTGTAGCCTAAAGCACAGAGAGGCGGCTGCTGCGAAGAGAAAGCTCTGTGGTGAAGATGCTGGAGCCGAAATGCAGTTAATGGCTTGGAAGGCAAGCTCGTTTAGTCGCATCTGCAGCGTCCATGCTTAATGATGATTACACCAGCCCTCCTTACTGCAGGCCTCCAAGCTGTACACAGCAGCCTGTGAGGGAGTAGTACACATCAAATCACACTCACTTCATTATCACTGCAGAAATTCTATTTTACAAGTCATTTGGTCTTTTTACTAAATCCTCAAAATATTATTTTCTTAATACAACACACTTAGATTTGTTCAGCCTTAACAAACTAACATGTGATTTACTGGAAATGCATCAGTATCTTTCATATAAACAGAATAACAGATCACAACACTCCATTGGCAGATTTTGCCAGTTTTATGCTCATTTTGTCCCATCAACTTCGCAAATATGGAATTTTGTAATCATATCCAGTGAAGAAAACAAGCAAATCCTGGTATTGGAGAAGATTCAATCTTGCAGCAAGGAGATCTTGGAGATGAATCCATCTGAGACTGAGGTGTCAGTTTCCTTTTCAAAATAAACCTCAGTGTTCACAAGGAAAGTAAACTTCCAATGTAGGTTTACTTATGCAACAGAACAACATAGTTAGGCTTAGAAAAGATTGTGGTTTGGGTTAAAATGACTATGTCTGTTATGTAAAATAACTTTGCTTGTTACGTAACTGGCTCTAGTCAAGTACAGAAATTATGCAACACAATTATGGTGAAATAAACTGACCTTTCACATGAGACACGAACAGAAATCTCTTGAGTGGAAGTCCAGTGTTTATTGACCCGTATATACTTGTCCCACCCGTGCTTTGCAGACTTTCTTGCTCTTTAAACTACAGTATGTCAGTTGCTCTGACCATGTAATAATGATAGGGATGGGTTTACACTGGAGTTCACTCCTACAAATGCTAAAGCTTGCCTCGGTGCGTCAGTATAAGACGCCGAGACAAAATAAGCTCTTTAATGAAAAAACCTTGATAATATCTAAAACTGTTTAACTGTGCTACATTCTTTAGAAAGATGGATTGGTTTTCTCTTTGTTTAAAAAAGAAATATATATAAAATATATAGTGATTTGCTGCGATGTCAGCATCTCAATTTGATTTGCATTAACATAGATTCACACGTTTCAAACAGCTAAAACAATTTGGTTATGTAGAGGCTCATAGTGTGAGTCCAATGAAACAGGCGAGTGGCCTAAATAAAAATGTAAAAAAATGTGGCTTTGATAAATTAAAGAATAAAACAGTTATTTCAGTACAGAGAATTCAGGCAAGGTCATCATTTTGGAACCAGCTGTTCCATTGTACTTTTATATACTATATAACTATATATTTCACTTGTTTTATCAATAATATTGTTCAATACATCTAAATCCAGCAGTTTGGCATCAATTTGAGAGCCAGGGTCCTCTCAGATCCATTCTCGTCTGACTGCAGTCTTCATGTGTGAAGACATGATTGGTCAAATTCAGACTATGACACCTCTTTCAAAACGTCAAAGTCTCAGGGAGACACTGCGCATAAGCTGGTGTTGATTGACAGAATCTTGAGCCAGTAAAAATCCAAAATTCGCCGCCCTGCTCCGTGCGTAAAACCGATTCACCGAAAACACAAATCTCTACCCCCTGGTCCCCCAGGCTTGTTTTAGCCCCCCTTTCACCAGGAAACAGTTAAAAAAAACACCGGATATACATAGCAACACTGTAGCTTTGCCGTGAATGGATTATTGGACCTTTTTCTTCATGATTCTTCTCAAAGTAAGGAGCTTTCACATTTTCTTCTGCCGCTGAGTGGCTTGGTGTTGTGGTGCTTGTTGGCTTGTATCTCTGTAATTCTTTCACGGAGAGAAATTCTGAAGATATCTCTGGATTCGTGGTCGAATTCTCTTGCTCCTAGACGTATTGGTCGGCCATGCTAGTTGTTAGCTCTTTGTTCGTAGCCTTCTCCGGAGTGCGAAGCTCGCCGACTCATGGCGAAAAATACGTAATAGTGGAAAATCTTCATAGTTAGTTAGTATAATGGTGTATAATTGTGTTTGCAGTGTGTAAAATCGTTTACATGATTAAGTTGCTCAGAATTTCTTCGTTAATTCGGTATATAGCATGTGTGTAGCATTAATAATATTTATTTATGAAAAGTCTATTCTACGACCAAATGTCGGAACCGAGCGAACCCCAAATGGGGCTTGTCCGAGTCCAAGAAATTATTAAATTATGAATAGTAAACTAGTTAATAGTTATTTTACTGTTAATAAACAATGGCATGATAATAAATATCAACTTATTATTAGTAACATTATCATTTTAATGTTATCGTAATTGTGTGTTATTTAAAATTAGTTTATATTTAAATAAAGTAGCACTAGCTTTGTAATGTTTATCGGTGTTTTACAAACACAAAGTCTTCTCTGCATAGATTTAAGTGTGCGGATATCTATTCTACCAGTTTGAGTTTTTTGATATTTCCCGCCTCTTATTTAAGATAAGGCCAGGTGAAGCGGTGGTTATCCTGCATTTACAAACAATTTTTGAAAGGTATAAAAATGTATTTGGTTATCATTAAAAAATACTGAATAAAGAATATACAATGTTATAATGTGTGAAACAATAAACTGTTAAAGTTTTGAATCATAGCATGACTAATATTAGTTAAAAATGATTAATTATCAATTAATTGTTTGTTAACATTAAAGTTATTACCAACTTAAGTTAAATTAACTATCATTTTACCAAATATTAATGAATAGTTATTACCTATTTTTATGGAAAGTGTTACATTACACTCTCAATTGAGCTGCAGTAGAAGGACACTAGCAGGTTGACTTTTCTGAGTGTTCCAAGCTGTGTCTTCTTAACCAGAGAGTTTATGTTAGTTGACCACAAAGCAGTGTCTGTAACGAGTAAGTGGCCTCACACATCAATAATTAATGACCAACATGCTCCCTTGCACTGTTGTCCAACATTGTTGATGCAACCTATAGACTGTATAAAACATGGACATAGTCTCCCTACTTTCACCTATAGGTTTCTCAAGAATCAAAATGAAGCTCAAAGTGGGCGGCTCCGCACGTTGAAGTCTATTGGACTCCCCTGCATGTTGAAAAATGACACTAAAGGGGTCCAAGCATATTAAAAAGTAACATGAAAATGTCTGTATTTTACGAGTTGAGTTAACATGTTGTGTACGCTGACCACATCCAGCGATGTCACAGTTCACGACCACATCCAACAGAGATGTCACAGTTTACCAACCACATCTAGCGATGTCACAGTGTCCCGACCACATCCAATAGCGATGTCACAGTTCACTGACCACATCCAACAAACATTCAATAGCGATTTCACAGTTTACCAACCACATCCAACATGATGTCACAGTGTACCAACCACATCCAATAGTGGTTCTTGACCATGCCGCAAGTTGCACTTTAGGTAAGTGTGTGCCATTCACTTTTCAGAATTCTTGTCAGTATGTAACTCAGACAAATCAAGAGCAGTTGAAGAAGTTTCATTATTTACCACAAATGGTAATTGATTGATTTTCCTTTGATAAAAATAAATAATAAGAAATAAGATTAGGTCCTTCTACATAAAGGAATTTAAACTCTCTTAAATTCCTCTTCTATCACTGTGAACATGGAGAAAGGGGGAGTGGGGGTTGGGAAATAAGAGATTTTCCATGAAGCCAGATGTGCCACTTCCATCGCTCAAAAGCTTGTTTTTACAATTCACAAAGTCTTCAGAAAGCAAGATGTGAGGACTGGCAGGTTGAGATGAAATTGGAAAGGGGAGATGGCGAGAAGGCAGGTTGGAACTTGAAAGTAAAAAGAGGGAAAATAGGAGAGGAGGGAGTGAAGTGGAGATAGTGAGGAGTGCTACAGCGGAAGTGGCAAGGGGCAGCGAGACTGAAGGTGTACATAACTGTATGATGTGAAACTGTCACAAGAGTTTTGCGGAGATAAACAGAAAACTCATGGCGCAAACTTGAGGATAGATAAATCAAAAAGCTATCCGCTTTCTCCAGGCGCTTTCTCTTAAAACTGATCCTCTTTTCTATTTAGGGCCCGAGCACCGACGTAGTCGGAGCGGAGGACCTATTGTAATCGTAATGTTTATTAGGGCCCGAGCACCGACAATGTCGGGTCCGCGAGGTCCCTATTGTATCTGTAGGAATTATTATTATTAGGGCCCGAGCACCGACAATGTCGGGTCCGCGAGGTCCCTATTGTATCTGTAGGAATTATTATTATTAGGGCCCGAGCACCGACAACGTCGGGTCCGCGAGGTCCCTATTGTATCTGTAGGAATTATTAGGGCCCGAGCACCGACAACGTCGGGTCCGCGAGGTCCCTATTGTATCTGTAGGAATTATTATTAGGGCCCGAGCACCGACAACGTCGGGTCCGCGAGGTCCCTATTGTATCTGTAGGAATTATTATTATACCCTATGATGAAAAACCGTTTAAGGGTATCTGACATGTCCCCAACCTCCACCATTTTGAATCTTGTAAAAATAAAAAATAAATCACTTCTCCTAGACCCTGGGTCTGATTGGTACCACATTTGCTGTGAATCATTATTGGATATATATCATCAAAAGTTATGAAAAGTTTCTTGATATCTTATTGCATTAAGAATATATGGACCAATGAATTTCATGAGGAGTTGGCCTTCTACAGCAATATATATAACTTCAAAACCATGTGGCTTATCATCACGAAATTTGTAGCATATGTTCACATTGTGTCCTGTAACATACCCTCAAATTTTTATTCCATACAACCACTAAGGGCCGATGCAGTAATACTCTCATTTCTTTGCATTTTTAGGCATTTTTCATTGTTTTCAGGCATTGTACTTTAACGAACTCCTCCCACAGAATTTATACAATCAACTTCAAATTTGGTCAAGATGATCTAAAGACATTAATGATGAAAAGTTACTGAAATGGTGTACTGACATTGAACGACCTTCGTTTTATGTGGCGCCCATGTCAGGCACATTTCGTGCTGTTCGCCATGAAAGAGGAAGTTGTTGTAACTACAAGGTACTTTATTCAATCTGCCCCAAATGTGTTATGCATGATGCTGGTCCAGGCCTGAACACATTTCCATGCCAACATTTTCACAAAGTCATAGCGCCACCTACTGGCAAAAGGAAATGACAAGTTTGATACTTTGATGTATTCCGACGAGGAAGTTTCCCATATCAGTCTCAAATATGGTAAGGTAATTTGTAAGACAATGATGATGCTTCATCATGAATATTGTGAGTTGTCGTTAAAAGCTGCTGCCGTGGCAACGCGTCATTCGCCATGAAAAATGAAGCTTATTTTTCTGTGGCTTAGGATGCTCAACAAGCCTTGGAACTTTGCACAGGTGTCATAGGTGATGGAAATAAATATTTCATATGGCTTTTTGGCTTGACCCTTTCAAATTGCCTCGATAGCGCCCCCTACAAATATTCAAAAACGCAGCCCCAGCGCTACGTTTGACCTACATGTATGCATTTGGTAGGCACGTGTATCATATCAAGACTTAAAAATAAATGTCTTGCGACCATGCTCTAAAATTAACAGAAAGTCGGCCATTTTGATTTTTGTGTGAATTTTCGCATGCTTTCTAGTCGCTATACTTTAACGAACTCCTCCTAGGGACTTTGTCAGATCCACTTAAAATTTAGTCAGTATAATCTGAAGACCTTTGCAATTTAAAGTTACTCAAAGCTTTAAGTTTGATGGAATGGCGTAGCCGTGGCGTGGCGGCCATTGTACGTGATTCGCCATTATATAACTCCACTGGACTTGCTCAAATCTGTCCCAAACTTGCCATACTTGATAATAGTCACGGCCTGAGGATGTCTATGAGCCAATTTCCACTTAAAGTCATAGTGCCACCTACTGTCAACAGGAAGACAGCGTTATGTGACACACTGAATTGGATTTACACAATGTTGTCTATACTTGATATAGAGCAACATAATGCATTGTTGGGCGTGTTCTCTAGCGCCACATAGTGGATACAGGAACTGGTGAAATATTTGCACTACATAATTTCCAGTGTCACACAGTCCAAGCATTAAAAATACGTCTTAACTTGTGGGCTCGCTGTCTGATGCTCGCAGATATTTATGGCCGCTTCTGCTGGCATCCCGCCAGTACCCCCGACGTGCGGGAGGATGCGAGGGCCCGTACATCGCTGCTTGCAGCTTTAATTATTCTTATTCCCTCCAATGAAATGCGTTTAAGGGTATGTGACATGTCCCAAACCTCCCCATATTTGGCGAGCATATCAGGACTGCGGAAAATTTTTATATTTTATGGGTCCAATGCTCAAGCATACAAAAATACTCGCTAGCGCCCCCTAGAAGTTGGAAAGGCAAGACCCGACAGCCCGTATGTCCAAATTACTTAAGATTTTACAGACATGAGCAACTGAATGAGTTCTATAAAAAATAATATTGGGACCCTAAGCTCCGCCTACCAAAATCTTCCGCCATTTAGAATTTTGTAAAAAAAAAAAATAAAACACTTCTCCTAGACCCTGGGTCTGATTGGTACCAAACTTGCTGTGAATCATTATTGGATATCTATCAGCAGTTATGAAAAGTTTGTTGATATCTTATTGCATTAAGAATATATGGACCAATGAATTTCATGAGGAATTGGCCTTCTACAGCAATATATATAACTTCAAAACCATGTGGCTTATCATCACGAAATCTGTAGCATATGTTCACATTGTGTCCTGTAACATACCCTCAAATTTTTATTCCATACAACCTCTAGGGGGCGATGCAGTAATACTCCCATTTCTTTGCATTTTGAGGCATTTTTCATTGTTTTCAGGCATTGTACTTTAACGAACTCCTCCCACAGAATTTATACAATCAACTTCAAATTTGGTCAAGATGATCTAAAGACATTAATGATGAAAAGTTACTGAAATGGTGTACTGGCTTTGAACGACCTTCGTTTTATGTGGCGCCCATGTCAGGCACATTTCGTGCCGTTCGCCATGAAAGAGGAAGTTGTTGTAACTACAAGGTACTTTATTCAATCTGCCCCAAATATGTTATGCATGATGCTGGTCCAGGCCTGAGCACATTTCCATGCCAACATTTTCACAAAGTCATAGCGCCACCTACTGGCAAAAGGAAATGACAAGTTTTATACTTTGATGTACTTTGACTAGGAAGTTGCCCAGATCAGTCTCAAATATGGTAAGGTAATTTGTAAGACAATGATGATGCTTCATCATGAATATTGTGAGTTGTCGTTAAACGCTGTTGCCGTGGCAACGCGTCATTCGCCATGAAAAATGAAGCTTATTTTTCTGTGGCTTAGGATGCTCAACAAGCCTTGGAACTTTGCACAGGTGTCATAGGTGATGGAAATAAATATTTCATATGGCTTTTTGGCTTGACCCTTTCAAATTGCCTCGATAGCGCCCCCTACAAATATTCAAAAACGCAGCCCCAGCGCTACGTTTGACCTACATGTATGCATTTGGTAGGCACGTGTATCATATCAAGACTTAAAAATAAATGTCTTGCGACCATGCTCTAAAATTAACAGAAAGTCGGCCATTTTGATTTTTGTGTGAATTTTCGCATGCTTTCTAGTCGCTATACTTTAACGAACTCCTCCTAGGGACTTTGTCAGATCCACTTCATATTTGGTCAGTATAATCTGAAGACTGTTGCAATTAAAAGTTACTAAAAGTTTCACATTTGCTGGAATGGCGTAGCCGTGGCATGGCGGCCATTTTAAGTGATTCGCCCCTAAACAAGCTGATGTAACTCCACTGGAATTGCTCAAATCTGTCCCAAACTTGCCATACTTGATAATAGTCATGGCCTGAGGATGTCTATGAGCCAATTTCCACTTAAAGTCATAGTGCCACCTACTGGCAACAGGAAGACAGCGTTATGTGACACTGAATTGGATATACATGATGTGGTCTATATTTGATATAGAGCAACATAATGCATGTTTGCGCGTGTTCTCTAGCACCACATAGTGGATACAGGAACTGGTGAAATATTTGCACTCCATAATTTCCAGTGTCACACAGTCCAAGCATTAAAAATACGTCTACCTTGTGGGCTCGCTGTCTGATGGTCGCAGATGTTTATGGCCGCTTCTGCCGGCATTCTGCCAGTACCCCCGACGTGCGGGAGGATGCGAGGGCCCGTACATCGCTGCTTGCAGCTTTAATTATTATTATTAGGGCCCGAGCACCGACGTAGTCGGAGCGGAGGACCTATTGTAATCGTAATGTTTATTATTAGGGCCCGAGCACCGACGTAGTCGGAGCGGAGTACCTATTGTAATCGTAATGTCTATTAGGGCCCGAGCACCGACGTAGTCGGAGCGGAGGACCTATTGTAATCGTAATGTTTATTATTATTAGGGCCCGAGCACCGACGTAGTCGGAGCGGAGGACCTATTGTAATCGTAATGTTTATTATTATTAGGGCCCGAGCACCGATGTAGTCGGAGCGGAGGACCTATTGTAATCGTAATGTTTATTAGGGCCCGAGCACCGACGTAGTCGGAGCGGAGGACCTATTGTAATCGTAATGTTTATTATTATTATTCCGATTATTTCATTCATATTGTTTCATCGCAAAAAGGAGGTGCTTGGGATACTGGAATGTTTTTGAGATTTGGCACGCAAGCCAGAATTTGTGAAAATTGCAATCTGATTGGGTTGTCCAGCTGCGTTATGAAATATTGGCTCGCTAGCGCCCCCTATTGAGTAGCCCCAACATTGGGTTTCACCTAGCTGTATGAAATTTGGTAGGTATGTGGAACGTGATGGGGCGTACAAAAAATCCTCTTGGAATTTTTCACTAAACCAAACAGGAAGTCAGCCATTTTGAAGTGTATGGCGTTTTCGGACCGTTTCAAGGCATCATACTTTAACGAACTCCTCCTAGAGATTGAACCCGATCGACTTCAGACTTGGTCAGTATGGTCTTGAGGCCTTGGCAGTGAAATGTTACTTAAAGATCAAAAAGTTATCGAACTATATATCCGTGGCGTCAAAAAAACACCATTCGCCACGAAAAAGGAAGTTGTAACTCGGCCGTACATCGTCTAATCTGCTCCAAATCTCTCATATGTCATAACATCCTGACTCAGAACACATCTATATGACAATTTAGAATCATAGTAAGAGCGCCACCTATTGGCAACTGGAAGTTGTACGTTTTGTACTTTGACATCCTGCTCCTCACAGATTAATCAGATCCCTCTCAAATGTTACCAGGAAAGCGTTAAGACCTTGATCATGCTTCATTGTGAAGATTGTAAGAAGTTGTCGAAGGGCGGCGACGTGGCGGCTCGGCGAATTTCGATCCTTCGCCATGAACGAATAAACTGATGTAACTCGACTCCACATCATCAGATCTTTACCAGATTTCACATGTTTGATTAGACTCCAGGCCTGAAGACATCTGCAGGCCAATTTTTAATCATAGTCATAGCGCCACCTACTGGTAACAGTAAGTTAAAGACTTTATACTTTGCCTTGTTTCTCTTAGTAGGTAAATCAGATCAACATCAAACTACTTCCACACAAATGTAAGAAGTTCATAATGCCAGTTCATGAAGCTTTTGATGTTTCGTCAAACGCCGTTGCCGTGGCGACGCAGTCTTCGCCGTGAAAAACGAAGGTCATTTTGAGAGGCTAAAAAAGCTCGAAACATAAGCAAACTCTGCACGCAGATTACAAGCCCAAAATGTAGTTATATAATATGCTTTTATTCATTCAGAGTGGCAAATCGGCTCAATAGCGCCCCCTACAACATTTCGACGAAGCAGCCCTCGCACTACGTTTCACATAGATTTACAAAATTTGGTGGGCACATGTATCACATGTGGACTTAAATAAAAGTCTCTTGGGACCATGCTCTAAACCCAACCAGAAGTCACCCATTTTGAATTCATTTTAAATTTCTAGTGTCGTTTTTGTCATTTCCAGGCGCTGCACTTTAACGAACTCCTCCTAGGGAAATAATCGAATCAACTTCAAAATTGGTCAGTACAATCTAAAGACCTTTGTGATGAAAAGTTACTCAAAGCTTGTTGTTTCGTGAAAAGCTGTTGCCGTAGCGACGCATTCTTCGCCATGAAAAATGAAGGTGTTTTTGAGGGGCTAAAAATGCTCAAAACATAACAAAACTTGTCAAACACATTTAAAATCCTGAATGTAGTTATCTGATGTGAATTTAATGCTTCAGAGTGGCAAGTCGGCTCGATAGCGCCCCCTACAATATTTCGACGATGCAGCCCTCGCAGTACGTCTCACCTAGATGTATACAATTTGGGAAATAGGTGTATCACATATAGACTTAAAAAAAGGTCTTAGGGCTCTAAGTTCTAAACCCAACCAGAAGTCAGCCATTTTGAATTTGTATGAATTCATAGTATAGTTTTTTTACATTTCCAGGTGCTGTACTATGAACTCCTCCTAGGGAATTAATCAGATCAGCTTAGAATTTGGTCAGAACAATCTAAAGACCTTAACGATGAAAAGTTACTAAAAGCTTGAGGTTTCATTGACCAACATGAACTTGGTGTGACAGCCATTTTACATGGTTCACCATCATCCATCAAGCTGTTGTAACTCTACTGCTCTAAAGCTGTCCCAAACTTCACATGCTTGTTGATGGTCATGACTTTAGGACTTCTGCATGCCAATATTAACTCATAGTCATAGCGCCACCTACTGATAAGCACGGACGTAAGCAGGATTCTATAATTACAGCGGACCAAACACTGAACTTATTAAAAGGGTTTGTGGGCACACCATGAGAAAGACTTCTCTGATCTAAATATGTGCAAACTAAGATGCTTGGAGAGCAAAAGTTAGATAACAGTAGGTTATCCAAACCATATCAGTCGACATTAGTATAAATGATCTGTCCAGAGCTTCTACACGAGAATCAGGTTAAATGTCACAATGAATGCTTCACAAAACAGTCTAAAGTTACAGACGAGCTTAAAAAGAAAACGGTGTTAAATTAAAGTGTTCAAGTAAAAGCAAATGATACTACTGTTTTCTTAACTTTCATGTAAGTCCAAATAAAATCAGGACACTGCAGGGAGTTGAACCCCATCCCAGTAAACTGACAGTCTGTTATGTTACTAACCCTGAAGCGCATTCACGCACATTCATTTTCTTGATGATCTTAACAGGCTTTCATTTATGATTGTATTGGAGGTACCCTCAACACATTTGAGGCTTAAGACCTGTCAACGCGATCTTGTTACGCTGCTGGTCGACGCAGGAAATATCATCTAACTCATGCACGCAGTGTTTGATGGTCACAGAAACGCACGGCAGCGTCCTCCAGAGTCCTGCCAGTACCCTCGACGTGCGTGAATGTGCGAGGGCCCGGTCAATGCTGCTCGCAGCTTTAATTAATCATTATAATTCCATTGAAATTATTCAAATAGACCTTGTAGTTAGAGACCTAAGCCCCTTTCAGTATGGGTATGACATTTTTGTGCAGAGGCCTCAAAATAGGGCTCAGTTTTAAGAGGTTAATGTTCAAAAACTGTCTAAATATGCCTGAATTGACCCTGTCTGAAATGCTCCTTTTTAGTCATGGACAAAGAGAACTGGATAAAGTGTTGGAGGCGGCAACCCGTTCATTCCTATGAAAGTTCCTTAGTGGCACGTGAAGCAAAACAAGTTAAACTTCCAAGCATACAAGATAAAAATACTGTGATCTTCCACTTTTCGGAGCCAAGAGAGCATGCGCACTAGTGTTTCCTTTAATTAACTCTGCCTCCTATCCCCTCTGTTCAGCCTCCTGGCTCATTTACATGAACAGAGAAAGGAAAATAACTGGATTCATTTAAAAAGCTTTTAAGATTTATGCCTCAAAAGATTGTGACTCTAGGCGACTATACTTTAGTCAATAGATGCACGAGGAAGACATGCACGTTAGGGTTGAGAAATGAATAGAGACAGACAGAGAAAGAAAAAAAGAGGCAGACATACCCTGGAGTCTCATGTTGACCCTTGATCCTGACTGCTCCTCACACACATTGACCAAATTAGCCTCCTCCTTCTTACATCAGCTCCTTCACCTCTACAGCTAATCAAAGTGACCTTCACTGCCTCAACCCCTGAAGCCTTTGAATTGCACTCATTTCTCTAAAGCCATAAATGGCCAAGACACTGCTTCACAAAAGTCTGTGCGAATGATGTACTTTCCTGTGGTTTTTGCAGTGACTGTCATGATATACCTTAGGGAGTGTGTAATGTGGACTGACATAACTGAGGCGGTGGAATGAAAAATAACCATTTTTTCATTTAAATAGTTCTTTCTATTCTCTGTCACTGTGAAAAAGAGAAATTCAATAACATGATCATACAAAAGACATCTTCCCAAAAAGTTACATGTCAATTAGATTCGAGTTAGATTTCTCATTAGGATTTTCTTCCAGTAAACACAACTATCAATCAGATTTGTTTCGTCTTTTTTTTTGGTATTTTCATGTAGAGCTCAAGATATATATTTTTCAACAGAAAAAACTAAAACTTACATTTATTTCCAATCAATCAAATTACCACAAAGTAAAAGACATACAGCCGACCACATAGCCATAGGGCCATCTGGTCCTGGTCGTCAGTTGCCTCCTTTGCCTTGTTGGTCACTGTTGGAGAATTTCTAAATGACTAATTATAAGGTGTGCTTACAAAGCTTGGTGTCCTTATGTGTCCTTGTTGTGTAAACTTCCTCTGACATTAAGCGCCACAGCTGTTTAGTCTCTCCGAAAGAACACTCAGCACTGCTTGTAATGATAAATAAAGTTGTAGACGGCGTCAATACTTCATGGCGTCTTCCGATGATAAAAGTGACCTTTGTACTAGAATGAATTGTTAAAGTGTCCCAATACTTAGAATATGCTGAATGAAGGCAATTCGTGTGTGTTATGCTTTCGTGACGTAGATAGCCTGAGACACTATTGTTTACTTGGTATAAATATCTGAGGCTCAGAGTCAGACCTCTGAGCAGCCTTGATCCATGTATACTGTATGTGAATCAACTGTCTCCTTCTTGCAAGAATAAATGGCTTATTGTTTGATGATTTTCCATCGGTCTCGGGTGAATTTTTCTAACAGTAACCCATCCTTGTATTTTGTGTTAAATATCTGGAGTTTCTTTTAGAGTAAAACTTATTTCATTCAAATTCAAATTGCAACACATGTTCCAAACCTAGAAGAATGGTCCAATATCATTCAAAAACAAAGACTAAATTATGGGGAACATTTTCCAGATGGTGGTGCTATAGGAACATAATTTGGATCTTTCAACCTCTTAATGTAGGGATGACAGCTGGAACTCAATGAAATTGAAAAAAATGCTTGAATTCCTCTTTACTGGTACACAAACATTTTTTTTGCGGCTTTTTGTGGCATGCTTGATGAGCCAGTTGACAATCAGACTAATGAATGGGGTCGGGACTTCACTATGTGGTTGGAACAAAGGGAGCTGAGATTTGGGCCTACATGGGCCTACAGGGTGGTCAACAGCCTGATTTGAGTTAAAAACCCACTAAACTCTGTAAGACGTTAAGTCTCACCTATGTGATACTTTTGTTCCAAACTCAACACTGAGGCCTCATTGGACGAGGGCCGTGGGCACCACGGGGATTCCGACCTAAGGTGTGTGTCTCACCTGGTGTGGCCTGACGTCACAGAATCTATAAAACTCTGTGTCCCGTCCAACTCGAGTTGGTGAGAGCAGGTGCACAACGTTGTTGCTTTTAAGAGAACGGTTCTTCACTTCGCTGGACAAACAATAGTCTGGGTTTTTTGGGGATCCTGAAGAAGAGAACAGATAACTTCTATGTCCCGTTCTCTCCCTGTTAATGTCGACATTATGCCGGTCGTAAGGACGAGAATTCCCTTAACTTCCGAGGAATCCCACATACACATATACACACACACTCTCTCACCACAGATTGTTTGTTGATATTAGATAGTAGGCCATAATTGCATATAAGTTGTTAGTTTTAGATATTATTTGACTTGATCAGTATTATTGGAATTTAATAAACTCTGTTATACTTGAAAGAGCAGCTTTCTATTATTACTGTGTGCGTGTGTATTATAATTATATATAATACATTGTGAGTGAACACTCATTATGAGACTTAATTTATAGTGTGGTTATTGGTCTCTGATCTCAGGGTGGTGCCCCGTTATTAACATTTGTTAATAATCATATTAATATTCATAATTTTACTAATTTCAATTTCATTTTGTTTTATACTTGCTGATAACCAAACATGCTCCTACCAGATCCCGACAATGTTGATCGCTCAGCTCATGCTGTATTCAGATCTTTTCATGTGCGATGCTGCTGGGTTAATAACTAACTGTTGTAGCGCTGTAGCTGGGGGAGATCATGAATAATGTTCAGGATGGCTGTGTGGATTAGTGTGAGGGGAGTCCGGATCACATGGGACTCCCAAATAAATGCGACTCCAAACAGTGGATATTATCCAAAGTCCATGCACTTGTTTTTCCTCAGCTCCCCATCGAAAACCATCAGCCCGCCCCTCCATCACAATTAGCTCATCCGCTTGCCCCCACCATCTCAATCATTTACAATGCACCAGTCACTTTCACACATCATTTATATGAATAAAATGACCAGGCATTCTAGTTGGGTGTCATTCACTTTAATGTGTTGTGACACCTAAATCAAACATTGTTCCTCTGACTGGACCACATGCAGCAAATACTGATTACTCACAGCTCTGTTTGATTTTGCACACACTGTGCACATGAAGACATAATGTGATGGTTGTTCAAAAAGCAGCTAGTGTTTCTATCTACTGTGGAGAGTTGCTTAAGTCTTATCATGTTCACATGTACATTTGTTCAAATATCACGCACTGTGAAAAACCTGCTTGAGTTGTTTGTTTTTGGCACACTTTGTTTAATTCATCCTCTACTGAATCTCTTCTGACCTTTGTAGTACTGCAAGTAAACCTCACAGCCTTAAGCTGTCTCACCCAAATTCAAGCCCCTCCCCCTTCTGTCTCACCTGACATTGAAAGTAATCTTTACCTGATGTAGTTTACAAAACACGAAAAAGCAGTTCCGGTAAGGTTGTAGAAATAGAAAACAAAAGCAGATCCATAAGTGAAAAAAAGAGAGATCAGGCGAGACCCATGGCTACTGGGCAGCTAGCAGCAAGCTTCCAGCAGAGGGTTGTACTGCAAAGCCAGATTATTGAGTTAGCTAGCTATGATGAGCCTAAGCCGCACTCCTAACCTGCTCCAGCGGAGGTTATGTTCAGAGTTTTGGATTTAAAATAAAGGTTCTCTTCAGAAGCTGAATATGTTTAGAGACCGAAAAGATCTGTATGCTTTTCCTGGCAATACCCTCAATGAGTGATACTGATTCTCAGCTGAAGGAATACATTATAAGCAAACTTGTTGAGCAGTTACTAAGCCATAGAGCTATCGCATAGAGCCCATAATGTCACTAACCACACTCCCTGAAGAAATATTATCTAAGTTTTGGTCAAACAAAAAAGCGATTACAGAGAAGGGCTACAGATCACAGTGTAAAAGTGAACCACCTAATCACCTGGAGACCCAGACAGAAGACAATGACATGAAGGAACAACAGTGTTCCTGTAAAACTGAGTAGGTCTTTATTCAATCATTAAAAAGCTAAAGCAGCATGTGTATACATTCAGTAGGCCTTCTGTAGCTAGTTGAAGTAGAAGTGCTATAACTAGTTAATGATGAGCTAATGCACTCTGCTAATGTCTACAGGTTTTAAATAGAAATGTAATGTTTTAGAAAGGTATATCTCCTTCAACCTCTCTGGGTAAGGAGTATCACTATTACACAACGATTGACCTCCAAATCCACTAAACCAGCCATGAGGAAGATTCTATGGAGCGAGACTATGGAGCAGTGAGGGATAATTGTCAGACCCAGTCAACGTTAACTTATTTTACTTTTGTTACGTAACGTATTTTTACTCAAACTACAATAGTTTCCTTATCCTAAGTGGTTTTGTTGCATAGGTAAACTTAAAAAAGTAATTTAACGTACATTGAAAGTTTATTTTGTAAAGACACTGTGAACACAGAAGTGTATTTTGAAACAATACTATAAGATTTTGTTTCCAAAGAGTTGTCTATTTAGACTTCAAGCTGTTACAGAGCAAAATGATCACATTATCATTAGCATTCTGAGACCAGTTTTAGGACACCTGATGATTGTAAGCCAATATTCTCTCTCTTGAGTTCGGTTTTGGTCTGCACCAGCTCCTGAGGAAATTATCTGTCTCTTTAGCTGCCAAATGCTCCATATGTTCACCACTAGCTAGTCTCAGTCTGTCTGTCTGCTGCTTGCTGCTGAGCACAAAGAATACAGTGGGACAGCTACACAATAAGCTTTTTTTTAACCAATCACTATACAAACATGCATAAAACTCACCAACCTTCTCAATATCAAATATAAATAGATACAACAATACTGTAGAATAATATAATCTTCAAAATGACGGCCTTTAATCAAACTGAAAGACACATATTGAGTGCTGAGTCCTTCCTGAATTACAAGCCAAGACAAAAAGCCCTCGTTGCCATTGCTTGAAAGAGCTGAGCTGAAGCATCTGAACGCTACATACGGACTGGCAGCCGGGCATTGAAGAAGAGGCGTAACAACAGCACTCTCTGACTCATCATTCAACAATTGTGTTAGTGGTGTATGTGGTGGGAAATGTACTGCTTTAAAGATGTGAGTCGTGCTGCCTACTACAGAGAGATTAAAGCAGAACAACTCCCGTCCGTAACTTTTAACAGCAAGGCGGAATAACGGCGCAACATTCCACCTTGACCAGGCTGTTTAAAAGGGGCTAATGTGGAAGTGGTCGCTCATAGTGATGAATATACAGATAATTATCACCTGAATCTGCCTTCCTTATCATCATAAAAGGTAGTCAGCTGAGTTCAAAACTTGATTCTGCTGTTGACAATTGGTCAAAAAAATCAGGTATTTCAAGTTAATGAAATTTGAATTATTTTTTACTAATTCACATGACAACTGCAAAAAACATATTACAAAAACGTGAAACACAATCATGATTAGCCTCTTCAGCCGTATGCTTATTCACTCCTACTCAATTTTCACTACTTTGAAAT
This sequence comes from Pholis gunnellus, assembly GCF_910591455.1. Classification (NCBI taxonomy): domain Eukaryota; kingdom Metazoa; phylum Chordata; class Actinopteri; order Perciformes; family Pholidae; genus Pholis; species Pholis gunnellus. The sequence goes on along the minus strand of NC_136529.1, from coordinate 1,246,377 downwards.
TGCTGCTGCTAGAGAGTGCTTGTTATCTAAGTGTTCTGCTGAGGGAATCAAGACAATCTAGATTCTCTGCTGGGTGACTCCTGAGTGATGCAACAGATTATTTTATAGGAATAAATGTTACATAGTGCTATAGTGTGCTTTAGCTTTATGCCACTTCTGTGATAATAAAACATACCACCATTTTCAAATGATCCTAAAAGCAACAAAGAAGACATTTTTCTCATCTTCATAATAGTGTCAAAACAAATTCCTGCTAATCTTTATGAAACATATATAGAGGCAACCCAAAAAAGGCACGCACACACATATAAAGAAACTACAGGTCCATGAATAATCAATCACCTCCTACTATTTGATCAAGGCAATCCTTAGCTGTATATCATCTGATAGAGGGATGGGACTGGGGTATTCACAGTGGCCCCTTAATCAGAGGGAATCAGTCAGAATCAACTCCTCCATCTCCCTCGTCTTAGACAAGCTCCCACTTTGATGGATCAAACGTAAACAGGCCTTGATCAATGGATAACTAATCATTAAAACGCCGCCGCTTCGAGCCCGGCTTGCTGCGACAGATGTTCCAAGTGTAAAATACTCATGATCATTCAAGCCCAGTGATTTAGTGAAGGTTGGAGCGATTACTCTGAAACCAAACTCATCATCAGAGCCATAACATCAATCTCAGCAGGGATGCACGTTTACTTATGAGGGTTAATGAGAATGAGTCCAGTCATGATTCACGCCTGCTTGGTCAGTATGTGGTGTAAAATTAAAAACAGAGACACTACGTAAGGTAAATAAGACTTATCTCTGTTTAAATAACAAATGATCAAATATGTTTAAAGTGAATGTCCTTGTGAAGGAGACAAAAGGTCAGAGAGCAAAGCTTGTGAGGAACTACTCTGTTTGATTCAACTTTGAATAAAGTTGGGGCATCTAGCAGAACTAACTCAAAGGAAACTGGACTGGCTCTTTGGTCTTGAAGACATTTCATCAGTTCTCTACTGGCTGATGTTGACTCGTGTCGGCTACGTATGGCTCCTTCACATCTTGATCTTGACTATTTATATGGATTGAAGTGATTGGTTTATTTCAGCTGTATTTCTAAAACATTAGAAACAAAGATAGATCATGTTAGGGGATTAAGAACATATCAAGACTATGCAGTTTGCAGGGCTCAACAGTAAGAGTTGCCAGGTTACCATTGGCAACCATTTTGAGAATAATAACAGATAATTCTTGGCCTTTAATGGCAACCAGCACATATAAAAAAACAGGGACAGTCAACAGCAGAATGTGCTCCACAAAGTTAATACATGTTGAACTGTTGTTGCATCATTGATATTTAAAGTTACTACAAGGAATTTTCATTGTGGCATCAATCATTAAGAATAACTATATAGAAATAGTCTATATATATATATATATATATATATATATAAAATCTTCTCGCTGATCGTTTACGGCTGTATGTAGGTCATATAGAGTCATCAGTATTAAATTCAGACTGTTTCAGAACCATTTAAAAGTTTCTCACAGTAACTTCAAATATTGCTGTTACAGACAGCTAATGGAACTAGACAACACTGAACTTGTGTTGGTGCGTTTACTCTCATGCACACAGGAATCTGTTTGCCAGTCAATGGTGGAGCAAATGAAGTGTGCGACAAACCCGGTAACTTCACAAAAAAATGTGCACGTTGATTCAAATGACAAAAAGTAAATACGCTGCAAAGCGTGTACAACCTACACATGACATATATGCCACATTTTCATTATTAAGCTGGCATTGTATCGATTTTTATCGATTTTATCGATTCGTTGTTGCAGCCCTAATATTAACAATTTAATAAGTCAAGCATCAGAACATATAATGCATAGATCTATGGTTTCACAGAACACCAGAATTGATTAAGTATCCCTGGCATCAGACACAAAGTCAGGGCTCAGAATACGTATCTCTCGTCTCGGTGGTTGTGAGCCCTGTTCTAACATGTCCCTCCATTCTTATACTTTCACGATGAGGATTTGACCTTGTCCAGCACAGGGATGTATCATCTTCGTACAGACACACGCCAGGGTAGAGGCCCCTGTGTGTGTGAGAGTTCTGCCTGCTGAGGGAATTCTCAAGGTGTCGGTCCTGCGTCCATTTGTTGCTACACAATATCCAACGGACTTATCCGTTTCACAACACAACTAGTTATAAGTTTTAAGCTAAACCACCTGTGAGTCAGAGCTTCTTCTTTGTACGGGGAGCGCAAAAGTGCCTCGCCCGGAGTGCTTGAAACCTTTGCTCAATGACCACGCAACACTATTGCAATTGAGCACATACATAATTCTTATAAGTTCAATGCCTCTATATATTTTTTATCTTCAACAACACTCTTCATAGTAGATAAATCTGAAAATGTCGGGTTCATGTTTTGGAGTGGATAGGAACAGTAGGGATTTTATAGGGAGTTTATAGAAATCAATGCCTATGGAGGAACGGACCGGGGCTGTGTGGCAGTACAGTTAAGAACAACACATTCTCAAGCCTGTAATCATTTCAAATGTCAACAAAGCCGTTCGTACAATATAGATGTTGGGTTTTTTGTTTTCGTAAGTTGTCACATCTGATAACAGAAACAGAACAAATGTGTAAATGAGAAAAACAGATTCCTGACTTTGGCTGTATCATGACACAGCATAGGATGTCACAGAGATCCAGAGGAGACAGATCAGAGGTGTAACCAGCTGATGTTTTATGCCTCCCAACCCATTTTGAAGTGGATAATTAGAATATTACGGTGCAATACATTATCCAATTATATACCTGATGTAACAAAATATAGTTTTATATCACATTGAAAATATATTTCAGGAACACATTATTTTCCTGTCTATTCTGCCAGCCAAGAGTTATTTAAAACTAAGAAGGAAGTCACTTTCACATAATCCAGCTCATCCAGGTTTTCGAGGATTATCAATGTACTGTATTCATATTTTTTATGTTCATAACCTGTTTATAAAATCAAGAAGCACTTAACAAAGGAGATAAAATAGAGAGGAATATTTAAAAACATACATCACAGTAATAGACAATTAACCTCTTGACCCCCCCTAGCCTAACAACATTCCCAATTCATTGCAAAAACGGTGCAGGTGCCTCACAAAAAAGATTTGGTGTAAATAAAGTGAAGCAAACTCAAGTTATAGAGGTTTATGTATGAAAAAACATGCCAAATTCTCATTTTGGAACCAGGAGTTGCAGCTGTTCCATTGTACTTGTATATACTATATAATTATATATTTCACTATATTTCACTTTGTTTATCACTCATATTGTACAATCTATCATAACAGACCTGTTTGACACCATTTTGAGCCATTTTGACCTCTCTGGGGTTCATCATATCTCTCCTCCATGCAATTTCCTCGTCTCTGTCTGTGTCTATGGAGCGCTTGCTAAACCTATGCTGGGCGGATTTTAGCATGTGACACCTTGTTCGAACCGGGTGGTTATTTTGAACACACCAGTATGTTCCATAAAGTTATTGACAGAATTTTCAGCCACTAAAAATCCAGAACCGTGCCGCCAAACCCCCCCAAGCCCCTATATGATTTGTCGGCCAGCAAAATCTCTACCATTTTGTCTTAGATGAATGGAAAATCGCCATTTTAGGTTTCAGACACTCACAGTGAGCTAACGAACACATTTCTCATATGGATTAATTTCGGTTTTCTCCGTTTTCGCCCTGAAAATCATCTCAAGGTATGATGCGGTTCTAATGTTTGGCAGTGTTGGCGTTGTGATTTGTGTGGCTTCTTGGATGTAACTTTTGAATGGTTTCACGAAGAGAAATTTGGATGTTATCGCTGGAATCTGGGAAATTCTCAGGCTTTCTGGTGTGTGATTTGCCCGGGAGGATGCAATGGCCCCATTTTGGAAGCATTTTCTGAGTACTTATATCGCCGGTGGTGGCGTAAAATACATGATATTGTGGCGGATCTTCTTAGTTAGTTAGTATAATAGTTTATAATAGTGTTTGCAGTGTGTAGAATGGTTTACATGATTAAGTTGCAGAGACTTTTTTCGTAAAAAATGTTTTTTCTAAATTTGATTTCTACGACGCTCTCTTCGATTAAATGTCTCGCTCTGAACCCCAAATACGGCTCGCTCAGGTCCAAGAGCAATTTCCACAAACAAGTCAAATGGTTGGACATTAAAAGGAGATGTGTTTTAGTGATTTTTTGAAGTTGGGGAATGAATCTGAGTTCCGAATGTGAGTGGGAAGAGAGTTTTTGAGGAGTTTGGAGTGAACACCAAAAATAAGGTTATTACAGTAGCCGAGACTCGAGGTGATGAATGAGTGGATGAGGGTTTCAGCAGCAGAAAAAGAGAGGGATGTATGGAGGTGGGCAAAGTTTTTTTAATGAAAAAAGGCTGTTTTGAAAATGTGGTTGATGTGGGATTCAAATGAAAGGGTTGACTCAAAAATTACACCACGGTTGCAGATGTTGGAATAAGGGGAGACACTGGAGCCATCGACGGGGTTGAAGAAGCTGTTGGTGTGTTTGGTGAGAGATTTTGGGTTGATGATGACTTCATATTTGTTGCAGTGAGCAGCCTGAGCATGTAAATAAAATGAAGTTGGCACCAGAGGAGAATCCATAGCATTGCAGCTGAGATGACGTGAGATACTATACCACCGGAGACAAGGCTGGCAAGCCAGGGAGCAAGTGGGAACCAGCATCCTCTCACATGACAGAGGATCGAACTATGTTATCTGTGGTCATGTACAGAACATCAAACACCCATGACATATGTCTGCACAGTGCACAGTCAACTGCAGAACAGAAGAGTGGGCAGTATAAAGAGCTGCAGTATCTGGAAGATTAGCGCAGGTAGACACAAATTGCAAATATTTCTCTTATTCCTATGTATGAACGAGGAAGAAGTGCAGGAACAGCAAAATGACTCTGCATGTATTTACATTTCCATATCTCCAGAATGTCCCCTAAACTGATGACAGAGACAAGCAACTGCAATAAGATCACCAAGACTCATTTTTTATCTGCCCCAGTCTATTTTCAGAAGACAGCCAGAGAGAGGACTGTCATTCAGCAAGTCCTTGATATTAAGAAGAAAAAATTAGAGCGAGGAGAAAACACAACAAGCACATTCAAAGTCATGCTGAAGCCCTAATTGAGTTATGCATTGAGTGTAGATTGTGAGTCATTTTGAGATGCTTTCCTGATGTCTCCTGGGGATTGGAACGGGGTGATATAAACAGCATTAATGGAAGAAGATGAAAAATGCTCACAGTGCCTCAGCTCTCTGGCAGGCATTTGTTTACCCAATTTGAATAGGAAGAAATCTATCATAAAAGCTGGAGTCGTTAACAGTCAGGATGACTCGGTTGTGCATCCTTTGTAGTGCACTTCCAAGATCTAAACATGCAGACTGTGCAGCTATGGCTGACTTCACTATGTGGCTAAATGATGAGGTTTATACTCATGACAACACAAATGTATAATAGCATGTCTGTTCGGACATTGAGTCAAAGCAACAGTCCATCATTTTGGGAAATATAATTTTTTTCTCAGTATAAATTCACCTGTTCTGTGAAGGCCTCAGAGTTTGTTAGAGAGCATTACTGAACAAACAGCATCACGAAGACCAAGGAGCTCACCAAACAGCTAAGGGATAAAGTTGTGGAGAAGTATGAAGTAGGGTTAGATTATTAAAAAAATCCCAAGATTTGATCATCTCACGGAGCACTATAAAATCCATCATCAGAAAATGGAAAGAATATGGCACAACCGCAAACCTACCAAGAGAAGGCCGTCCACCCAAACTGAAAACAGGGAGAAGGAGAAAATTAATCAGAGGAGCAACCAAGAGGCCCATGGTAACTCTGGAGGAGCTGCAAAGATCCACAGCTGAGGTGGAAGAATCTGTCCACAGGACAACTATTAGTCGTGTACTCCACAAATCTGGCCTTTATGGAAGAGTGGCAAGAAGAAAGTCGTTGTTGAAAGTGAACCATAAGAAATGTGGGAGACACAGCAAACATGTGGAAAAAGGTGCTCTGGTCAGATGAGACCAAAATTGAACTTTTTGGCCTCAATGGAAAACCCTATGTTTAGCGGAAACCCAAAAGTGCCCATCACCCTGAGCACACCATCCCAACAGTGAAACATGGGGGTGGTAGCATCATGCTGTGGGGATGCTTCTCTTCAGCAGCTACAGGGAAACTGGTCAGAATTGAGGGAAAGATGGATGGAGCCAAATACAGGGCAATCCTTGAAGAAAATCTGATGCAGTCTGCAAAAGACTTGAGACTGGGGTTCATCTTCCAGCAGGACAATGACCATAAACATACAGACAGAATGGCCAAGTCAAAGCCCAGACCTAAATCCAATTGAGAATCTATGGCAAGACTTGAAAATTGCAGCGAAAGGGGGTTCTACCAAGTATTGACTCAGGGGGGGGGTGAATACATATGCAATTAACACTTTTCAGATTTTTATTTGTAAATAATTTTTAAATCCATGTAAACTTTCCCCCGACTTCCAAATGATGGACTATTTTGTGTTGGTCCATTACACAAAATCCCAATGAAATGAATTTGAATCTGTGGTTATACCATGACAAGTCCAAGGGGGGTGAATACTTATGCAAGGCAATGTATAACAACTTTGTATGACTTCTATTCTTTAGCGCACACTTCTACAGACTCTTTGTGACTCTGTATATGCCTCTTGTTGCAAGAATAAAAAATATTTTTTAAAGACAAGTTCTGTTTGACGATATTCTATATTTCAGCTTAAAAAGACTCAACAATGGGTAAAATAATTTTCCACCACAGTGTGTGGTCCACACTTTACCCTACCCATTACGCCCTTGCTCGGACCACACAAAATCAACCTTCATTTTGATCTCATCTACACACCTGCAAAGGTTTTCTTGTACGGCTGTAGCGTTGACAATATCTGACCAGTGACGGAAAGCCATGTGGCGACACACACACACACAGACTCACAAGGTGAAAACAATACCACCACCACCACTGTCGCATCTGGTAACAAGTTCTAAAGAAACACTGCTCAAGTCAAAAATGTATTAATAAAGCACCACAAATGAGAGCCAAGACAAAGACAAAACCAAAGGCATTTGTAAATAAGTGAAACACACACTGATGTGCGAGACACAGAGGACCACACTTCAGCAGCAGATGCCTCCCAGCTGCTCCGGGATTCAATTCCTCGGTGTATCTCTGCAATATCTGCGCAAGACGAGAACACCATCACTGTATTCCAGTGGTTGGCCGTCAGGGCCCGCAAGGCCTTCTCTGCTGGTCTAGACAAAATCACAAAGTCATAGCTATTTTATAATTTAATAATTTTTCATAAATACACTACATGTATTATAATTTATTAAAATATTTTTCTCATGATCTTATTTTCTCATTGCACAGCTACTGTGTTCCTCAGTTGCTCTGCTTCCAGTGCAGCTTGTTTTAAGTAGAGCTTTTATCCAATCAGATTTCACCTCTGTGTCTCTAGGTAGAAGAGAGGCCCCAGGCCTGCAGACTCACCAGTGAATCCATGTGCAGTTTAAGTGAATGGGGACGATATTGTTGATTGTCATAATGTTCAACCAATCAGATCTTTAGTTTGACATGTTGGGCGTATTCTTTGACGTGTCAGAGCTGCTAGCTGGCCTATAAGTACGTGATTGGTCAGTGGGCTAGCGTGACATGTTGGGCGGTGACAATCCCAACATCTGCTGCCTCTGTGGAGCGGACATTTTCTGCCCTCAAGCGCATTCAAACCTATTCAAGAAATACAACTGGGGAGGCTCGACTGTCTTCACTGGCGTCCATGAATCCAGAAGGACTTCTTACTGGAACTAAAACACACGGATGTACTGAACAACCGTGAGATTAAACTCTTTATTAACAAAGAGAGGAGGATGGGCTTTGTCTTTAAGTGAACAACTTGTTTTTATGAAGATGGATTTTTGTTTGGTTTTATATGTGATAGGAACTATTGTTACGTCCTATGTTGGTCTGGAGACACATTTAGTCGTTGCACAGCAACATGAAGACACGTGAAGCGGCAGAAGTCTATATACTCTAGAGCAGGGGTGGCCAACCAGTCAGAGACCAAGAGCCACATTTTTTACTGTGTTACCGCAAAGAGCCACATCATACACATGGGCACACATGAACATCACCCTATCCCTTCCTCACACACACACATACCTTTGCTCAGCCAGATTTATTGTAAATGTCACACACCAACATGATAATGACAGAAATGGACTCCTAAGACCACAGGCCAGTCATTTTCAACAATGAACATTGTGTGCACTGTCTCACACAGACAAACTCTCAGTTCAACCAAGTCCACAAACAAAAATATAATAATTTACAATAGTGTTTTTCTTTTACTATGCATGTTACTTAGTGGGACTTCTGGCATTCCTTGCCTTGAACAATCCTCTTCAAATCTGGCTTGTATTCCGTTGTTGCCACTCGAAGCAATTCTTTCACATGGGTGTCAGTCAGAACAGATCGAACACAGAAAACACAGACTCGCAGACGTATGTTGACCCAAACATTGACAGTATCTTAAGCGCAGCCCGTTTGACATTGGGGTATTTTTTCATTGGCACACTTTTCCAGAACTCAATGGTCCCGTCCCTTAAAGCAGGTTTGAGTTGGTCGATCATCTCCAACTCAGCCGCATCCTCATCTGTGACTAGCGGGGCTTTCAAACAGTCCGTCTCGGCGTTAAATGGGTCGACGAGGAACGTAATCTGTGGCCGCACATGCGCGTTTGACGAAAATACCGTATTTAACTCAAGCGAAGCGAACACGAACATTAAAAAAACACAAATACAAACTTCGATATGAACGTAAGAGCCGCATGAAACCGGGCAAAGAGCCGCATGCGGCTCGGGAGCCGCGGGTTGGCCACCCCTGCTCTAGAGTATATACTATACAAAGTGTCAAAGTTGAAGTGTTAAAGTGAAGTTTAAGTTGAAGTGTTTAAGTGATCATCTTTGAAGATTCATGTGTTTTCAAGTGGACTCATTTACCCTCTCGGTGTTGACAGACTAATAAATCCGTCAGTAACAAGAACTACGGTTTTGTGTATTTCCTGGAGGGAGTGATCGTAGCGTTACTCCTGTGTTCATGTGTCTATGGTGTATATTGTTCCCTCTGATGGGAATAATATTTGAATGGCCCGTGCTCTTCAGTGTGCGGTGGAATACGTGTTTTAGCTCCGCAGTTTTTTTAATGCATTGTCCGTTAATGACGCAGCATCCTGTCATGTAACGTTATCTGCACTCTGCAGTTAGTGTATTTATAGGTGCTGAGCTTAATTTTTACACAAAACAAATAATAACCGTTAGGTGGTTCAACTGCAGGACAGCAGGGAAGGCCCAGGTATAAAATGCACGGCCCGCCACTGCCGTATTCCAATGGCATTATCGAGGGAATTGCAAAGGAAAACATATGGTCCTATCTACAACACAGCAAAATAACTATTAGAAAACGCTGCTGATCGGCAGCTTCAGACGTTTACTGTACACGCAGATCACTGAGGATATAAGCACTGTATATGCTAAGTTTTGTTATTGGCTCTGCTGCAACCACATCTATACATTAGTCTGCTGTGCTGTGTGTGTGTGTGTGTGTGTGTGTGTGTGTGTGTGTGTGTGTGTGTGTGAGAGAGAGAGAGAAAGGGAAAAGAAGAGGTGCTTCCATATCCTATTTTTTACCAATAGGGAATTGATTTTGACAGTTGATTGAAGGATCTGCTTATCTTGAGGCAGCTTTTTGTCTTGTATTTTTCCCACTGCAGTCATCATCTGCATACGGTATTAACTCCCCCTAACTGAACATAAAACAGAACTCAGCAAGAGATAAGCTGGCTGTTTTACTGCCACCTCACCAGAAAGAGAGAATTTTTCTCCTGCAGAGGAGGTGAAATTAGCATTTAAATAGCAACACATTCTATCATCCAACTTGATTTGATGCAACAGCAGTTGACACACTGTAAAAAACAAAAAAACAATCAAGACAAGGGGAAGAGCAAAAAATACACAGATTTCTTCTCTTGATTTCGAATACAGGAGCTTACTTCACATGAAGGCGTAGCTGTGCGAGCAGGACGAGGTAGTTCTACACCTTCAGCTCCTCATAATAAAGTTAAAGCTACAATGCACAGCTTTGAATGGCAGCCCTCTGGCTTCATTACCCTAAAGTCATGTCATGGCAATAAAGTGTGCTCCCCTCTGGCCTACATGTCCTTTCAGTGGCTGCTGGCAGAGTTTATTTGAGCTCTTTCAGGAAGTCTCAGTATGCAAGTCAACATGTAAGTTTTCACCTTCTCTGAATACTGTTGATATCAGTAACATGGTACACAAATCAGCGTGTCAAGGTTTGACTTGGCGTGGCCAAAACTGACAAAGGAAAAGCCCTATAAATCAACTTGGTTAAGATTTTTTTTTTAAATCAACCAACATTGATTGTTGATAGGAGAGGGGATGCAAAACATACTCTGCAAAACTAACCATCCTTTGCTTAATTGAATTACATACTCACCCACACTCAGATATAAACATATCTGAGCAAAATAAATCATTGCAAATTACACGTCATTTGGTTTAGGACTTGGGATTATTTTTTACGGCTTTGACATTTTAAAGCAGAACAGGAGGAAGAGTAAACATGAATATATAATGTATTGATGGTGCTGAAATTAAATGAATGTGATGATCGATAGTCATGTTTTGCTTTGTGGTCATGATGTGTACATAAGAAAATGGCATGTGTACAACTCAAACAACTACTGGAGGTTGTAAACCCCAAAGCTGTGTGAGTGGGGCTCTGTGGAGGATTGATGTCAGCAGTGAATTTGACATTTGGATTCTTTTTTTTCAGTAGAACAGAGCATGATATCATAGTGCAGGGGCCACGTCTGAAAATAAAAGGACTTTCCCGACTTGCTTTTACACCTACGCTCAGGTATGTCAGACTGAAAGTGCCAGTTTTGTTCTCAGATTGTCCAAATTAATCTCCTCTCACAGTGTTCCCCTCCCACATCAGTTTTCATTTTTTTTTCTCAATGAATACACTTAATCATGACTTTGGCACAGAGCAGAATTATTCATGGACTATTGAAATGAGAGCGCTGAGCCATTAATCAGATAGTAGTAACTGCCACGGATGAGGCCAGTGCCTATTAAAATGTATGTCCTTTTAATTTGGCCGTGTGATACTGGCAAAGTGCAGCACACATGCCTCAACCTCCTTTTAATAGTCTGTCATTTACATTCACAGGGATGCGCCATGCCAAGGGCACCTGTAGCAGAGATGGTGATCAAGGTCAGGGATGCTGCTATTATTGCATGTTGACTGAACATGAGCCACAGTTTGCTTACAGAACATGGGACAATTATTGATGATTTTTAAAGGGACATCAATACTGAGTGCTGCAATGCACTTTCTCTGTGGTGATCCCTGATTGGACGATATACATTTACATTTTATTAATATTTAAATGCATTCACTTCTAAATGTCAATTAAAATATATTACTTTGACGAATACAAAGTGACTGCTGGTGCTGCCATATGGTTAGTCATGTAATATTACTTTACAAAGAAAAAAACATTTCCAAATCATTCATTCTGCACTGGAGAAGAAATGATCGCCACTGATTTCATGGGTGGATTTTTAATATCTTAAATGGTTAACTGGCTTATATCTGATTCTACTGAAACCTCAAAGGCTAAATACAATAAGAGATACAATAAGACAGCATTGAAGAACAGTCATTTGATCTGACTCTGAATCGATCAACAGTGCAGGTTCAGAGAAAGCTGCTGAACAATACGTCCTCAGGAAATTTAAACTGGCCAGCATTCACAGGCAGCCAATTATACAGGTGGATCAGCTCAGCGCACAAAACTACAAAACCACAGCACAGAATATCATAGCATCCGATATTGCAGGCACATGTGAGATTTCAACTTGAATACATTGCCATGTTTCTGTCATCTTCAGCGGTTTTGCTGAGCAGAGTATGTGCAAGCCTGGATATTGTGCCTTTGGCAATAAGTAAGTCATAATCCACACACACACAAATGCAACGCAAAATATGTCCATGTGATGCGTAAAAATAGACTTACTTATAGAATTACACTGTCGGACAATGATTAATTACAGCACAATCCTTGCCTACAGTTCAAACTGTACCCTGTATACTCACCCTGAAGGCCACGTTCAGCATTTTCACTAAGCTAAATCCTTGAGACATAGCAAACACATGAAAAAAAGGCGTGTAGCGGGTCAAACATACAAACACACAGCCTGTCAAAGTGCAACACACATCTAATTATATTGAAGACACCAAGACAAGCACACAAACTGCCGTACGTACCGCTGGCAGATCCACTGAACCACTCTTGCTTCAAAGAAAGCAGGCTAAGCTGCACATGGCAGTCCTTCAGAGTATTAGAGGTCAAACACAAACAGCCCCTAGAGGCTACAGTGTCCATTCTAAAACACAACACAAAAGCATTTACAACACGGTCATGATTTAGTTCCTTAATTTGTTCATCAGTTTGTTCAAAGATGAAGGAACTGCTTCCCAATCTGACGTAACAGAATCCATTTTGAAAGATTTGTGCGGTCAAACTTTGACTTTTTTAAACCAGTAATTAAACAATCTGTAATTTATTTTTGTCCTTGAACATTACTTAGTGGTTATAGTGATATAGCCTGCTGAAAAAACATTCGCCTGTTTCACAATTAATCGTGTGTATGTCGTCACCATATTTGTATTGGCAGTCTAATAATAAGCTAAAGGCTAACGCTAGGTTTACAGTAGATATCTGCAATAATATCTGAATTATGCGATCACAATGTTAAAATAAAAAAAGAACTGAACTATATTTAACACCACTGATGGATAGAAAACAATAACTAAATAAGCCTAACACCATGGCAACAACAGGCTTTTCCCAGCCAGACACTTGGTGTCCTCTGGAGACTGGAGCAACACGCTTCTGTACTTCGGTGTTTTTTCTATTTGCAGCGTTTCTTTTCCAAATGCTGCGCATGTGTTGACAAATTGAACGCTTTGAATGAACTACCTCAGAGTAATCCAAAAAGGGAGATAATCCAGCTGCTTTTCTTTCTAGTGCTTATGGTGTGACATTTTGTTTAGAGATAGAGGACCATTCCTGAATTGTACAACAAACAAATAAACACATTTTCCATTAACATGTTTGAATAAAAAGGACAACTTGGTGGAAGCCTAGTGGCAACAGAAGTAAGACATGTCAGTGCTGAGAGCACTGAGAATTGTGTCTGTGCGGCTGACCCATCTCTCTATTTTTCATTTTCCAGAGGGCTTAAATGGCCAGACCAGACTGACAGGCAGAGAGTGGAGGGGTCACCATTCTGTTAGTGTTGATGATTGTGTCAAGTGAAAAGCATCTGCCTGTTTAACATGATGCCTTCTGACATGGAAACAAAGGGCGTCTCCCCCCCACCCTGGCTACTGCTCTGCTTCATGGCTGGCATGTGGGCCCTTGTGACAGTCATCTAACTTGAGTGTTGGAAGGGTTTAGATGTAAACCACACAGCCTGGTCTCCTAAAAATTGTGTCCACTATGCCACAAAGCTGCATTGTCAACTACCTTTTGAGAGAAAAGTGTTTTTTCTCAGTTTAAAACTGTGCGTGGAATAAAACAAAAAAGCATTTCCCTTTAAACCTGAATGAGGTGTTCAGTTGTATGGGAATGCGATTTTGTAGGGTTAAGCTACAAGATATTGTTGTGTATATACTGTATAACATAATATTAAATGTACCAATATCTATAAATCACAATATTAAATAGGTACAATTACATTGTCACAAAAAAAGAAAGAAGCACGTTCCTTGAAGACACAGGAAGCAAATGTGTACGTGTGTAGAGTAGAGTGTCAGCCTGGGTGTGTTGTTACCATAAGTGAAATGTGTTCACCCATGTCTGTGCACACAAAGAAGTACCATTTGTTTTCCACCAGGCATTGCAAACACTCCATCACCACGGAGAGACATCTCTCCGTGGACCCAGCCCACATGCTCAGCAAAACAAGCCATCTGTTTAGAAAGACAAGGCATGACTGTTTGTGTGAGCACACGTGTGGATGCATGCATTCTGTGCTTTTACACCTATATATCTGAACAAGGGAATGTATATGAATCTCAACAGCAGATGGGAGCATGAGGACGTAGAGGCTTTCACCATTGACTAAAAGTCCAACTATTCTGAAAAAATAGCCCAAATAAGTATGTCTCATTTATTGTCTGGACCTCGAATAAATAAGGATTGCTGTGACACATAGAGTCATTTAAGTCATGGCAACCCTTTCTTTGACTTAAAACTTAGAATGGTTATGACGTGGATTGATTTCATCACTGGAGTAATATAATATGCAGTGAAGATAATCAATGGAAAATGTGTTTTTGCATCAGTGTTGGGCAAGGAAAAGAATTGAAACGATTTACTTGTTATAACAACAGTTTGCTACATTAGCTTTAGCCATTTTTTCACTCAAACATGGCTTTAAAGTATACAGAAAATATGAAACAGCTGAATGACAACGTTAGATGATGAAACAGCAGCGGTGCAGAAATGACTTTTATCATGGGGGCAATAAAGAAAATCTATTTTAAGAGACAATTTCAAACAAACAGTTCTGCATGGTCATAATCCTAATATACCATGCTTTGGGGTTAGAAGTACACAATGCTGTCTTGCCCCCAGCATTGTGTACTTCCCATCGTATTGACAAAGCTTGATGCTTTCGCTTTCAGAAATGTGTTCACAACTGCTGTGATAAGCCTCCCAATGTTCAGACTTTACTGAACACTTAGTTGTTGGGTTAGGTTCTAAAATACGTGGGCAAGGTTTTTAAACTGCAGCTTGTTCTCTGGGAAAATGCATGCTTTGACCGGCCGCACCCATTCTTTTGATGCCCCGGCACACGTTTTGCAAATCAGAATATTTCATAACTTATTTGTATGGACATTTCTTTTTTTGTCGTTCACCTTAAAAAATAATGCCAAACAATTGTAAATCACTGTTCAACAGTAGTGACTTTACATGTTTACTGTGTGTAAAAATCATTAAATAATATATATATCTCAACAAAGAAAAAGGAAACTAGAACATTTTTAGAAATTGTTCATCTGCATCTGGATTCAGACCTGCATTAAAACACACATAGTCAAGGATGAAAGTGTGACACGTGCCATATTTGTTTTATTCAGTTAAATTCAGTAGATTAAAACGTTACCTCCTCATTAAGAGCTTGTTGAAAGATCATGAAAGTGACGATTATGAAAAATACTCTGTTTCAAATAAATGTCTGCTGAGCTATTAACCTCGCAAACAGAATTTCTTCTGATTGCAAACACTGCGGCAACATTGACACTAACTGATGTCACTGAAGTGCTGCTGAACCTGTATGTCATGGCTTAGATCAAAAAATATAGTCAGTCAAAGTCATATCTGAGCTGAATAGAATAAAACAATCTCCATCATCTTATTACTTATTTAGTTATGACTTGTATTTTACTTTTAATAAATAGTTCTATTAAATCAGGTCTTTCACACCGGTCTTAAACACCTCTTGGACCCGAGCAAGCCCCATTTGCGGTTCAGAGCGAGATTTTTAACCGAAGAGAGCGTCGTAGAAAGCAAAGTTCATAAAGAAATTTAAAAAAGAAATTACATTTCACGTTAACCATTTTAGACACTGCAAACACCATTATAAACTATTCTACTAACTAACTAAGAAGATTCGCCACAATATCATGTATTTTACGCCAGAAACAGCAAGACAACAACTCAGAGAATGCTTCGTTAATCTCGGCCATAACGTCTAACCCGGCTTAGCACACAGCTAACAACATTAGCATTCCACACAGAGTTCAACGGTAGCTTCCAAATTACTCTCCGTCAAAGCGTTCAGGAGTTACAGCCAACAAGCCACAGAAAGCACAACTCCCACACTGCGAAATATTAGAACTGTATCATACCGTGAGTCGGTTTTGAGGGCCAAAACGGTGAAATCCGCAATTATTCCTTATTAGTATTGTGTTCTTCGGCTAGGTAGGTACGTCTGGAACTTAAAATGGCGTTTCTCCGTTCATCTGAGCCAAAATGTTGGTCAGAATGCCAGCGGCGAATCATACAGGGGGCTTGGGGCTTGGGGTTGACCGCGGCACGGTTTTGGAGTTTTATTGGCTGAAAATTCTGTCAATCGCTTCATGAAACACACGTGTGTTCGTTTTGAGCACCTGGTTGTAACGAGTGGTCTCATGAAGAGATCCGCCCGGCAGAGCCTGAGCAAGGGCTCCAGACAAACAGACAGAGACATCCAGGAGAGATATGACAGGTCAAAATGATGCCAAAATGATGCCAAACAGCTCTGTTAGCATAGATTGTACAATATGAGTGATAAACAAAGTGAAATATAGTGAAATATATAATTATATAGTATATAAAAGTACAATGGAACAGCTACAAATTCTGGTTCGAAAATTTTAGATAAACACCTATAACTGGGGTTTGCTTCACTTTATTTACACCAAATCTTTTTGTGAGGCACCTGCACCCTTTGTGCTATGAATTGGGAATGTTTTTAGGCTAGCCAGGGCCTCATTTAATAAATTACAGTGCTTTTTCTTCAGCCGAACCTGGGAATTTCCCCTGTTTGCTGTGTTCAGTCTTCAGCTACTATTAACCAGTAACATATACACAATATTTACTCATCTCATCAAATCTCACAATCCCTAGTGTTATTCAAGCATCAACATTTTTAAAATAGACCTTGTAGTTACAGAATTGTAGTCTCTTTTGTATGGGTTACAATTTTCGAGAAGAGGCCTAAAAAAAGGCTTCAGGTCCAAGCGGTTTTAAACATGCAATAGCTAAGCTAACACTTGTAGAAAAGAGCCAAACCTTGACTTCATTATCCTTCTTAAGTATAGAAAACCAGGCTGTACTAGCATGGTTAACGCTATTGAGCCCCGTGATGCTACTTCTTCACGAGCCAATGTGAGCCCCCTTGAGAGTCTCACCAGTGAGGATTTGGCATTTCTGCTTTTTTGCTGTATTGAAAACGTACCGAACCGTGGCACTACTGTATCGCATGGAACCGAAGTGAGAATTTTGTGAACCGTTACACACCGGTTGCTAAGTGGAGAGCAGGACCGTCCTTCAATCAGAGGATCAGCGGTTCGATCCCCGGCTACAGCTCCGCTAGTCGCATGTCGATGTGTCCTTGAGCAAAACACTTAGCCCCAAAATTGCTCCCGTAGCTGTGCCTACAGTGTAATAGAATCTGAATTGTAAGTCGCTTTGGATACAAGCGTCTGCTAAATGACTGTAATGTAATGTAATACAAATCCATGTGCTGACACAGAGATAGATGATTCTGTTTGTTTAAGTCTGATGTACTGAACTAAACAGCCTCCATCAAATTACTACAAAGAAGCTTCACAGCAGAAAAGCCAGGATGGAAAGTTAATTTGTGATGAACACTGATTTGACGGTTTTGTGACATAGTAAATTCATATACTGTACAACCAATGATGAACCACTTCCTGCAACAATCTCCTCAGGACAGAAAATAATGACACCCAACAATTGCATACATATATTACATAGTGTTGATAGCAGAGAAAGACACTATTTAGCCATTGTCGGAAACAAGAACATTCCCTCTAAACTGTGAAACATAAAGAACACAAGCTTACTTTTGAAATGCAAGGATTCTGCTGAGACGACCCAGTATGTATGCATTGTCGTTGTAACCCCTCAAGTGTGAAATAGTTGACTTTAAAATGAATTGCAGTTAATTAATGATGAAAACATAATGAGCCCAAAGTGGAATTCAATAGTTTGTCCTTCAAATCTCCTGAGCAGACTCAAGCTGCCCTGATGAGTAACAGAAAACATCTAACTAAGTGTAAAAAAACAAAGGAACTTATTCAGAGGCTGAGAGGACTGAAATAGATGCATTTTTAAATGAATTTACTGTATTTCAGAGTTTGTCTTTAGCTGCTCAGGCTAACTGAAGTGCCATTATGCCCTTTAACATGTACAATGTTATTGATTACATAATTTAGTACACATTTATAACCTTGCCTTTCACCCACATTCTGACATAAACACTTTACAACAAACTGAGAAGCAATAGTAAAATGACTGAGACCACATCTTTATCAAGTTGATTGTTCTTTCAGCTCTGACATATTGGCTTCCCCATGTCAGGCCATCTCAGAGTCGTTACCATCAATCGGTGTGGACCAAACACCTTTCCAATTCCTGTGATCACCCTAAAAGTAATTTACCTAATAGATGAGTATCATTACGTAATGACAAAAGCCATACTATGGACATAAAGCAAGCACTGTAGTTCATTAGAAGAAGGAGTATTGTTTGTGGGGGCAGGAGATAAGGAGCTGAGAAGTTAGGACACAAATGTGCTAATAATCTGGGACGTGTAATGTGATGAGCTGCCTACCTCTAAGTGCTACGCCAGGTTGGATTGCTCTACTGCCAACATGAGGAGGCGATTTTAAACACATCAGTGGAACCTATAGTAAGACCAATGCTATACTGTGACACTACCTGCTCAGTATCCCCAGGAATTAAGTTCATATTGGACAAATATGTAGCTCACATTTCACACCCAATAGCAACTTTCAGTGGGAATGTAGGAAGTAGGGTGTCCTTTTATGTAGTAGGGAGCAAAGGACGATTGGGGTGGATGGGGTGGAGGATGGTTATTTCTAACTTTCATGGTCTGTCCTAACAGACCTACTATTAACGATGGCCTTTTGAGTTGCCTAACCCGCCTCATGACAATTGTTTTTTCACTCCGCCTTCAAGGGTGGTTGGGAACAACTATAAACACTTTTGATTCCTGACGTGGTCGAACAACACATCATACCAACCACTTATTTTCTAGTACAGAGGTATTCAATTAAAGTTCAACGAGTTCCAGTTAAAGAGAGTTTCCTCATTGAAGGTCCGGAACATCACAATAATGTCTAACTTGCGCTATGATTTAGTGCCATATACAGGACTGTCTCAGAAAATTAGAATATTGTGATAATCCCCATACGTGTGATTTAGTTTACTGAACCAAGCTGAGTGTTTTTCAAGGCTCAGGAAACCCTTGCAGGTGTTTCGAGTTAATTAGACGATTCAAGTGATTAGTTGAATACCCTACTAGTATACTTTTTCATGATATTCTAATATTTAGAGATAGGATATTTGAGTTTTCTTAAGCTGTAAGCCATAATCAGCAATATTAAAAGAATAAAAGGCTTGCAATATTTCAGTTGATTTGTAATGAATCCAGAATGCATGACATTTTTGTTTTTTTAATTGCATTACACAAAATAAAGAACTTTATCACAATATTCTAATTTTCTGAGACAGTCCTGTATACTGAAGTAGCCATCAGTTGTATTAATGTCTGTATGTAGTCAACAACTGACTGTCAAATCAAATAAAGAAAATTCAATTGAATAATATCTCAACAATATTCATTGTCAGTTTTCAAATTAAACTGGATGAATTATAAATAATACATACTCTAATAATAAATAAATGTTCTTCTCTTGCTTCAAATAAAATAAGTGCTGCATTTAAGAATAAATTACAGAAAGCTTTTGAAAAATGTGCAACTTAAAATAAAGTACTCAATTTTAGAGAAATTAATTTCACTGAATTGTCCTGCAGCTTTATATTCAGTTCATTCAGGGTGAAGTGATGTTAACCAAAAAAACCACAATATTCTATTTTCCTCATCTTATGAAAGAGAAACTTGTGAGCAGGACTTTCTCTGTGGTTATTAAACCACTTGTTTCAGCTCTATCCTCTCTGTTAACATCATGGTTGGACAGTGAATTCATGAGTTAGGATTCTGATCATATTGGGCTCTTAGATCATTTATTATCTGTGACTTGGATGTGAGATGGTACGTTTGCTAAAAAGATTTGTGCTTTGTCTCGTAGTGGCGCTTCACATTACCGCTTACTGGCATACTGGTTTTAAACTGCCCGTGGGAAGGTTAAAGACTCTGGTCTCTCTGACCACTTTTCTGTTTTTGGAGAACTTCATGTGAAATAACTTCTGACTCACGTAATTCTCCTACTCTTCGTTCTCTTTCCTCGTCTCTCCACCGTGTGTGTAAATCTCACTCGAGTCAGGAAGCTTGTCGCAATACACATATTTGATTGGCTGAGCGGCATCACGTAATGTGATTTACAACGCATGTAATTGGTCGGTGTGTTTCCTGCACCGCTGAATGAGTACCGTAAAGGATAGAAAAGCAGCGCCGGTTAAAACAGAAGCACTCCATCAAAATGGAATAATTCTCAATTATCTATCAGTTTTAGGTCCAGACCCAGATACGACAGCATCTGGGTCTGGATCCGGACCGCGGTCCGCCTATTAGGGTCCCCTGTTGTAGTATAATGCAGCCTTTAGCTGTTGGTGAAGTGTGAGGGTCAAAACCATAGACTGTATATAAGAATTGATGTAGTCGTCTTGAGGTCACCCACCGGTTGGTGGCCTGCCGTTTTGAAGCCTTGAGTTTGATGTTTTGGCCATGTTTTGGTGAGAAGTAGAGTCATTTTCTCATAGACTTCTACACAATCAGCCTTCTTTTTGCAAACAGAGGAGTCGCCCCCTGATGGTCAGTAGAGAGAATTCAAGTTTAAGGCACTTCCACATTGGCTTCACTTTTCAGAACCGGAGGTTGCCACATGGTCAAAACTAGCAGGCGCTGTTTTGAAAGCATGGTAGACAACAGTAAATAATATTTTCAGCAAAAATATGTTGCCTGATATGAACATCAGTAGTGAACAACACTAACCACCTGGATTATATATGACAATGCTCTTTTACATATTGTGCAACTTGTAAAGTGGCCCTACCACAACCATGAAAATACCTTACATTTGATCGTTACAAGGTGTATAGAAATGGATATCACCAATATCACCAATGGGCAGTAAATATGTGTTATGCCTCTGTCAGCTGTAATGACCAGAGTAAATACCCTTCACCACATGTTTTGGAGTGTTTGCTGGCACAGAGTTATCTCCCAATCACTTTTCCTCCAAAATGCTTTTATTTCAAGCAGCTTGGTTATTGCCACTCTTGTCTTACTGGTCTTCCTAAAAAGTCTTTGAAGTCTGGGTAAAGTCAAATTTGAGATTTGTTTCTAAACACAATATATGTCAGTCATTTTGTGGTCATAGGCTCTGCAGTAGCCTACTCCATGGCTTCTGTTGCGACTGTTAAACGGTAGATACATTTTCTTGAGCATCACAATTAATTAGATCGTTTCAAAATAAATCCAAGTTAGCATAGGGCTAACCGGAAATGAACTGGCTCAACCGACGCACAGCAGCTTGAATGTCAACAAGTTGTCTACTGTAACATTTGTAATCAACCCTCACACAGTTCAATTCAATTACAACTTTTATAAATGTTTTCCTTGGGGGTGTGTTGCGATGTTCCAAATGCTGTACAGATTGTAAAGCCCTCTGAGGTAAATATGTGATTCTGGGCTATACAAAATACATTTAATTTAAATTGATTTGTAAATTAACAATGCTACACTCAAAAAAATTATCATAGCATAGTTTAGTATTAAGTATTTTCAAAATATATCTATTAAAATACCTTAAAATCAGCATGGATCTGTTTATTTTGAAAACAATTAAATTGAATCAGTTAAAACATCTGAATATGTTTTAATATATGGCTCGCTGTGAAACAAGCAAGATTCAATTATTTAATGTTACCACTCCTGTAAAATTCACCTAAAAGGCCTATCCAAGGCATACCCAAAGTCAATTGAAAGCTGTTCTTGAACCATTTGGAGTACATTCATGGTTTTGGTCTCTTTTGAAAGGAAACACTGAAGTTTTTTCCCCAACAGTCAGAATCACTGTAAGTGCTACTGGCATTGAGTAATAGAAGTTTGAACACACTGAAGGAGAAGGGTTTTATTTCCGCCTGAATATTTCTTTGCAAACAGATGACTATAGCTGAGACTTATTAGCTGGAAAACACAATGGGACCACAGCATGAGGCCATACCTAGTCCAAGTTCAAATCTGATAACACCACAGAAAATAAGTATTTTACATGTTTTACTGAGAGCATTTCTAGGAAAAGGCCCATTTGGAAACTCGTGGTAACCATGGTCACAGGCTGTGTAAAATAGTGTATTCATAATTCAATCTTAAGCTTATATATTTCGATATATAGTTCTCTATACGACATTTAACCATTATTTACTTTCACAGATTGTTGAAAACTCAACAATAACCACACTTTGGACTTAAGGCACGGACGTAGAGACCTGACTCGCGGTTTCAACAGTGACTTCCACATTCTATCTCTACGTACACCCCCTGAATCTGCATATCGTTATTTACATAATTTCATTGGCTAAACGAAGCGTGAGTCATCAGAACGATCGGTTGCAATTGGCTCGAGCGTTACCCGAAACAAGAGGGGCGGGCATTGTCTTTCAATGCGGACTCTCGTTGGCTATTCCAGGCTGTAGCAGGAAATAGAAGCTCCTAATAGGTCAAATTAGGTGTCAATCGAAATGTCAGCATGCAGCCGCCATTTTGAGATACAGAGACCGGCAATGTTTACATGGGAACGGGAGTTCCGTCGAAAAATACATAGAAAGTTAGCCATATCTGCCGGCTAATTTGAAATGATGCAACAGCAGTCTGTGGTTATTTATGGATGTAATAATGTGTTTTGGAATAAATATTTTACTGGATTGGATCGTCTGGACTCTTAGCAATCTAACAAGACTGTTTTTGTCGGACTTTTATGGATGGGGGAAATACTATGAAGCATAATTGGTGAGTTGTGTCGATATTTTAACTGCTTGTTTGTGGGTTGGTGGTCTGACAGAGGCGTTGACTGTACCTCCTCTTGTGATTGTATCTTGAAATAGTTTACATAAATCGAATTACAAGAATCTTAGCTTTCTAAAGAGATATCACATTAGTACCTACCTTTTACATAGCAGTTGTGTACATGACACAGATGTACACTAAACACTCCAACGGCCGCGCCGTTGGAGTGGTAACAGGTTAATGAGATTGGTTTACATATACATTTCGGGAAATGGAATCGTTTGGAAGCGGAAGTGACACCGGACTTCTGTCTGCCATCTTGTAATGTGATTGTAACAGGTAAGTTAAATCTGCGCTCATTTTATAGAATCCGCCCGTTATCGGTGTATGTACATGTTTTATGAGTGCAGTTGATATCGTGTCATACCATTAGTCCAACAATTAGGCCAAATTGTACGTGTTGTAATAAACATCAACTAACTTTAGCTAGTTAGCTATTTTTTCCATTAGCCAACATCCCACCTATTACTATTTAAAATGAGTCAGTAATTAAAATTAGGCGACGGACTGTTGCAAGAACGGGGCTATAATGTTGAGGTGACGTTAAAAGAAAGTACAGCCCTGGCGGTTTTAGTCTTAAAATATAATACAATTTAAATTAAGCATTACTTAAACTGTTAAAACAATACATTCACTAATGTAATTGTTGGGGGCTTTTTTCAGAATGAAGACATAAACGTCAAGCTAAATGTCATGGTAAGTGTATGTCAACCTAGTCTTGTTACATTATAAACTTGTTACGAATATATTTACAGATTAAACTATGCAGCTATCAGCGTGGAGTATGATTAATTTTACGAGCCAAATGAGACACTTGCCAGCTGTAAATGACCCTGGTAACAGATGAAACGGTTGGCAATACAAAGTATGGAAATTATTAAACATAATTATTAAACACTGAAACCAATAGGCCAATCGCATATTTGGTGTAGACAGGGAAGTAATGACTTATATCTGAGAAATTAAAACTGTAACACCTACAGTACACTTCAACATTTTAAAGTGAAAGTTTGGATTCTTATCCGTATAGTTACATGTGAGTGTAATATATCTCCAAGTTTGACTAGTCAGCTCCTTCCCCATCACAAGAGTAAGCACTTCAATGGGAGTGTGTTCCTCCAAAATGAAAGACGTGGATCTGGACCAGCAAATAACAATTTTCAATTGCAACTCAAAGCTAAAAATGATTTTTTAAGAATGCAAGACACACATTGGTTTGGGATTTAATAATGATGCTCTTTGCTAGCCCTCTTGCTTCCAAAATTGTGGGACTACTTTCTTTTCTAGAACTGCTGAAAACAGTAGGTCAATTGCAAAATGTTAGCGAACCTAAACCAGTTCATTGATTAACATTCAGAAAATATTTATATGATATTGATTGATTCTGCTTTCCCTTTTTACCGTTACCCACTTCTTTGTACGCATCTCTTCTTCAATCTTGCCTCTTTCTCACATTGGTTTGGGATTTAAACATGTGTCTGAAATGCTTCTCACTCTACCTCAGTATTCAGCGAGAGTATTGTGTCTGTCTATAACACTTGTATTACTGTCTGTTCAAAATAAATTAAAAGAAAATTCTTTTTTTTCCCACTGTACCAAGCACACACCGAGCTGGCGTGACTTCTCTACCTATCCTACTTATCACCTATGAACATTATTGGATGGCTGCTGTTATTTATTTATTATTTATTGCTGCATTGTCATGCAATTGAAAGTGCAGGTTGATTTGAAAAGTCTCTAGTACCATGCAACAATGGCAGAACTATTTACTGTGATAGATGATGTATAGAGCCAGTTTCAGGTCTCTGCTAGTTTATTTTTATAGCCTTGTAAAAGGAAAGAAAACACATCAAATCTTAAAAACAATTCCGCTATAAGGGATTGTGTTTGTGTGAAAATGACTTTTGGCCAATTCATTTGGGAATAAAAGTGAAGCATTAGACAGTTTAGTTCATGTTCATAACGGCTGCTTTTGAAGCCGTAGTGCAGTCCTGGACTTTACCATTGACCTGCATAAACCCAGCAGCTGGCACATACCTACATAGATTTCTTAAATTCCTCCAGATGTTGAGAGCTTGGACATGATCTCTCTGATGGACCATCAGGCCTTCTGTTGAGTTATAGTCTAATGAAAGCCAGCACTACCTGACAAAAGACATCATGTCTCAGAGCTGAGCATAAATTAATGGAAACTTCACTTCAGCACCAGGAGCTACTATCTGTTTGCCTCCCTTTTTATTATTAGGAAGAGTTTCATCACAGGATAGAAAATCAGTATTATATCAATTAATAGGGGGGAAGATAATTTGGTAGGATAGCCAAATGTGTCCAACTTGCCTCTATTCACTGACCACTGATGTAAACTACAGAGCATGAATGGCTAAAATGAAATAGAAAAGATAAAAACACTGTGGACCTTGAAAGAAGGAATTAAAGGGAAACACAACAGCTCAAACAACTTGGGAGAGTTCATCCAGACAGCAGCCATAGCAACATGACAAGTTCACATATGAAGCCTTCCAGCAACTCTACGCTCAACTTAGATCATCTGCTGCCTTCTCTTCTCCACCTGCCAAGTAGATGACAGCTCTCAGTGGACCCATTTTAACAAGGAGGGCCTTGGGGCCCAAAGGCAAAAATAAGTGATTCAAGCAGATTGCAAGTGGACCCCCATGGGAAACGGCAGCAGTCTGCTTTTCTTATCCCTACAGTATCCAGCAGCCTCAGTCTGTTACTCTACCTGGACCATGACATTACAACAAAGTTACAAGTCAAGGTAAGTCTCAAGTCCAATGGGAGAGAAGGGTTGAAGGGACTGTGATTACGTTTATGCTTCTTTATCACCTTGGGAAAGGTTGAGTACAAGAAAAAAGAGAGAGCACACACACACACAAGGTAAGGAAGAAAAATCCCTTGTTTTCCCAGGAGTAATCAATTAATTGTGGGAAAGCTGCCAGCAATTACTGATTAAAGGAGGAGCTGAATTGCAGTCCTTAAGCTTTGAAGTAGTTTAATAAGTCACCTACATAAAGTCGAGCCTGCTTATCGTTTTAATTTAAGCCTTAATGAGACACTAAGATTATCACCTCCCTCGCTCAGCTCCCTAGAGAGAAAGTAAATATGGAGGACAGACATGGAAGAAAATTCGTCGTGTAGATCGGTCACATTAAGTTACTCAACTGCAGTCTTTTCCTTCACTGCCATTTAATGTTGAGCAGTTTTAGAGATAATTCCTGTTTCACTACTACATAGATCAGTGAAGTCATAGCCAGTAACGTTCTTATTAGATTTCCAGTTTTATCACCACCTTTTTAGGCATTACATTTTTATTTTTTTTTCACAGCTCTAGTTAGGTCTGATTTCTTGCCATGAGCACAAGGCACAAATGATACACATGATGCATCGTGACAACATAATTCTTTGGAGGTCAGTCCAAAAGAGAGAACTGGAAAAAAAAAAGTCTGTCACCTCTCCAGCTGACCCTTTCACTTTCCCTCCAGAGCTGAACTCTACTTAACCCTCAGGTGATGCCACGTTTCCCCGCACACGCCTCAGCCACACTCCGGCTAATTATGGATGTCACAAACTGACACCTGCACGCACATGGGGACAGCCATTATGCAGGAAAGCGAGCTGCTGATGCTGCATTTTCATGCCGGTGGTGTTGAGATAGGACATGTGTTTCCCAAACAGGCTCTGTGCTGTAGGCGTCACAGTCCACTGATGCCACAGCAGAAGATATATATCCCACCAATCAATTCCGACAGGCAACTAGCACTGCAGATGTGCCTGTGAACGAAAATGTATCAGGACAAACGGTGCATACCAGTACATGAAAAATATCAGCTATGTGTGAAAGTGACAAGTAGGTGACGAGTTAACCTCATGCCATATCCGTTTCAGGAGACAGCAGGAGATGATGCTGACTGAAGCCGAGCCCTGTGAGACGAGTGCAACCTGTTTACCATGTGAATTGTAAAGACGGCAGTGGTTTTCTGTCCTCTCAATCTGCCATGTGCACAATCTGAAGAGTAATGGCAACAATAAAAATACCCATCATATGTTCACAAACATAGAAGTCATACCTGGTTCGATAAGGCCACAACATCTTAGCTTTTATCCCACAGATTCAATTTCAATCATTCAATTTCTTAAGCATTTTGTCTTCCTAAAATATAATCCATCAAAGCATACAGGACATCTTTAGCGGACAACTAAATATTATTGATTATTAAACATGGGCATTAATCTGCTGGTCTAACCACCTCCACACTGCTTATTTTCAAGCTTCCCATATATTTTGGAACCTGGCTGCAGGGATTTGATATTTCCCATCAGCCACAGAGCATTGGTGAGTTCCAACACAGATGTTTGGTGTCTGGCTAACAGTTGATGTTGCAGTTAATCCCAAAGATGTTAGATGGGGAAGTCAAGGCCTTAGAAGGCTAAAGATTGCTCGGTGCACGCATTGTCATATTAGAACAGAAAAGGGCCTTTTTAGAGTTGGAAAGTTGGACTGCTGTCTAAACAATCATTGTATTTCCCTTAATTGGAACTAAGGAGCCCAGCCCAAATCAGGAGAAACAGTCCAAGACCAAGAGTATGTGGGTGTCCACTGTTCACATACATTTGGCAATGTAATGTATAAAAGATTTTAAAAAAGACTAATTTCGTCCAGCTTCAAATGTACTGATAAAATAAAATAAGGAGCATTTTAGGAACCAACCCAGAACTTTAAAAAACTTATAGAGATGTTCAGACCCCTGAGTCTGCGATGCTTTAACATTTCTTGTGAGCGAATGCTAGTGAGCTTGTTAGCTGGTAGAGAAGCTAAATCTGGAAATGCAGTTAAACACTACGTCTTTTCTGGTCATTCTGATAACATCGTCGACCACTCTGAAATAAATCTGTTCTTGCTCCTCTTTTGTGGAGTAAACCCAAAAAAGAAAGAAATGATAGCTTTGCTCAGCCTAATCCCAAACATCTCCAGACACAAATAAACGGTAATATACTATAACAGCATCAACAATAAAGTAAAAGATAAACTGTTAAAATGTTGCCATGCATGGCATCCATGTTATCGGTTCAGATTTAACTGTTTTGGTGGAATTAAGCTTTTTCCTAGTACAGCTCGGGGAAAAATACCCTTAATTACTTACAAAGCAATTTAATTCACATGGTGCTGCTTTTATCAGATGACCTCTGTCTTTGGTGGTCAGTTTTATCAGGTCACAATTTCATCTCACGCATTACACAAATGATAGATTCATACTAGATCACAAACACAACTGACCTCTGCAATCATTCCAAAGACAGAAGGTCCACAGGTAATACGAGTCCAGAGAGAACATTATGAATCTATCTGCACTAATCAGCCAGAGGTTACAATAAAGAGGGATGGCAAGTTGGATGAGGTGTGTGTATCAAACCATATGTAGACTTTGTCTGTACCGTCAGTATCATTGCAGAAGAGCTGCAGGCAAAAGCTTTATTACACATAGATATTACCCCATTCTTATGCATAACTTGAATGTTTTTGAACACTAGCAGCAACACAGTGATAGTGCAGTCCATCTGCTGACTCTGATCTCTAACACTAAACATGCTCATTATCCTGCGTGCCACATGGTTCACATCTTCCTAATGGCTCACAGTCACACGTCAGCATGCATCTTCAGCTTTCCACTCCCAGTCTTTCTATCAGGACGACTTCAGTGTAAAATTGAAATCTCATACATCGATGACACAGGCATGGACTCAGTGTTGTAGCCCCCATTTGTGACTGTTGGAGAATCATATGTAACATTTGAAGTTTTAAGAATCAAAATAGCCTTTAGATCACTCCAATGGCACAAGTTTTCGTTTCTAGAATAATGCTAAGTATCCTCATATCATATTTCTTATGATATCTTACGAAAAGTTAATTTTTTTGTCTGCAACAGCAACACGTGTCAATTTACGCTCGTTACATGAATACAATCTTTTCAAAATAAACTTCCGTTTTCACAGGAAACAACTCAGTTAGGTTTAGGACAGAATCGTTGTTTGGGTTGAAATAATCATTGAAAGTTACGTTATTGAATACGCAAGTTGAGTGACAAATAAATCAACGTTGACTCCTCGTTTTACAACGAACAGCGGTCTTCTGGGTAGCAGATTGTTGGACCCATCCCGCCCCGTGTGAGCTTTTACGGTCTTAATACTTCCTGATTACGTGAATCAGAGGAAAACATTTAGTGGGATATGTCACAGCTCTGCCACTACAACCCTGTTTTGTCCATCTTTCACTCACCTAATCAGTTTATTCAGTGCACCTGTGAGTCACGCCCACCTCATCAGCTCATCACTCTCACCTGCTCACGCTGCTGCACCTACTATCTAGACCTCAGTCTCACACACAGTCACTGCCAGATTGTTCTCCGCTTTCATGCAAGACGTTCCAGCGGTTCCCTTTGGACTGATCCCCCGTTACCGACCCTGCCTGTTCTGGACTACCCCGCCTTGCCTTTGCCCCGGTAATTCACCCATCCTTCCGTCCCCAACCACGAGAACCAGCCGCTGTCCTCCTGTGTATGTTCTTCCTGTTGTGTGTGCCGAAGGAAATAAAGCTTCGATTGAATCCATCACTGGTGTTCGTCACATTGCTCCTGGGTCCTTACTACACCCGTTACAGGATACCTACAAATTACAGAGCATTCTTTTAATAGGTGTAGCTACGAATGCTGGATGAGAACAGTCTGCATACTGAGACAATCCTGGTTTAAGTCATTGTAAGGTAATCACCACTTCTTCTGGTTTCTCCAAAACAATGCTTTACACATTGCACTGCTGAGTGTTTATGAGATCTGGCACTGTGCATGGTGATTGCACCGTTTAAGAACACTGCCTAGAAAGTTACTACTACTAATAAATATATATATATATATATACCACAGCTTATTAATTTGTGGCGAGCATCCTCCTGGGAGGCGTGGAAAATAGTGGCCCAGGCTGGTGTGAGGTAACTGACAAATGTGTATCTCAGTAGGAGGGACTCTCCAAGTGTTGAGGAATAGTTACCCATGTGTTTCTTTTCCTGGTGGTGCAGGTTACTGCCTGTCTGCCTGAAACCTCATTAAGCATCCGCTGTCATCCTCCATCTGTTAAACACTCAGCCAGCAGAGCCGAGGAGAGAGGGGAAGCAAGCTGTTTGCTAACTTCCTCTCCCCTTCACTCTTTATCTTTCTCTCTTGTACTAACTATATAAATCTCCGGTGTCCTTTTTGTTCTCCCTGCATCCACACTTTTTTCTTCTTTATTAACTCTGTACCTTCCACCTCTGAATCTTTTTTGGGGTTTTTACTTTCCACTTCACTGCCCCGTTGTTTTGTCTGAAATTACTCTTTTGAGGGCAGCAGGACTGAGTACTGACAGTTTTTTTGCCACCATAAACACAAGAAATGATGTGAATAGAGATTCACATTATGATTATGGCTTGTTTATGACCGTGCTCGCAGCGTTTCCTGGGCCTGCCCCTAAGGTACACAATAAAAAGCAGGTGATTCTTTCCCACAGTAGGTGTTTTAGAATTCAATTTACGTTATCGAGGATAGCTCTACGTTATTTTTTTGCATTGTGTTGAAGGTTTTCTGTTTTATCCCTCTCCCTTGTGGCTACCTCTGTGTCTGCCAGTGACAGGTCACCAGGAGCAGGTAAGAATGCTCTTTGAAGAAAGTTAAATCAGGTACAAATTCACATCTTCATGTAAACTGTTTATCTGTTAATGATTCTGAAAATGACAAATGACAAATTTGACACTCTCTTCATCTCTTCTGTTTTCCTAACGTATACATCATTATCTGTCCTGCATTCTATCCTGTCTCCTCCTTTCAGCCAGCTAAGTGACTCACAGCATAGAGAGACAGAGAGAGGAGGTGGTAGAGAGACAGATGGAGACAGAGAGATAGCACCGTATTCCTCCTCTCGTCTGTCTGAATGGGTGTAAATAGACAGGGTCAGCGGCTGGGGTCAGAGTTTCCGATGAGAGTTGATCTCCGGAGTCTACCGCCTCAGAGACTCCGAGCTCCGTCAACCTTGGGCCCCTTTTGGGCTCTGCCAACTGGCCCCCATGCCCCTCCAAACTTTTTAATGAGGCAGTTAGCCGTGCAGCGGTGGCCTTTCAGTGACGTTCGCTGACCGAGCGCTCTGATGAGAGAGAATATTGATAAAGCTGTCAGGAGGGAAAGCTCTACCCGACTGTGTGTGTGTGTGTGTGTGTGTGTGTGTGTGTACAGTCTTAATAATTCCCTCCCTGAAAGCAGTTGCCACCCAAATAAACAGCACTTACAGTGCCAATAAGAGTCTGTTTTCAGCAGAAAATAAGATCAGTGTAGCTAGTCCACCAACCCTGAACTGGACCAGAGAGAAAAAGTACATTCCTAAAGCACACCCGCTGACATAATCATATACATATAAAATGTAGCCTTAACTGGATTTAAATGGCCAAAAATCCCTCTGGAATTAAGATTTGTCTGTTCTGATGAGGTTACTTCCACCAAAAAAGTGATATTTAATAGTTATGTAATTAACCATTTGTAAAGTTGAGATGTTGCGGAAAGTCATGGTTGAAAAGATCTATAGTAACATATTAAGAGAAGAATATAGGAAATATTTTCATAATTTGCTATTTTTAAATGACTTTAATAAAACAAATCCCACGATCACTTGATCACTCATTGTACTTTGACTTCAGATTAATAGTAATAATATAATATGTCACAATAGATCAGACGGTGGCGCATATAGATGCAGTGCAGCGGATCTTGAGACCTGCCGAACCAAACGTCATCAAATGCAGAGTAAGGTTTTTAGAGAAACCTGGCTTCATCATAGCATCCTGGATCTAACTAAACTATTGGACATGACGGGCGGACTGTATACTGCGCCAAAAGAACGCAAGACTCCTGTAAGAAGAGGGGAGGAGGACTCTGTGTTTGCATGATACTTGGTGCTCCAACATAGTCAAAGTTGATGGACAATGTTTTCCTGATGTCAAATTTGAATGCTTAGATGTCGGCCATATTACTACTCAGATAAATCAACAGTGTTGTTGTTGCCCAATGCAAATTCAATAAATGCACTGGTGATTTAAATTAAACAAACCTCAGATCTGTTTGACCAAAATTCCACCAGTATCTCCACCAGAGGTAACATTACACTGGAACATATTTACATTGATATTCCTGGCAGCTACAAAGCCCACCTGCTTTGGACAATAATATTTCCCTGCTCCTGCTGCCTACTTACTCCCATCTGAATAAATTGGTGAAACTATCAGTAAAATAAATGCAAATGTAATTAATAAACATTTTTTAATTGTGGACAGATGAAGCTATAGCTGCTCTACAGGACTGTTTAAAATGTACAGACTGAGACATGGTCAGGGATGCCGCCGCCCAGAAGAATGACATCAATATGGGGGAATATACATCAACAGTGACATCGTATATTAGTAAATGTGTTGATGATGTGGCGATCACAAAAACAATAAGATAATTTTCAAACCAGAAAGCCTGGATGAATGGAGAGGTGAGGGCGCTATCCAGCAGTGGGCCGTCAGGGCCAGCTAAGCCTTCTCTGCTGGCCGAAACAGAATCACAAAGTTTTAGCTATTTTATAACTTAATAATTTTTCATAAATACACTACATGTATTCTAATTATTTTTACAATTAGCTTATTTTCTCATTGCAGAGCTACTGTCTTCCTCAGATGCTCTGCTTCCAGCCTGCAGCGCTGCTTCCAGTGCAGCTTGTTTTAATACCCTTTAGGGCCTAAAGGGTATTAAAGATCAGCCGATCACCTCCACAAGTACTCAAGCAAGTTAGAAGCACTGCATGGAGAGTTTTTGAGGCGATTTCAAAACTCTTGAGAGTGAAATGCACATGGTTTCTTCTCCCTTCAACTGCAGTGTGGACAATGCACCAAGCGATGTTCAGATGGAGCTCATTGACCTGCAGTCTGACCTACTTCTGGCAGAGCACTTCAGGTCAGTCTCACTGCTGGACTTTTACTCCTCCCTCAAAGAGGAGAACTTTCCACACCTGAGGAGGCATGCTCAGAGGATTCTGGTCCGCTTTGGATCCACCTATGTATGTGAACAGACATTTTCAGTGATGAAGTTCAACAAATCCAAACACAGATCCTCTATCACTGATGAGCACCTCTCAGCTGTCCTTCGCATAGCCACCTCAGACATTCAGCCAGATTTCAATGCCCTTGTTCAAGCCCAGAACAGACTGGATTATTCGCACTGAAGAGGTAAAATGAGGTGGAAAACATAACAAGTTATTGTTTGTTGTATTGCAGTATTTCTATAAACTTGTTAAGTTGTTTGTTGTTTTTCCTTGTTTGTGGAACAAAGTTAAAGTGTGAACAAGTTAAAAATAAATTGCAGTGATTCAATGATTGTTTTTGTTTTCTTATTTCAATTTCACATAGCCTAATATAAATATTTAAGGATTAAGAGTTTAAATAAAACCATCAAAAGCAATCTGCTTTTGTATAAAGTCAAGTTAGGTTAAATGAAATTATTATTATTTATCTTACGGTATATCAAAAATAATATTGAGCAAAATTTAATTGAAATATTGTCGATGTGGCCCTCCAGCAGTGCTCGGGTTGCTCATGCAGCCCCCGGTAAAAATTAATTGCCCACCCCTGCTTTAGGCTCTTTGTAGGCACCTCTTGTCACCAATATCTCTGATGCTCAGTAGATGGGTACCAATAATATTCTGTGGTTTTAATCACCCGCTGTAGAGCCCTCCTGTCCTGGGCTTTCCACATCCCATGTCACATGTTCTTAGTACACGTCTAGGGATGTTATCAGGCCCAGCAGCTTTACTCATATTCACTCTCATCAGGGTTTTCTTCACATCCGCTGAGGATACTGACAGTGGCCGGTCCTCAGACGTGACAGTTGACTCGTTGTTGAGGAAATCAAAGCGAGCATAAAAGGTGTTCAGCTCATCTATGAACGTGGCCTCACACATAATGTAATATGTGATATTATGGATCCCCTGCCACACATCTTTAGTGTTGTTGGTGTTGAGGTCTTGATGCCTCTACTTTGCCTCCTTGATGCCAGCTTTCAGTCTTGCTGTAGGCTTCCTTGTCACCTGTCTCTGAATAGCAGTGGCGGGCCGTGCATTTTATTCCTGGGCCTACAGTGCTGTCCTACTAATGTTGAACCACCTCCTAATAAACTCATGACGCCACAGCTATAGTTATTATTTGTTTATAGCGGTGTAACAATACACGTATTCGTATTAAACCGTTCGGTACGAGGCTTACAAACCGAAAAATAAGTTTGAATAATACTAGTGCATTTGGAAAATGCAAAAGCTTAAATTGTGGGAAATATAATGTTTTCGGTGGACTGCGCTCAACCTGGCAACATGCTGTCTGACACGCCCACCCCGGAACCACAACATTGTACTCTGGTACAGCGCGTGTGTTCTATTCTCCTAAACTAGCTTAGCAGGAAATCGAAAAGCAGCACACACGCTACACTCTCCCCGCAGCGTTTAGGCAGCTGTTCCCTACTGATTCAAACAGGGCTAAAGCAATCACCACACAATCCCCATTTCTCCAGAACATAATTCTTGCTTTGTTAATGAAAACAACAGCCCAAACAGAGAATCAAATGTCCGACCCTAACCCAGCGCATGACAGAATGCTTCGTCATTAACGGACAATGCATATCGTCAAAATCAATGCAATTAACACAATGACAAGAACAAACTCCCAAGAACCAGTCACATATATTTATGACATCAAAGCATGACAAATCAATCCAGCAACACTGCGGCGCAAAACACTATTCTGCCACACACTAAAGAGCACGAGCCATTCAAATATTATTCACATCAGAGGGAACAATATTAACCATATCATAAAAACGACGCCATAGACAAATAAACACAGTAGTAACGCTACTGCAGATGTAAAAGCACAAAAGCAGTTAACTTAACACAGCTGCTGTTCACTTAAAGATAAAGTCCATCCTCCTTTCTTTGTTAACAAAGAGTTTAATGAAGCGGTTGTACAGAACATCGCTGCGGTTCAGTTCCAGCCAGAAGTCCTCCTGCGAACGTGTTCATTGAGTTGTAGATCCACTCGGGTCTCAGCTAAAGTTTTCAAAAGCACTGTAGCTTGTAAGTGTCCTGCCGTGCTATGGTGTCGTGTTGCTGCCTTTGTTAGCGTAGCGTAGCTCCAAACACCAAGACGCTCAGTTGCAAATGAAACGCATTCTTAGCCATAAAATGTGGTTAAATAAAGGTTTTGGGGGATGAAAAAGGAGTAGAAAATAATGTTATTGATAATAAATAGCAATGCATTTAAAATGAAAAAGGAGTAACCTCTTCCTTGTCTTTAGTAATGAGCCTGCTCTTTTTTTATTCACAGCCTTCCATACCCTTAGAGACTTGACACTGTTGAGACTGAACTGATGAAGGCTCACACCACTGTTGTTAGTGCCAAGTTAATGTGACATCTCCCTCTCGTTGGCTGTCACATGTTATTTTAACAGCCATGCTTATATATTAGCAGTGCTGATCAGTGCTGAGCCGTTGTGGAGGGAATGAGTCATTAATAATTCAGGGCTGAGCCGTCCATCGTCCCGTTGGGAACTATCAGATGTGAAAGCAGATGACAATGCCTGGCAGGTATTAAAGATGGTATCTAGACCATAAGCCCCTACCATGCTAGCTAAGGCTCCTGTGTATATGGCCCACACACATACACACACAACCAGTTCCATGTGGAGCAGGATTACAGATGAAGCAGGTGAGAGGTAGGAGAGATCACAGACAGGAGGTGGATTTTATCTGCTGTATTAAGAACACTGATAGGAGATAGACAGAGGCTTTTGTGCTTGGTGGGTGAGGACATGAGGATCAGACTTGACGCCAGGCTCACGTCTTTAAAAGCCTAATGGAAATGAGAAGGCTGGCTTTGACTTGACTCATAGAGCTGCATGTTATGCTCTCAAGGTGTGTTTAGATGCTGTTCAGATACTTTACACAGCTAGAAGAGCATGATTAAAGAGTCGTCTTTCAGGTGGTAACTACAGTAAACCCTCTAGTAACGAACAGGACCCAATTTGGTCCACAGAGGGGAGGCGTACACATGTAGTAAAAAGTACTTCTGGGAACGCATAAGTGTCTTTTATGACATTTTATATACCCACGTAATGAAGAAATTCTGATAAATGGACCATGTAACCTATTTTAATCACTCATAAACATATATATACACAAAGTACTACAATATACTACAAGTACTACCACAATTTCACCTATTTTTCGCCAGGAGACAGCGAGCTATGTTCTCCGCTACCGATACCAGCCACGACCTAGGGCACTTTCACAGACAAACCGCATATCAAAGAGCACGATGACTCCACACTGAAGCCAACAATATCTTCCAAATTCTTCTCCTTCAAACCATTAAAAAGTTACAATTCATCCGCCACAGATCAATACAGCCAAACAGCAAAACAGTTGAAACGCTTCGCACATTGAGATAGTTTTCTGGAGGAAAATCGCCCCGAAAAAAAAAAGTAATCCTTGCAGCCATGAGCTGCCGGTCTCTCTGCTTCATTGTGTGTAAAAACTGAGTCTCTGCGAGCTTGTATAAGGATGGGGTAATCTTTTCAGTTTTGGCCAATGGGTTTGACCCTTGGGGGCGAGCGACAGGGATTTGTATTTTTATAGGCTTAAAATTCTGTCAATCAACTCATATCATTACACTCCTTACACTCTTCCGCGTTCAACGCTGTGTCGTATGCGCAAATCGGCCAATCACAGGCTTTGGTAAGGTTTAATTGCATTCTGTAAAACTGAAATTCAGACGAAAATGAGCCATTATTTACAGGTTATTATAGAGCCCAGGCTCTCAAAATGATGCCAAACTGCTGTACTAGATAGATTGAATACTATTAGTGATAAAAGAAGTGAAATATATAGTTATATAATGTATAAAATTACAATAAAACGGCTGAAAGTGCTGCTTCTAAAATCAGAATTGACGTTGGCTGACCTGTACAAAAACATCTATCTCTGGCCTGCTTCACTTTATCAAAGACAATTTTATTTTTAAAAGGACTGCTGACATGTGCTATGATTTGGGAGAGGGTAGGCCTTCGTCTGCATCATTTCAAATCAATTGCATCAATAAAAGTGCTTTTCTTTTCAGGTGAACCTGAACATTTTCAATTTGAGCTGTGTGTTGTATTCATTCAGCATTAACCAATAACATATACACTGACATGTACACACATGAACAAATCTCACAAGTGTTAGTGTTATTATTCCATTGAAATTATTCAAGTAGACCTTGTAGTTAGAGAGATAAGCCCCTTGAAGTATGGGTATGACATTTTCAAGCAGAGGCTTCAAAATAGGCTTAGGGGTTGTGTTGCGAAGAAGCCATAGTAAATAAATACTCTTTACATTTAGATAGTGACTTTTGGACTTATTTTTGTAAGGCAGTTTGCCAAACCTACCTCACAATGGAGTAACTGGAACTACATAACACATGAGGAGAAATTGTGTGTAAGATGAAGTAAAACAACAGGGAGCCAAACCACAACTTCCATGTTCTGTTCCAGAAATAAGAAAACCCATTAAAAATCACACATTTGCAATAATATAAATTACAAAAAAACAGCATCCTTGGAATATGTCATTATTATAAAGTAAACTAATATTATTTATTTATTATTCCTGATTCTAGATGCCTTTGAACACCACTTTCCAAGTGTTCATCGCAAGATCATCACAGTTTGTGCAAACTGCCTTACAAAAATAATATGTCTGTAATAACAGCAGGATAGAGAGGACAGTAAGGGAAACTAGAAAATTTCGCAAGAAATTTTGACAGTGTGGCTTCTACTGCCCAAAGACGTCGCAATATACACACACGCCGATGTTACCGGTAGTGTCGTTCAGGTTCAATTGAGATAGTGCTACTCTCTTTTCTGCATTTTAGATTTATACTCTTGGATGGACAGTCCACAAATGGCTCCCGTCATTTCTGTACTGGACATATACATCTTTGTTTGAGAAGCCTTTGGAAATGATGGGAGCTAACGCTCCCATCATTTCTGTATTTGAGATAAATACATTTGTTTGAGAAGCCTGGTGTTAGAGGCAGACTGATTAAGAAACGTTACAGTAAACAGTGATTTTGAACAAAGCTCCTGCTTCCTTTTAACAAAAAGCAGGAGTCTGAGTGCCAAAATATGGTTACCGTGAGAAAGATGAGACTCTGGCGAACGCGCTGATGTGTTTTTTATGTTTGTGGTCTTAAAAATGTGAGCTCCAGAGCAATATACAAAAGTGGTACCGTCTGCTTTCTTTGAGAAATGAGTGGTCAGATTTAACATGGAGTCTAATGGAGCAGTTGGCTGGTTTTCCTGTCAATTAAGGTCTGTAGTGCAAAATGTGTAAATGTGCTGGATTCCACAGTCATTTCTCTAGACCAGCACACGATTGGCTAACTTTTTTGCAAAAAATAATGCATGAAGAGTGAAAATTGTGGGACTCTGAGCAATTTGTTTGTAGAAATCACAGAATATTTTCCTGCTCCGCTCCACTCTGACAATTATGCCCTCACTCTAGCCCTTAACGAGCTGCGCAATACACACCCATTATAAAATCTGAAATGGACCAAAAATGTTCCTGAAACTTAATCTGCGCCTTCATGAAAACTGCTAGCTATCAAAATGTCCATTTGGCTCAATAACGTCCAGCGTTTTCTCTACGTTTTAAACTTTAAATCATTTTTCTATGTTAAAGTATGGCTTGTCAATATGGGTCCAAAGTTCAGTGTTTTTTTTGCTCTCTTCACGCTGAAACCCCATTCAAGTCAATGGGGCGATTTTGCTCCGTTTTTCGGGAATTTCGGGAAAACCACTGGGCGAATCTCTTATAAAAGTCATAGCACACCATTCCCGATCGGGCCGCACGTTTGGATATACTTTTTGTGCCGCTGTTGGCAACACTGTGTGAGGAGAAGCGTGCCAAAATAAAGATTATTATTATTATTAAGCCCGCAGGATTAGTCAGTGTGCTTTGGCACAGGCAGTTTTACTGCCTTTGTGCCACGAAGCCACACTGAACTAGAAAATGCATTTCCTGCTGAAAATACGTTGGAATGCTGAAAGCTGAAATGAACTGCTGAAACATTGCTGAAAATAGAAATCCAATTTTAAAAAAAATTGCAAAAAGCTCAATAATTCAAAAAGTTTAAAGATTACAAATATGATAAGTCATATCACCCCTCTCCTGAAAGAGCTGAACATTTTAATATTTGAATGGTTTCTGTGGCTTAAAAAATGTCAGCAGTAGTGATATTTGTTGTAGTAGAAGTTGTAGTTGTAGTAGAAGTATTATAAGTAGTAAAAGTATTAGTAGCATTAGAATAAGTGTGTGTGTGGGGGGGTCCTCTAAAAATATCCAAGACCTGAATGACTGAATGAGAGAGACACAGAGAGAGAGAAGTGTATGTGCGCGTGTGTCTGTGAGCCTGTTTGTTTATTAACATTGCTGAGTACCTTAACCACGAACACCTGTGTGCCAGCAGCCTGTTCATGGAGAACAGACAGGCAGGCAGACAGACAGTTAGATGGACTGAGTGAGTGTGAGAGAGAGGCAGACAGACAGTTAGATGGACTGAGTGAGTGGGAGAGAGAGACAGACAGGCAGACAGACAGTTAGATGGACTGAGTGAGTGAGAGAGACAGACAGGCAGGCAGACAGACAGGAGGTCTAACAATCCCTCCATGTCGTGTGCGTAGAGAGACAGACAGAGAGAGTGAGACACAGACAGACGGAGGGAGAGAGTGACAGACAGAGAGATAACCAGACAGAGAGACAGACTCTGATCTCTCTGGCAATCCTTCTCATTTGGAGATTGTCCTCTGTTTTAACATTTACAGCTAAAGTAACTATTGTCCTGCTCTGCCAGGTCTTTCCTCGTCTCGCCCACTTGTTTCATGGTGTGTGTACATCTCACTGGAATCAGGAAACTTGTCAGAATACCCATATTTGATTGGCTGAGCAGCATCACGGATATCTCCAAGTCGTGTGTGCGTGTGTCTCAGTGCCTCTGTGTGTTTATAAACATCACTAACGAGCTCATAGAAACACCTGTGTGCTTGGGTGCATGGTGATTGCAGCACCTGTGTGAGAGATTAGAGTGAACAGTGATTTTCAACAAAACTACCTGTCGAACACATGCCCTTTATACCAAAACCATGAGACTAATCAATAAAATATGGATACCGTGAGAAAGATAAGACTCTGCTGAACGTGCTGATGTGTTTTTTATGTTTGTGGTATTAAAAATGTGAGCTCCAGCGCAATATACAAAACTGGTACCGTCTGCTTTCTTTGAGAAATGAGTGGTCAGATTTAATATTGATCTCTATTGAGCAGAACGTTGGTTTTTCCTCTCAATTAAGTGATTTTCTGCAAATGTGTAAATCTGTGGGATTCCACAGTCACTTGTGTACGACAACGACACGATTAGCTACTTCAAGATCATTCAAATATATATGAAGAGTGAAAATTGTGGAGGCAAAGGCAAAAGACAAATATTTTTTTCACAAGAATCTGAAGCTGCTCTTCACTCTAGCGGTGACATCATGCACTCTAAGCTGTGCAATACACACCCATTATAAAGGCAGAAAAGGACTGAAAAAATCATAAAAGTTAACAGCATTCCAACAATAAAGAGAAACAGGATAACAATACTTGGAATGCTTAAAAGCATTCCAACAATAAAGAAGAGGATAACAATACTTGGAACAGGATAACAATAGTTGGAATGCTTAAAAGCATTCCAACAATTAGAAGAGTGTTGGTGAATATTTCTGGATATGGAAGAGGGAAAGTTAAGATGAAGATGATGATGTATGTCCGTGTGCTGCCATGCTGCTTATTTTTCGTAGGAGCTGTATGTATTTTCTGTAAGTTAGCAAATTAATTGTTTCATTTACATTGGAATCAAAGGTTTTCACTTCCATTTGGGGGAAGTGGAATGCAGTAGAGAGGACATGAAATGTGGGGAAAGAATCGGGCCAGGGATTATGTTGTGATCATATGCCATAAGATAACACTTGTTTTTATTGTCACAAAATAAAAATGTAAAAGTAAATTTCAACTGCAAGTGTGAAACTTCCTGCACTGGCTCTGAATGTTGCCATTAGACCTACAAGATGGTACCAAAATGCTGAAAGGACAAGCCATACTATTGCTTTCACTCAGCCAAAACAAGCAGGTGGTTGACCCTTTTTCCCAAATAATGTTCATACAAACATGGACACTTTCACATATAAGCAGTAATGTATGAAAAGGTTCCCGATATGAGACTACAACTTGTGATGTACAATGTAAATCATTATTTTACCTGTCATGACACCTCAGTGTATTATCACCATGTCCATATAGCAGAGGAACAAAGACAGGCTGTGGTTAAATCATTGTTCAATTTTGTAGTCAGTTAAAGCCATGGCTTGGTCAGTGAGTTGACTGGTAATGTGTTGCTATGGTTACCTGCAGTTTCATATATTACACCAATCTAGACTGGTGATTATATTAACTGGAACTACAGTATGTTTGGACATCGCCACACCACAATAAGGGACACCACAGAACTAATCCTGAGACAAAGACTTTCTGTGGTCACGATAGAGCGTCAAAAGAGCACAAGCCTCATGCAGCACCTGCAGATGTTACGGAGCTTCTCTGTCTCTCTGGGGAGCAGCTACAATATCTGTTGTTCATCCTAATCCCTGTGACGTACTTTAGGTGAGGAAGAACTACAGAGCGCTAGTCTCAGTTTTGGTATCTGTGGGGCGCAATGCTGCTCAAAAACGAATGAAGTCTATTAAACGATAAGTTAACACTGTTTTTCAACCTTTTCTGAGCCGCGACACTTTTTACATTAAAAAGATCCCGCGGCACACCAACAACCAAGAACGTTACAAAATGACACATTTTAGCATAATACAGCTGATATGCCATGGTGTCAAACTCAATCTCAGAGATGGACAAAACAAAAAAATGGGACTACGTTGAGGGCCAAATAAATTACCATTTAATAAACAGGATAGAAGGGATATTGGACAAAGTGCAAAAAGAATACATGTTTAGGTAGCTACATTATTGTATGCATACGTACCAGATGTCTGTGATTATACGTCCCTGAAGCTGGAGGTTTAGGCAGTGAGATGCTTCGTTATGTTGCACATAAAGCCAGCTCACATCGCCACGTTTCGTCCCGGAGCTCTGTGGTGTGGCGGCCAGTTATGATGAACATGATATGTTGTCGGGCCGTTGTACCGAGGGCCGGATATATGCTGACAATTTAATGACAAGTCTCTAAATGTGTTGATCCTTACGAGGCTTTTCTTCTGGGTTATTTTGTCCAGGGCCCAGTTCAGAGTCTGCACTTTTCCTTTTCAAATATTTCTCAATCGCTGTTCGTCTCGTCACCACAACCTCTCCCGCTCGTCATTTAATTATACTGTTTTAAATTAACAAGGTCACTATTGCGCTACCTACTATCACCCACTGGCATGGAAGAGTATTATTACTGAGCCAGACACTATATTGCAGCTCAGACGCTCAACAATGGCAAAGTATTTGCAACAACTAAATAATAATGTTTTTGACTCATTACACAATATTTTCCCACGGCACACCTGGCGATCTCTCACGGCACCACACTGGTGTGCCGCAGCACAGCGGTTGAAAATCACTGAGTTAACAGGCAATGAAGCCTGTTCAGTGTCTATGTTTAGATGTTAAAATATTTTCTTCATTGACAATTTGTTTGTTATTTTAGTTTTTATATCAGCCGTAGC
The DNA here is from genome assembly GCF_910591455.1 of Pholis gunnellus. NCBI lineage: Eukaryota > Metazoa > Chordata > Actinopteri > Perciformes > Pholidae > Pholis > Pholis gunnellus. Next base: position 1,203,441 of record NC_136529.1, on the reverse strand, counting down.
AAAATCGCCGCTCGCACGCAATGGTACAACTATCATAGCAGGAGAGATCAGCTTTCTCAGTCAATACAGCATGCACTAGGGAATTTATTTCTTAGCTCTGATTAAACATTTAATAACTCAGCTCATGAGAAGATTCCCCTATCTAACGACACATCACGATGTTGCAGAGTTGAGCGGGAACTCTGGAAGGGATGGTAAAATTGTAGTATATGTATTAATACTTGTCCTTGAGTACTACTACATGTCCATACTCTGCGTTGTCTTGCCTAATTTAAACTGTTAACAATGTGTGGCAAATTTTACAAGCCCGGCATATGTTTTGCTTCTAAAGTAGTCTGCAAAGTAGCAAGCAACTGCAGCCATCAGATGAATACAGTTGAGTTAAAGTATTATGTCTTACAACACGGCAGTACCAAAGTCTCAGGATCTCAAAATTGTATTTCAGTTCTTGGGAAAATGCACTTATTACCTTCACACCTCAGCTTCATCCACACAATGTTTTCTAAAACCCTACGTGTCTGAATGCCGTATAGGGGCTATTCACAATCCCGTATTCACAGAAACAATATGAAAATATAAGAATGGAAGTGTGATATTATTCATCGGGACACATAATGCATGCATTGCAACACCGAAAGCTGACATGTCAAAATTCAATACGATTACTTGAGAATGGATGTTCCTGAAGACCCATCTGAGTGGCGGGGCCCGGCTCCGTGTTCTTATCAACTCCCCATTCCAAGTCATTTTCACTTCCAGCAAAGGGGAATACTGTATGACAGGGTTAATCAACTTGAGACGAGGAGGGGAGGGAGCGATTTGGAACACCCTGCCCTCTATAGGAGCCTGACCTCCTTTCATCACAATTCATCGGGGCTTTCTCTCCATCTACTGTCATAGTTGCACACTCTCACCTCTCCTCTCTCTCTTAATGGGACTCGAAAATTCACCTCCTTGCTCCACAAACTCCCCACTTCCAAAAACTAGGAGCTATTTCACAAAGGAACTCCCAGCATCCATCAATCTTGATGTTCTTCTACGGCCACAACATATTTGTATTGTCTCAGTCAATTACTCTCCCATTTAGAGCCTTGATATTTCTCTGAGTGTGTGTGTGTGTGTTTCAGTCTCTGCACACACAAATACATGCTTGCATAATGCACATATGTCAGTGTTTGTATGGGCTGCCTTGTCCCTTGTAGTTGTCCTCATTACTGCTGATCAATACTGCCTAGTGCCAACTCCACGAATACACCCCCATCCTACACACACACACAGAGGCACTGAAAACTCTCATTTCTAAATAAACGATTGCAGCCTTGAGATTTCCTCGGGGTTGGGGCTCGAGTTGGAAAGGCAGTAGCAAAATAAATCAGCTTTATTGTTTATGACTCCACATCATCTTCCTCAGACTGCTACAGGGGAGCAGAGACAGAGAGATGCAGGTAAAGGCACACAGAGAACTGAGAAGAAGAAAAATAGCCGAGCTGGGAACTGGAAATGATCTGACGTGGGGCCCCGGGGCCACGTAGCCCCGGGGCCGGGAGAGGTTTGATGGGGAAAAGGGGGGGATCTTCATCATAGCTGAAGTAGAGCCATCATCCTCCTGGAAGGAGCGGTGTTCCATTACTGCCTGTCAGTAGATAAAGCTGTTCCCTCACTAATGATCCCAAGAATTCTTGTACTCCGTAGACACAAATGTAATGTTCTGCTACGCTCAGCAAAGTAAACAAAAAGACTGATGGTGGAGGATACACAGGCGACCTCACAGCTCGCAGTCTTTAGATATCAGGCTGCTGCAGGTGAGAGGATTCCTTTTAGATGTGGAAGATATTAAAATCCAATCATTCCAACAACAGCATTATAGAATACTTAGAATGAGGACGGATGGAAGATGTGTTCACAAATAAGCAACTTTCTGATGAAGCTGTGACATAGAGATACTGCGAAGAAGAGGGTGAGCCCCTTAGAGGCTGTGATGTCTATTACACCCCATAATACAAAAGTAACACAATAAACATTAAATTCTTAGGGATAAAATCATAAAGTGTGTCCTGAGAATGAGGGTCGTTAAAGGGATGCTCGTTGGATTTTGCTCGTCAGGAGAAGGGCTTCCAGCCTGCCAGAGTGGCTGTTCAATGTTTTCAGGATTATCTAAACTGGGGTTTACAATCTGGCCATGTTTATCAGAGAGGCTACATTACAACCCAGGTAGCCAAAATGACCAGGCCCAGATCCGGCATAAGCTCGGCACGCCGGAAGAAACACGTCGGGCCGAGTCTGGTTGCCGACTCGGGATGACACGTCCAAGAATCTGGCCAAACACTGCCGTCACTGGGCCATAATCGAAACTAACCGGAGCCAGCATCGGCCCGAACTCGGCACACCAGAAGAAATGCGTCGGACCGGGTCCGGTTGCCGACTCGGCTGAGACTCGGGATGAATGAAAGGCCGAATACACTGGCCCGATTCCGGCCATAATCGAAAAGAACCGGGGCCAGCATCAGCCTGCCAGAAGAAACGCGTCGGGCCGGGTCCAGGTCCAGTTGCCGACTCGGCTGAGACTCGGGATGAATGACGCCCCAGAATCGGGCCGAATAATAAGTGAAAACCTTGAGCCAAATAAATTAAGGTACATTTCATATTCATATTTATTTTTTGCAAGTTATTAAAATGATGAGCATTTTGGTCGTTTTTGCAACCAGAGGGGACACAAGCAGTCCAACAAATGCTAAATAAGCACTATAACGTACCTATAAGGTAAAAATTCAGTTATTAACTGGCAGCTATTGACAAGTAACTTACTGTAAACCCAAGTCACAGTAATTGTTACATGTATTGTATTTTTTAATACAGTTGCAGTGTTTTGATTGTGAAATCAAACAAAGTAATTAAAGTATTTATTGTATAGGAGTCTATTGAGGTTTTTCTTCACACTGTTGTGAGGAGGAACTCTGCTTTGTCTGTATGCGTGCCTGTTCTCTCACTGCCGCCAGTTCACCAGTTTTAAGTTATCTAAATATTTTAAGTTGAAGTCCACTCAAACAGACACACACGGATAAAATAACACGGAACAAAAAAACAAGGCTGCAGCATCTTTTATCTGTAGAGTTCAAATCAGTAAGCCACACTTGCTCTGGTTACTGATATGCTACATGTATATATGCAGATTTACAGTGAACTGCGGTGCGTATAAACGTGTCCCCCGATTACCCAGAGTGGATGTTAACATAGTTAGCGCAGATGGGTTCAATAGTCTTACACAATACTCTATATTCACAATATTCTATGCCATTAGACAATATACATGTATATATATATATATATATATTTTTTTTAAAAATATGTATTCAAATTACTTTATAAAATCGGTCTTAATGATCAGATAGTTCCTTTTTCCATGCTCATCTGCAACAAAAAGTGTAATCTTATTCACAAATTATTTCTGTTCTGTGTGGAGCAAGGTAGTAATAGTTTAGTTTTTTAATTAAGTATATTTTATATTAGTTTTGACTTTTAATTTCATAGTTTTAGTTAGCATTCAGAGTATTTGCTGGTTTTAGCTTAGATTCAGTTTGTCAGAAATTATTAGTTTTTGTTTTTGTATTTAGTTGTTTTAGTTTGTTTTTGTTAGGGCTAGGTATAATGTCTCTAGATATAAATACAAAATATGTGGTTAAAAAACTGTACGAATGGCCATCATTTTGAAATCTTTTAATTTGGGAATAAACTTGTGTATTTTCAGAACCACACTCAGAAGAAAACCAACCTGCAATTTCAATCCTACCCCAGCTGGTCAACATCAGACCTGAATAGATTATTGCATGTGAAAAACAAGAGGGATTTATTGTGAAAGCAATTTGCAGCATAGCCCCATCCCGTGGAATGTCATGTCTGTTTAGTTTCTGTGGATCAATGCCATGAGAGTTGATGGAAATTCCTGTTGTCTCCTTTTTTACCTGAAGTGATATATTAGCACTTAAAGTTTTATGTCCATTTTATATTATTTTTGTTGAATGCCACATATTGGTCATTTGTTGTGACTAGAAGGGTAGAAAACAGCAACATCTATGCCTGCACACAGTTCAAAAATATCCCCAAGGCCTACTGCTATGAAGTTTGAAATTCACATTACATGACAATGACTATTTCTTCAGTGGAAATTAGTTCCATTGAAAACTGTCTAATGTGTGTTCTGGATATATTATTTAAAGTATCAAGGACACATTGAAAGCAGATTTAACATTAATATTATCTAAGAGACTAATATTTCAAAACTTTGACAAATAAAAACCAAACTTTCATGGATAAATACCACAAGAGGGAACACTTTAAAGGCCACGTTATTATAAGAGCCTCACCTCCATCTGGTTATTCTGCCAGTCAAATGCAGTGAAGTCCCTCATGAAGGATTTGACGCGTTGGTTCATATCTGATGTCTTCCACTTTCCATTCTTTTCTTGACCTTAGCACAGCATTTGCTGGAGTCTGGAGTAACCCTGAAAAGCAACCTAATACAAATGAAAATGGAAGTTAATATTTAGAACCACCAAACTCATCAGTCTTTTCAGGGCATATCAACAAGGTCATACAATGATCAAACTCTTTTTAGATAATAATTCGGCAAACTGTTTTTACAGCAAAATCAAATAGATGCTGATTGTAAGAAGTCCTATTCTTGTATTGTCCGCAAATGCCACCTAAATGCAAGTACGTGATTTTTACCTGGTCAATGCTACAAGCAGACTTTAATGGAGAAATGCAGGTAATGCAAATGCAAAGAAACGTGATGTACATAAGAATTTTTACAATACCGTTGTATACGTTGCTGCTTCCACCTGATACTCAAGGGCCAGGGCAGTTGTGAAATCTGGCATGGGAGGTAAATATGTGATTACCACATGGCCTTCTATGGACAGCATCTACCTGTTCGCAGATATACATACATACATACATACATACATACAATAAACATATACTGTACATGATTTAAAAAGTCCAATCGTGGCAAGTGTCATGGAAATAAATATATGCAACCAAGCACACAATCACACACGTATATAAGCATATAAACAGGCATTTATTGTATAATGTGGGAAACACTGAGTAGAAGGTTTGAAATTACGTCAGGGCAAGTAAGAGCCTCTAAGTTTGAAAGATAGTTTATTAAGTGGCACATAAAGGAGGAGATGTCTGACACACACACACACACACACACACAACATACACTGGCTGTCAGCATACAGCCCTTGTGATCAACGTGTGATCAGGGCAAAGGCCATCACATATCACACTAGAAACAGGAACACATTGTCTAGTAATCATAGCGGAACAGTGCCCTTGCCCTAATTGCATCTACGCACTCGACAACATGCACACACACTGACAGATGACAACAATCAATGGACGTGAGCCAGTGTGGGCGGGACAATGCTCAGTGCTCCAACCAGGCCGCTGCTCTAAACCCAGCTCCGCCTGCATCTATGATTTTGACCTATGAGGCTCCACTAAGGAGAACCTTAAATACATCAGCGCACTCTGTTACAAGCGCCTTTTTACGAATATCTCAACTCTGTGTTGGGTGTTGGTTGTTAGGTCCGTGCACGTATAACTGCCGGAATATAATACTCCGTTTGAGCTTGAAATAAAGCATTTGATTAACTAAACTACAAATTGACTTTCTCCGTTGTCTCTACGAGGTTTTTTTTCACGACACAAGTGAGCATATTTGTTAAATCACTCCTATTATAAACTGCAAAATTTACAATCCGTACCCCTCCACCGAGTCAGAGACGCAAACTTTGACGAGTTTCAGCCTGTTTTTTCTGTAACAATGCCTTGAGTTTTTTCGAGGAGAGGCCTCAATCCATCTTGTACATCCGGCTCCTCTTTAGGCTGAAAAGAGAACTAAGAGCAATGCCGAACAAAGCAGAAAATTAGACTAATTTCCATGAGATTTTTTGGAACAAAATTTGACAAGATCTACACATAACCCAAAAAAATATAAATAATGAGCACTTGGAATCTGTCATGGTTCCTTATCTGTACACTACTAACATCAGTAAATTCTTGGAAATCTGTGTTTAATCGTTTCAAGGACAAATCCCAATTCGCCCGTCTTTTCCAGGCGTTGGTTTGTGCTTTGGACACTGTACATTTTTCTTCTCAATTCTTTACCATCTATCATCCTTAAATGTGGTTGCGAGGACTTTCACAGCCCTGAAGCTCTCCACATTGATTTTATATTCATGTGCAGAAAGGTCCTTTTGCCCTATAGCCATATAACTTTGGGGAAAGCCCTGCTATCAAAGTCAATTGTGATTAAAGAACCTGTTCTAGTCCCTGTTCAAGCCAATTATAAACAGCTAGCTAATATTAGTTCCATGTAGGTTAATGGCACACTTCTTTAACAAATCAAACACAGTTAACCCAAACTTTACTTACTTTTCCTCAGCCCCATCGCTAACACCTGTCTGCTCTAAGCGCATCTAACTGTCTCTCTCTCTCTATCGTACACCTCAACACATACACACTGATGTTAATGTTACGCACTTTCGCGCCACTTCTGACGGAACAATGAATTAAATATAACAAAGATAGGTAGCTAGTGTTGAGGCTGAAGTTTCTCAAACAGAGGAGGAGAAGAGCACAGAGGAGAAGAAGCAGCCCCCCCCCCTTGCTCTCTTTGTTCCATCAGCAAGCTGGGCCAGAATCAAATGGTTAAAATCAAAAGTATTTAATATTCTTAACAGAAGCCAAAACAAATGCAGACTGAATTACACTATCGACAGTAAAACAAACATAATATTCCATGAAATATGAGGCCCCGTTCACACCACAGGACAGAATGGCGTGCCTGTCCCATGATGCGGAGGAGGTCTGAGGATCTTCTGCAATTCCAAGATCCTTTGTCCCTGCTGAGTCTCTCAAAAGTATCATGTTTCACATTTCTCAGCCAATCGATCAGCTCAGTGATTGGCCGGATTCCAATAAGCCCCTCCTGGGCCGATGACCCATTGTTCTGTTCTTCTCACCTAGGTCAGCCAGCTTCGTTCCAACCCCCGCTGGCAGACACCTCCTTACATTCTTGGGGCCAGTTCCTTTGTTTGATTGGCCGAACCCCCACTTCCAGTACAGTCCTCACACCTTCCTCTTACAGTATGAAATGACCTCTGATGATGAAATTACTTCTTGGTCTAAACTCTTACAAGTAAACACACTGTAACATATAATATCCAGCACTAGGAATGCTCTAAAACTTAAATTCCTCACACTAGACTTGACCAACCAAGTGTTTGCTAGCTCACAAATGCTAACATGAACTAACTTGACATGACATAACGCTCATCATGATGGCCAGAACATAATTTAAGAACCCAGGCAGTTAAACGAAGAAGCTAGCTAGCTTTTCGACATCAGCTAGCAGACTCATTCATTCAATGTTAACCACTAACTCAGTTATTCAGCTAACTAGCTTAATATGAGTTGATAGTGTCGAGGCTGGAACTTCACGAGAGGAGGTAGGCTGCAAACTTTCGCCGCTGCTGACTTCCAGCAACGGAGACAAATCAAAAACGAACTGGATCCAATTAAAAGTCAAAAATAGTAATTTAATAAAAAGATAGCAGATACAACTGCAACCACGAAGGTAAACAATGCAAACTGATGCACTCAATTGCAACCTAATGTTTTACAAATGCAATCTGAAATACACCATGCATGGTAATGTTCTCGAGAACAGAGTCCACGTGCAATTTCACTCACAGATCCGACCTGGTCAGTTAGCTGAAAAACGAATATTGCAGAGAACTGAAACTTTCTCTCTCAAACATTCTTTTTATGTTCTTTGATGGGCGGAAAGCGTCCCACGCTATCGCAAAACATAAAGGCCGTCATCCGGGGTCAGTGATTGGTTTCCGATTGATCTGACCCCTCCTCCATCGATCCGCTGCGCATCTCAGTGGCTGTGCTCCTTGTGACATCACCTCTGACATCACCTCTGACCTGTGGCCGCATGGTCCTACCCAGGAGTCCTCTCTGTTGTTTTATGGCCGTCTGCTTCCCTTCAGTTGTCTCCAGTTCTCCTCCCCCTCTGTTGGTCATTTGTCCAGCACCTCTGTGTCCCCTTTGATGTCCCCTTTGATGTCTCTGAAAAGCCTTGCCTTGAATTCCCTAACTTTCCCTGATGGCTATTCTTTACAGTGTTTAAATCCTCCAGTGTTTATGCATTCATGATTTCAATACATTCAATATGTCAATATACTGTAACATATAATATCCTTCATGTAAACATATTCATTCTTCAGTAAATATTTTGTGACTCTTACATATTTTACATTTTATTATTGTGACACTTCTATTCACCACTAAGGGTGCTACAAATTCTACTACTACTACTTCTTAATACTGTAATTCTCCACAATAGCTAATGTTAGCCAGATGGCTAGATACTGTAGGCAAACTATTTTAAGAGATCTAATGTTAAATTAATCTTTGCCGATATCCAACCAGCTCTGTGTCAGCACAGTGTGTGCAGACGTTCGCTCCATACCGCAGTGCCCGGCGCTGGACTGCACACACTACGTTACACACACTTCCATTAAAATATTGAAATAACTTTTTGTAATATAATCAATGCCAACAACTCACCGCTAGTGTTGGAATATCCTCCTCTGAGACGTCAATCTTCTTCGGCAGCCAGCAGCGAAAAGGGCAGTTTGACGGTTGCATCTTGAAACATTTGAAATAGCACAACCGTGATTGGTCAAGGCACTCCACTGTACCCGCTTTACCGTGTCTCAGGAGGATACACATTTTATATTTGCGTTTTTTGGAAAGCAATAATTTGATTTCAAGTCCATTTTCAGATGACTTATTCATACATTAAACACACGTGTGTGTGTTAAAAGGATACAGAAATGACACAAAAGTGCCATTATAATAATAATACTTTTTATTTGTATAGTACTTTAAAAAGGTACTCAAAGACACTTTAAATCAGGGGTGTCCAAACTTTTTTCAAAGAGGGCCAGATTTGATAATGTGAAGATGCCCAAGGGCCAACAGTCCCTGCTGACATTATTTTAAACAATACCAGTTGCCTATACATACACTATTATTTAATAATTATATTTTCAATGACACAGCAGGGATAATTTTATTTTAAATATGATCTTTAAAATGTAGCATTCTGGTGTACTCTGAGAAGAAAATTAAGGGATAAGACATTTACTTTAAGCAAAAAACTAATTTATTATTCATTTATTAATCAGTATTTCAGCTCTGGTTGAACAGCTGGATAGTTTTTTTCAATCAATATTATTATTATTAACCTTTTATGTAGACAAAATCCATTGAGAACGAGGTCTCATTTTCAAAAGTTTGTCATTTAAAAACAAAGATAGCAAGAGTAGCGAGAACCATCGCCTGTGCAAATAAACTGATTAGTTTTCATTGAACCCCATTACTGTATTAACTTCCACTGTTACTGTAAAGCTGTTAGAATTGTGGCCTATCTTCTATTTGCAATTAATATGCATTCAATCCAGTTCAATTATTTAAATTAGAATGAAGAGTAAAGTGATAGCTGTGATCTATACACACCTCTGCATTAGCAACTCGCTGAAATGAAGATACAGGCACCTTAACCCTCTCTATCATTACTTCAGGGCCCTGTTGGGACCGGAAGTACCCTGGCTGTGGTCATCACAGTGAACAGTGTCTGGCAGTGTGATGAGAGGGCACGTGAGCCCTTGTTACTGTAGTTCATCTCCTTGGAGCAGAGGCAGCATTTAGCATACCCTGCCTTATCAATATTTCTAAAACACTGCGACAGCAGGAAGCTGTACTCACGTCTGTTTAGAGTAGACCTCCACCTTTATCCAGGCCCAGCTCCTTCACATCTCAGCCCTGCATCAAGGTGCGCTACACAAACAGCGTCCTCTCCCTGAAGCTCTTTGACCTCATCATCTCATCAGTATCTGGGCCTCATCATCGTGGTCTTAAAAGTTATTGTCACCACGAAATCATCCTCATTCTACTTTGAGTTAAAAAAAACAACCTCCCAGCAGATCCGCCGGTGTTCCGGTTTAACGTTAACGAGTGACCGCGTGAACTGAACCGGGCATGTTTCATCTCGTTACATTTTTTTTCCTCCTAAATTGCGATAATGACGAATGTTAACAAACAAAGTTCCGCATGCAGTGGACGTTATCCTTAACTGAGCAAGTCTGAACTGTAACGGAGGGAAAGACGGTGTAGACATCTTAACGCTGATTGGCCAAGACTCGACACATCAAAGATGTTTTATTGCGAAGATCACGTCATCACCTTTTTTCCTCGTCTCAATCCAATCTGAGAAACGCTGGCTGGCCAGATGACCCCCCCCCTAAAGAGAAAACATCTACGGATCACGTGGATGATATATTTTCATTCAAAACGGCTAATTTCGCTGAAAAGCAACAAGTTTGCAGGTATGCATTTGACTCGTGGGCCCGCGAAAAAGACCGCTGCTGTGTGGCCAAGTTATCTTGGAGTTGCTTCACTTTTCTAGCACGGTCGCTCTCTGATAGCTTGTTGAAGCATTAGCATGTTTTGTCTCGTCGTGTCTCTTTACATTATATCACTTAAACAAGGCAACAGTCTCATGACAAATTAGGCAGACACAGTTGTTTCGGTTTTCGGTGAAAAAATATGAAAGCGGTGGCCCTCGGTATCGACTTTCCTTATTTTACTTACCGTAGCCATGACAGTTGAAGGGTCAGAGACAATTAAAAAAAGCCAGACAGTTACAGAGTGGTGCTGCCACCATGAGGTGAAAAGAGGAATTGCATGTTGAATTTGTATGATTTATTCATTCCGTTTAGACTGTGCTGGCGGGTCATAAATAATGCATTTTAAGACAGAAGGCGCGGGCTGTATAAAATCTGACCTCGGGCCGTGATTGGCCCGCGGGCCGGACTTTGGACATGCCTGCTTTAAATGATAAAAACAGAAACAATAGATGTCTCCACAGGTCAGCCACGGCTGGTCATTCCCACCAGATGGAGACACCAGGTTTTTGACGCTTTTCATGGTCTGTCACACCTCGGCAAGAGGGCGTCTCAGAGGTTGGTGGCAGCTAAGCTTGTCTGGCACGGGCTTAAGAAGGATGTGCGAAAGTGGGCCGGGAGTTGCGTGGTGAGCCAACGCTCCAAGGTGCACCGCCACATAAAGGCCCTATTGGCACAGTTCTTGGTTTCAGAGAGGAGGTTTCGATCATGTTAATGTGGACCTGGTTGGACCTCTTCCTCCGTCCCGTGGTTTCACACATCTCCTCACCATGGTAGACCGAACCACTCGTTAGCCGGAGGTCGTCCCACTGTCATCAACGACATCGGATGAGGTGGCTCGGGCGTTCATTGGGACTTGGGTCGCCAGGTTTGGTGCCCCAGCTGATGTTTCCTCGGACCGAGGCCCACAGTTTACGTCGGAGCTCTGAAACGCAGTGGCAGAAAGCCTAGGGGTGAAGCTCCACCGGACTACTGCCTATCACCCACAGGCTAATGGGTTGTGTGAGCGGTTCCATCACTCAATGAAAGCTGCTCCGGGCCAGCTTCAAGGGCAGCAGCTGGGTGGACAGGCTCCCGTGGGTTGTATTGGGGGCTTAGGACAGCCCCCAAGGAGGACCTTCAAGCTTCATCCGGCGAGTTGGCTTATGGCCAGCCGCTGCGGGTAAAATAAGTACAAGCTGTGTAGGGAAAAGGATCATTCTTTACACATAGGTGTCATCATGATGTGTAAGCAGAATAGGTGTTACAATTTACATGCTAAAAAACAGTAGACAACACATTGTGCATCTAAGGCCACATAGTTCTGGGTGAATTTGCTTTTCACTCATGTAGGTGTGTATCACTGTCAAAAGGTTCAGGTGAGTCCAGTGACTGTCCATGCCACCGCTCAGCTTGCCAGTGCTCTGTCCTTTCCAAGATTAATTTTTCCGTGTGTGTGAAGAATTACAGTATTAAGAAGTATTAGTAGTAGAATTTATAGCACCCTTAGTGGTGAATAGAAGTGTCACAATAATAAAATGTAAAATATGTTAGTCACAATATATTTAATAAAGAATGAATTATATGTTTGTAATATGTTTACATGAAGGATATTATATGTTACAGTATATTGACACATTGAATGTATTGAAATCATGAAAGCATAATCACTGTAGGACTTAAACACTGTGAAGAATAGCCTTCAGGGAAAGTTAGGGATTATTCAAGGCGAGGCTTTTCAGAGACAGGGGAGGAGAAGCAGAGACTGCCGTAAGACAACAGGAGAGGACTCCTGGGAAAGACCATGCGGCTGCAAGACAGAGGGCAGGTTAGAGGTGACGTCAGAGGGAGCCTAGCCACAGAGATGACCAGCGGATCGATGAAGGAGGGGTCACTGACCCCGGATGACGTCCTTTGTGTTTTGCGACAGGTTTCGGACGCTTTCCGACCATCAAAGAACATAAAAAGAATGTTTGAGAGAGCGTGCTTGAGTTCACGGCAAATCCGTTTTTCAGAAACTCGGCCAGGTCGGACCTGTGAGTGGAGTTGCACGTGGACTCTGTTCTTGAGAATATTACCATGCACAGTGTATTTCAGATTGCATTTGTAAAACATTAGGTTGCATTGTTACCTTCGTGGTTGCAGTTGTATCTATCTTTTTTATTAAATTACTATTTTTCACTTTAAATTGGATCCAGTTCCTTTTTGATTCGACTCCGTTGCTGAAAGTTATCGGCGGCGAAAGTTTTGCAGCCTTCTCCCTCTCGTGAAGTTTCCAGCCTCGACAGTGGAGGGTGTGGTTTGGTTTGGGGAAAGGGGGGTTAATGCAGCTGCTCTCTCAGTGGGTGTAACCAGCTCTGCTGCCTGTACCGAGAGGTGATACATTAACCTTTTGATCCCGAGCGGAGCCCAAGTTGGTTCTAGAGGGGGGGGCGACAGAGTGTACACATGTAGTACCAATCACTTCTGAGAACGAATTAAATTATATTTTATGATATTTCAAAAACCTACGTGATGAAGAAATTCTGATCAAATGGACCATGTAACCTATTTTAATCACTCAAAAACATATATATACACAATTTACTACAAGTACAAGTAGTTCACCTATTTTTCGCCAGGAGAAGGCGAGCTATGTTCTCCGTTACCGATCCCAGGCACGACCTACGTCACTTTTACAGCCACCCCACATATCAAACCGCACCAGGACAACACACTGCAGCGAACCATAGCTTGCAAACCTCTCTCCGTGAAACCGTTCAAAAGTTACATCGAAGAAGCCACACAAAGCACAACACCACACTGCCAAAACATTAGAAATGTAGCATACCTTGAGGTGAGTAATGTGTTCCTTAGCTCGCTATGTTCGTTTGAAACCTAAAATGGCGATTTTCCGTTCATCTGGCACAAGATGGAGATCAATATGCAGACCGGCGAATCATACAGGGGCTTGGGGCGGGATGCGGCACGGTTTTGGCTTTTTAGTGGCTGAAACTTCCGTCAATCACTTTATGGAACACATGGGTGTGTTCCAAATATTCTCCCGGTTCTAACGAGATGTCACATGACAAGATGGGCCCAGCACAGCCTGAGGAAGCGCTCCAGAGATACAGTCATAGATGAGGAAATTGCATGGAGGAGCGATATGAGGTCAAAATGGCTCAAAATGATGCCAAACAGCTCTGTTATGATAGATTGTACAATATGAGTGATAAACAAAGTGAAATATAGTGAAATATATAGTTATATAGTATATAAAAGTACAATGGAACAGCTGCAAAGCCTGGTTTGAAAATGAGAATTTGGCATGTATAAATTGGGTTTGCTTCATTTTATTTACATCAAATCTTTTTTGTGAGGCACCTGCACCATTTTTGCTATGAATTGGGAATGTTTTTAGGCTTTAGTATGGGTTTTCCAGGGCCTCATTAAAAAAATTAGTGCTTTTTCTTCAGGCGAACCTAGGAATTTTCCCTGTTTGCTGTGTTCTGTCTTCAGCTACTATTAACCAGTAACATATACACAATATTTACTCATCTCAACAAATAAACTCACAATTCCTAGTGTTATTCAACCATCAACATTTTTAAAATAGACCTTGTAGTTACAGAATTAGTCTTTTTAGTAAGGGTTACAATTTTCGAGCAGAGGACTAAAAATTGGCCTAGGGGTTAAAAGGTTAACCTGATGAAGAAAGGGATTATAACCTGCCTGGCACAGTTACCAAAGTATAAGATTTAATCTCCTTCCTCTCCTATTTTCTATATTCCTAAAGTCCTGTCACTGAGTTAAAAAAGATTAGATTAGATTTTGGCCGTAATTTAATTCAAAGGTTGTGATTTTTCATGACGTTACTAAAAGATATACTAAAAACTGTTCTAAATGTGGATCTATCTCTACAACACAATTACACATTACATATCCCCCCTTTTCCACACTATCACTGCTGTAAGCTAATTTAGCGTAACTATGGAAGCGATCATGTGGCAATTGTCTAGGCTTATTCATTCATAATTTTATAATAATTGAATCCCCTTGTTACTGTACAGATTACCAAGATCTTTCTGAAGTCAGTGAATTGAGTCTGACTTGCTGCCAGTCAGACATGTCCTTTCACAGCATTCCTGGGCCTTGTACCAGAACACATGTGGAATCTCCCCCTTGTTTCCAGGCTTTCAGAGACGCTGACCACTCGATACCTTCACTAAGTTTTCCTATAAACTAACTATACAGATTTTATTAAAAAGGTTCTGTCTACCTGTTGGGCCCAGAAGGTATTGAGTGTCAACAAACTCGTCCAGTCCGTGTACGAGGTCCAATATCATGTCCTGCCACGGTCGCCAAATTGTCGAGGGGAGACCTTTTCAGGGGAGAGACAGGCCGCTGGACTTCTGCTGCTGCTAACTTTCTGCAGCAAAGTCTCACCAAAAATGAACTGGATCCGGCTTACAATCAAAAAGTATTTAATTAACATGAGAAGCTAGAACAGTGGCAAACTGAATTACTCTATCGATATCAATATGTCCCTTGGGGCAGAGTCCTCACTTGCCCCACCTAATCGGCCAGCTCAGCTGGTCAACTACAGTGTGGTAACGGCGCGAACTGAAGCAAAAAACTCTGGAACGATCCTATATTTGTAAGTCTCTGTCCGAAAGTTCAAATGTCCAGTATCAGCCTCTGTGATTGGCCGAAATACACTAGCCTCTTCCTGGCTTTGGCTGTTATCAGTTCAGTGTTTGGTTGAAGTCGTCCGGACTCCTCCTTCTCTCTTGGTCATCTGTCCAGCTCCTCTGTGTCCCCTTTGATGTCCCCTTTGATGTCTCTGGTCCTCGACCTATTCCCTTATATGGTCGTGAAGAGCCTGTCCTCTGCATTCCTCACTGACCCTATCTCCCCTGATCTCTCTGCCTCATGGCTCAGAACCCCCTAACCTATGTGACTGTACTTTGGTTCAATACTTCCAATGATTATGTTTAAGACTTCTACAAGTAAACTTATTGCAAACATATAATATCTTCTATAAGTAAACATCCTGTAAACCTATAATACATTCCATAAGTAAATATATTGTGACTTAACATAATTTACATTCTTATCATTGTGACACTTTTATTCACCACTAGGGGTGTTATTAATTCTACTAAATAATGCTTTTAATACTTCACAGTTGCCAAAATCATGTGGACTCAATCACAGTAAGAATTGATACATACATATGATTGACACACCTATGCTGAACTGAATGTATCTGTCAAAATACTAAATATTTAAAATGATCTACATAGTCGTTGTAGTATGGGAGGCCAAACCGGAAAGTGTCCATGCAACGTGATTGCATATCCACAATCTGAATAATAATTGGGCAGTTTGGGTACAATCTTTATTGGAAAAATAATGAAAAAGTGGTTTTAATAATAAAGTTAAACTGCAAATGTCTTTTGATCATTTGAATGCTGCCGATGAACTCCATTATACTAATATGACAAACAGAGTTTCCACATTCAGTGGTCTGGAGTTGATCAATGAAATGTTATCATAACCTGTAACAGTGATGAGCAGAAGAGATATAAATGGGAAAAATTAAATTTTCCTGTACATGGGGGTGAGAGGAGCTGATTTGATTGACCATTATTATTGCCTGCCCCGACTTCACCTGCTAATAATGTCTTCCTCCCTTTTATTCTGCTCCAACCGCTTTCAACCGTGTCCAGGTTATTACTCTACCAGCAGTCAGTGTTTGGTTTGTGCTGTTGTCTGGTTCTTTTCCTGGACACATCAGTGTGAATAATTCTTTACAGATGTTTATATGATTATACCTCATTAGGATGATAGTTTTAACCTCGTAAACACGAGCCCTATTTTTAGGCCTCTGCTCAAAAATTGCATACCCATACTCAAAAGAGTATCTCTCTAACTATAACGTCTATTTTAATAATTTTGATGTTATAATAACAGAAACACTTGTGAGATCAGATGTGTAAATATCAGTGTATATGTTACTGGTAAATACTAAATGAAGATGGCACACAGCTCAGGTTTGCCTGAATATTTTTTTTATTGTTTTCTTGTCTTTGAAATAATGCAGGAATTTACCTAGAAATACTCCACAATCATAGCACAACATGTCAGTGGTCTCTACAAAAATGTTTACTTTGATAAAGTGAAGCAGGCCAAAGTTATAGAGGTTTCAGTACGGAGAGGTCGCGCGGGGTCGAGCCAAATTCTCATTTTGGAACCAGCTATTGCAGCTATTCTATTTTTAATTTTTTATACTATATAACTATATATTTCACTTGTTTTATCACTAATATTGTTTAATCTATCCTATTACAGCAGTTTGGCATCATTTTGAGCCATTTAGAGCTCTCTGGGGGTGTTCATATCTCTCCTTCATGGAATTTTCTCGTCTCTGTCTGTGTTTATGTAGACCTTTCTAAGCCTATGATTGGCGGATTCCAGGATATGACACCTCGTTCGATCCGGACGAATCTCAGGAATGCAGTAGGATGGTCCTTGAGTTGATTGACAGAATATTTAGCCACTAAAAATCCAAAACCGTACCGCGCCACCCCCGAGCGTAAAGTGATTCGCCCAACAGTAAAATGACGACCATCTTGTCATACTTGGACCCAGATGCACCATTTTTTTCACAGACACACAGCGACACGGCGAGCACATGTCTGAAACGGATTACCGTCAATTTCCAGCATTTTTCTTCCAGAAAATCACCTCAAGGTACGATGCTTTAAATTTGTTTTTGCTGTGGAGCGATTTGTTGTTCAGTTTCTGGCTGCAACTTTTTAATGGTTTCAAGGAGAGAAATTTGGAAGATATGCATGGTTTTTGTGTCGAATCCCTGTGCTTTTTGATCTATGGGTGGCCATGATAGCATTTAGCTATGTGATTTTATCTCGAAAAAGGAGTACATAGCTTGCGAAAAATATGTGATATTGTGGTACATCTTCTAGTTTATTGTATTAGCTTGTGTATAACTGTGTTTTGAGTGAGTAAAATGGCTTCCATGGTATTTTCGTCCAGAATCTTTGTTACGTAGGTATGATATATCATAAAATATAATTTTATTCGTTTCTCAGAAGTGAATTGTACGACATATGTGTACTCTGTCGCCCACCCCTAGCCCCCTCCAAAGGGGGCTCTCGGGGTAAAGAGGTCATACCATTCTTGTACTTCAAGTTCCTACATTATGCATATGGCACTGTATGTATCCTATTTTGAGACCTCTGCTCAAAAATGTCATACCCATACTCAAGAGAGTGTAAATCTCTAACTACAAGGTCTATTTGAATAATTTAAATGGCATAATAACACAAATAAATGTGAGCTTTGTTAATATATGTACATATCATTGTATATGTTACTGGTAAATGCTGGACGAATGTTACACACAGCTCAAATTGAAAATGTTCAGGTTCGCCTTTTATTTTAGCCTAAAAAGCACTTTTATTGATTTGAAATGATGCAGACGAAGGCCTAAACTCTCTCAAATCATAGCACAATATGTCAGTAGTCCTTTTAAAAAAAAAAATTGTCTTTGATAAAGTGAAGCAGGCCAGAGATATCGATGTCTTTGTACAGGTCAGCCGACGTCAATTCTGATTTTGTAAGTAGTACTTTCAGCCGTTTTATTGTAATTGTATATACTATATAACTATATATTTCACTTCTTTTATCACTAATAGTGTTCATTCTATCTAATACAGCAGTTTGGCATCATTTTGAGAGCCTGGGCTCTATAATAACCTGTAAATAATGGCTCATCCTCATCTGAATTTCAGTTTTACAGAATGCAATTGAACCTTACCCAAAGCCTGTGATTGGCCGATTTGCGCATACGACACAGCGTTGACCGCGGAAGAGAGTAAGCAGTGTAATGATACGTTCTTTGAGTTGATTGACAGAATTTTAAGCTAATAAAAATATCGAAATCCGTGGCTCGCCCCCAAGGGTCAAACCCATTGGCCAAAACTGAAAAGATTACCCCTTCTTCATAGAAGCTCGTAGAGACTCCGTTTTTTCACAAAACGGAGGAGAGAGACCGGGAGCACATGGCTGCAAGGATTAATTATAATTTTTTTGGCGATTTTCATCCAGAAAACCATCTCAAGGTGCGAAGCGTTTCAATTGTTTTGCTGTTTGGCTGTATTGATCTGTGGCAGATGAATTGTAACTTTGTAATGGTTTGAAGGAGAGGAATTTGGAAGATATTATTTGTGTGGAGTCCTTGTGCTCTTTGATATGCGGTTTGTCTGAAAGTGCCGTAGCTCGTGGCTGGGATCGGTAACAGAACATAGCTCGCCGTCTCCTGGCGAAAAGTAGGTGAAATTGTGGTAGTACTTGTAGTACTTTGTGTATATATAGGTTTTTGAGTGATTAAAATAGCTTACATGGTTCATTTTATCAGAATTTTTTTGTTACGTAGGTTTTTGATATATCATAAAATATTTAATTTGTTCTCAGAAGTGATTTGTACTACATGTGTGTACTCTGTCACCCCCCCCCCCCAAAATAAGGGGGGGGGGGGCTCTTGGTAGCAAGAGGTTAAATAGTGCTTCATGTTTTTATTTGTTATTCAGGTGAAAGGATTCCTCAAATATGATTGCAATACTACCCTAGAGTATCTTTTGCCAACTCCAAGGAGAGGTGACATTGATGTTATTTTCCAAAATGTTTGTTTAAAAATAGAATATAATTGAAAGACAATGCATTAACTATACACTTGTTTTTGTGTACTTTTATTATTTAATAATGTTTCATGTCAAAATATTTATTTGGTTCTACAAGCAGGTCAAGGAAAAATAAACCAGAAGCATAAAGAGCGCTTCTGTTCAAGTCATGATATTTCAGCCTGTGCTGCTCCCATTCTGAGCGGTCTTTATGTAATCTGTCTCTTGTGAGACCCTAATTACTGAAGCATTAGAGCCCTTTGTACAAAGAATAAAATAGCTCGATGTCAGCTCTGCCAAACCCATATCTGACCACATCCTTTGAGTCTCTGAAAACTACAAACATAAGTTGTCCATGTGTTTGTGTGGCTGCACCCTGAGCTGGCTCATGTTCATGAGGATACAGCTCTTTCAAAAACATTGTGTCACCGATCTGCTCATGTAACCGTCAGCTCGTTAGTCATACATTGTGGTTCAACAGTTATATTGTTGTGCTGAACCTCCCTGATGACCACGTAGTTAAAACCATCTGGGAAATAAACAGTGTGACCTGTTTATCTATTACATTCCTGAAGTGAACCATGTTGGAAGGTAGAGGGCACAGTCTCCTAGATACCAATTAGCAGCTGTAAGCAGGTCAGGAGAGAGGAACAGAGTGGAGAGAACACCTGTAGACCTGTACACTGAACATACGCAAAGACACACTAAAGACACACCCATGTGTTAGTCTGTAACACAAACACACACAAACTGGCCTGGCTTGTGTTTGTAGTTTTCGTCATGCTTCCTATTGGATAGAAGAACGTGTTGTTCACCAGATCTTTGCTTGTCAGGGATGCTAAAGCTACAGGTATTTGTTGATGCAGTTTACCTTCCCCTGATGTATGATCAAAAAATGCACTACTGTTTGGTTTGTCATGTTTTTCTTGTGTAGCTAATGGGCTACAACTGCATTTTGTCGTGCAACCCTGTGTCCTTGAATCCTTGTGTCCATCAAATTTGGCAGAGCTTTTGGTTCAACAGTGACCCGCTTTAGGAACAACGTCTTACTGTTTAGTTGATGGCAGATTCGGCCTTCCTCAGAAGCATCACACGTGCTGGTCTAAAATACAACAAACTTTCTTTTTTTTCACAACAGGCCTGTCCAAGTGTCACAGCAGGAAAACCACAGGGGTAATTAATCATGTAACAGAGCCATCATTAATGGTATTCATAACACCTGTGCTTTTCTTGGATGATAGAAGCATGCCCTCTGAACATGGATGGAACAATGCAAAATCTCTCATTTCTGGCAAAAAGTTATGGAGCAGACAAAAAAATGTGATTTGTGATTAAGATTTGAATTGAAGTTACTGTTTGATTGTAAATCCCGAAATTGACTGAATTACTATCCTTATACCATTAGAATTTAATCAACTTCAATCAATTTCAGTAGCCAATTTCAAAGATACAGAAAAAAGGAGAACATAAACTGAGGCTACATCCACACTACTACGTTTTGAAATGCATATCTTTTGCTACAGTTATGCCCAGCGTCCACACTATTCCGGAGTTTTAGAGCACCTAAAACAAAGGAGTTTCAAAACGCTACAGATGATGGGTAAGTTTGAAAACTCCTTAGTTGTGTTATAGTGGGGACAAGCACTGAACCGGAGACCTTTGAAAACGATGATGTAGACACCCATGTTCGCGACTTGATTGGGTGTCATCAGTCATGACGTGTTCTTCCTTGATTTGTCACATAGCCAGAAGAAAACAAACAACAGCCTTGATGATTGATCGACTTCCAGGTGTTAATTCAACTTGGATAACATGCTACAGGAGTTACTGTCCTTGTCTATACTAGCAGCTGTTGTGCAGTTAAAGTCTGCATTTTATGATTCTACTTCTGCCGACATGAGGAGCAAGCAACTGTTATTGTAGTGATTAGCGTGCGACATATCCAGCTGCGTTATCAGCCCCACGGAGCGGATGTTTGTGGGCACGGTCTGAGGCTTTGATGAGGGCGATGTACACAAAGCGGAAAACTTTCCTTTTCTCATCAATGCTTATTTTGTTCTGCACAGCTATTGTGAAGTTCATGAAGAAACTGTAAAGGAACAAAAGCATAAATGCTCTCCAGTATGTCAGACTTCAGCCACCAGCAGAGCTACGAAAACTTGTTTTTTCTTCCACTACATCTGTCTGAGTTTATAGAGGAAGATTTTAGAGAAAGATCTTAACAATCAAGCCTGACCTTTTATTGTGAAAGAGTACTTTAAAGACAAACTCCATCCTCCTTTCTTTGTTGACAAAGAGTTTAATCTCACAGTTAAATCCCAACTCAAAAATCTGTTTCTCCTCCTTCAGCCATTGAGTGTTTAAAAAAAAAAAAATCCACACCAAACAAAATGCAAAACATTTCTTAATTTCTTCCATATCTTTCAATTTGAACTCTTACTACTCCGACTGAGCCTCTGATGGCTACTTTAAGTTTTTTCTTTTCACAATAATCAAGTGCTTGACCACTGACCAATCACAGCACATACTGCACCTTACTGCAGTGCTGCACCTTGAAACTAAGCTGCCCGTTAATGCTGACGTACTTGTAGGCCAGCTAGAAGGCTCTGGCACGTCAAAGAATACGCCCAACATGTCAAACTAATGATCTGATTGGTTGAAGATTATGACAATCAACAATATCGTTCCCATTCACTTAAACTGGTGACTCTGCAGGCCTGGGGCCTCTCTTCTTACCTAGAGACACAGAGGTGAAATCTGATTGGATAAAAGCTCTACTTAAAACAAGCTGCACTGGAAGCAGAGCAACTGAGGAACACAGTAGCTGTGCAATGAGAAAATAAGATAATGGAAAAAATATTTTTATAAATTATAATACATTTAGTGTATTTTATAAAATATCTATAACTTTGTGATTCTGTTTCGGCCAGCAGAGAAGGCCTTGCTGGCCCTGACGGCCCACCACTGACTAAAAGGCACGCAAGGTCAGGCCGGCTATGTGAACAAAGCACAGAGAAGCTCAGGGAGGCACTATATATTTACATAGATGATAGTTGTTTGCTTCTATATTAATGCTCTGAATCCCGCTATTGCACCTTTAAAGCACTTAATAGGGACGATTACCCTAGATAAGTATTCAAATAAAAAAAAGTAACATTCTAATTATAACTTTTATATGAATATGTAAATTATATTATTGTACTGTTACTACTGTTGCATTAACATGTAACGACAACAAGCAGCATATTTCCATCTAGATGTAGTGGAGCTGATTTAAAAAAAAAAAGAATCTTCCTCATGTTTTCTCAGACAGCTTTGTTTGCATGTACAAATGTAAATGCATCTGTGGCGAGAGCATAACACATAAATATATCATCATACTGGATACTGCAGATACAAAAGCACATACATGTCTTGTTGTCATTGGAATAAATGTAGAGGCATCCGGCAGGAATAAGAAACAAGTGATGAGTTTCTCTCCCCGCATTACAAACAGTGGTATTCATCCAGCTGGTTGGTGAGTAACAAATGGCTGATATGACCCATATCGTGCTTGTGCATCCTAAACAGTCAGTAACACACCTCCCCAGCCATCATGAAGAACACACATTCTGATGAGTTATGATCCAGCTTCCACCAGCTCAATGCTGCTTAGCAAACACTTACTAACCTGTTCTAATTGTCTGTGCTGGCTGCCACAATGTCTGTCTGAAAATAAAGTGTTTCAGAAAAAAAGCACAACAAAGGCTACAGGCCGACTTGCTGCACAGTGTTGTAAATGTCCTGGGGGAAGTGACGCTAGTTAAAGATTTCAGACACATGCAAGATTGAGAGCTATTTTAAGGCGCGTTGGCAGTCTGACTCCTTCTGCATTCAGTTCATGACTAGAAGGAGAGGATCCACGAAGTTCAGAGCACAAAGAAGTGCTGTTACTCAACTTCCACTTCAAGAGCTTCACATTAGAAAGAGGAATAAATCTACCCTTTTTGAAAACTCAGCCTTTTTCTGGAGGTTTTAACGACATCTCACAGTCTTCCGCAGATGGCTGTTGCCTAGTTCTTTGTTTGCTCAGCTGCTTTTCACTTTGCTGAACGAAATGTATATACTGATGAAGAATGTGAGATGTGGTAAAAAGCTCTGGAAAAAAACAGGGAAGTAAGTGAACCATGAGTTAAGATTAATTTGTAAAATGTCTTTGTCCAAGGTCATGAATGAACTCTAACTCCCACCTAACAGATTTAAATACATCAGCCTGACAAACACAACCAGACAGCTAATGAGTGACCCAGCACAAAACTCTGGCTCCTATACATAAGAAGTCTCTATGGACCCCCTTACTCTCTTTTAGCAAGCATGCACCATTTTTTCTTTCGTGCACGCACCATGCCGGGAGATTGTTAATTAGTGTTAGCAAATTGTGCACACAGGATTAACATACCCTCTTAATCTGTTTATAATATACCAAATTGACCTTGATTATTAGACACCGCTCTTGGCTTGATAATGTGCACTATTTAAATCAATCTGTACTGTAAAAACATTTAAGTTAATGCTGTACGTGGTCCATAATGTCTGAACTTTCCTCGATATGGTAAATGGTCTTGTATTAAGCTTGTATAGTTTTCTGACCACTGAAAGCATTTTAACACTACATGTCATCATTCGTACACTGATGAACCATGCAAGGTGCCACATGCCCATCAGAACTATAACTAATCATTTACACATAGCAGCAAGAGCCTGCGGGAGCAATTTGGGGTTAATTGTCTTGCTTGACATGGACTAGTGAAGCCGGTGATCGAACTGCCGATCCTCTGATCGAAGGACGAACCTGCTCTACCACTGAACCACAGTCACCTCGGGTATGAAGATGTCATCTGGTACTACTTATAGAGATAACAGGGATTTCCTTGAAAGACAAGATCCACTTAGACTCAAGTACATGTACATGTTTAATAAGTATTCACCTTTTATTGCAAACTTTTATTATTTATATGTTTAATTGTATGTTTGCCTGAGCAACTTCATCACATGTTTTTTACAGAAATCTATTGAAATCAGTATTTATTTATATATATATATATATATATCATATCTTTATTATTTATACATATTTCTACATAATTAGTACCAAATTATATAATTATTTATGGGGAACGTAAGTATTACTACAGACCCTTATAATAAAGTGTTCACAGATTCAAAGGTCTTGCTATATTATTGAATGGCTGCCAAGAAGTTAGAAAAATTCTTAAAAACCTGAGACACCGTGTATACTTTTGTAAACAGTGTGCAGTAAAGCAGTACATGATTTGTAATTAGGGGGAAAAAACTACTAAACACAGACGTAGTCCTCTAAACACAAATGAAAACAAGTTAAATGGTATCATAAAAAGAGTATTATGTGTTTTATATATCAATTTCCAGTGGGGAGTTTTACTTCCCCAGAGTGTACTTAACAGGTCACATGTGGTTAACATCTTCCTCCTGTTTAATTCCAGTGTAATTAGAGTAAAAGTGGAGGTGTGACCCGTCGTGTTACCCAGAGCTACACGCTGCCCTGACATTGTCTGGCCAGAGTAAATAGCCAGTCCCATGATGATGATGATGATGTGTCTGATAACCAGTGGCGCTGCTGACAGGAAGCAGGCTTTTTAGCATGGAAGTCATTACAGCGCTCTTACCTCCCTTCTAATGACGATGACACTGTAGCCTATCACCGCTGTGTCGCACGGCTCATTTACATGCATCCAGGCTGAGCGGGTAACCCAGGGTCAGAGAGAACACGTGGAGCTGCCAACACGCCTATGCTCTACCAGCTGCTGACCCTGCTTAATGGCTGCACAGCCTAAACCCAACCACCAGAACAGGCAGTAACAGATGGGTGAAGCTCACCTGACTCCAGGTCTGCAGTCACATCAGAACATTCTGAGCATCAACATCTGGCTCGGCTATGGAGGGATAATTAGGAATCAGTTGTTGTACTGTACATGCTCTGTATCAAGATCATTCACAAATATTCAACATTCTACTGTTACATTTACTTGAGTAACTAAGTGAGTGGGATCAGTATAGACAATGTTAATTTAGAGTAATTGGATGCACATGAAATACTCCTAGCACAAAATGATATACTGAGAAAAGGAAAGCTCTGTAATAAAAATAAAAACCATACACACACATACCAGTGGCGGGCCGTGCATTTTATACATGGGCCTGCACTCGTAAAAATGAAGCTCACCACCTACAAATACACTATGAGAACAGATACATGAATACCAGCATGACGGGATACGGCGGCATTAACGAACAATGAGTCAAAATCAATTCAGCTAAAACACGCATTCCCCAACACACTCAAGAGCACGAGCCATTCAAATATGATTCATATCAGAAGGAACAATAATACCCACATCATGAAAATGACACGATAGACAAATGAACAGAGTAGTAACTCTATCACTCCCTCCAGGAAATACACGACTCCATAGTTCTTGTTACTGTTGAGGCTGAAGCTAGTGGAGGAATCGCAAGGCCGCTGCTGTGTTTACTTCTTTCTGCGCAGGCGCATCAAAAAGTAACTCGATCCGGTCCAAATTCAAAACAGTATTTAATTAAACGATGACAACTGTAAACTGATGATGACAATTGCAATCTATAATACACTATCGATAGTATGCATCTCGAGAGCAGAGACCACGTGCAACTCCACTCACAGGCCCGACCTAGCCGGGTCCTGCAAAGCGAACTACCATGGCCTGCCGCACGCCCTCGCAAACAGTCCTTTTATGTCCTTTGATGGTCGGAAAGTGTCCGAAATCTGTCGTAAAACACAAAGGCCGTCTTCTGGGGTCAGTGATTGGCTTCCAATCGCTCTGACACCTCCTTCATCGATCCGCTGCTCATCTCAATGGCTGGCTCCTTGTGACATCACCTCTGACCTGCCCTCTGTCCTGCGGCCGCATGGTGTTACCCAGGAGTCCTCTCTGTTGTTTTATGGCAGTCTGCTTCCCCTCAGTTGTCTCCGGTTCTCCTCCCCCTCTGTTGGTCATCTGTCCAGCTCCTCTGTGTCCCCTTTGATGTCCCCTTTGATGTCTCTGGTCCTCGACCTATTCCCTTATATGGTCGTGAAGAGCCTGTCCTCTATGGGGTCAGATCAGTCTCAATAATCGCAAATGCACACAGATAGACTCACAAATGCAAACAGAAAGATTCACAAATGCGCACAGAACAATTCACAAATATATTCGATTTACAAATGCACACAGAAGGATTTACAAATATATTCGATTTACAAATGCACGCAGAACAATTCACAAATACATTCCAATGCACAAATAAATAAATTACGATTTATATATATGTAAAAAAAAAAATCACAAATATATTTCTGCATTTGTATGTATTTGTGTGTGGATTTGTATGTATTTGTGTGTGGATTTGTATGTATTTGTGTGTGGATCGCACTGCATTCATTTGCAAATCGCTTCACATTCGTGTACGGATTTTTGAGACTGTTCTGCCTTCGCTGGATTCACAAATGCGTTTTTTTCAACATAGACCTGTCTGTAGCCAATCAGATGTCAGCCTCATTTTCAACCAATCACATGAGCGCAGCTTCATACATATTCATACATATTGTAGCCATCTGTGTTCACCCAGAGCTCTACGATACCTCATATCAGTAGAGACCGGACCAAACTATGTGTGTGTAAACCATATGGTACAAACAATGAGGCCACGAGGCTGCTAGCGTAATGCTGCGGTTCACACCAAACACGATTCGCGCCGCCGTTCTCGCCGGGGGACTATTTGTGTTCATTCGCGTGAATCGGTGAATCGCGCTGGACGCGCCGGTGAGGGAGCGCGGCTTAGTCCGGAGGAGCTCCGTGGAGCTCCGTGGATTTCATCGAACTGTATTCACTGTGTCTAGCAAGCCACACGTCGGCTGTTTACCATAGCTGTATGAACACAACATAAACTGATTTGGCTATGATTTAACGGCAATAAACCAACAAAAAGGAACTCCGAAATAACATTTATACACATAGTTTGGTCCGGTCTCTACTGATATGAGGAATACAGAATACAGTTCGATGAAATCCACGGAGCTCCTCCGGACTATGTTATGAACCAGACATGACGGCGTTTGGTTCCCCGTGATATCTGGGACTTCCACAACACATACTAAGCAGAAATAGAGGTTATTTTTTCCACAGTTGACGGCGGACAGTTGAACGGCTATCAGGGCGATAAGCCGCGCTCCCTCACCGGCGTGTCCAGCGCGATTCACCGATTCACGCGAATGAACATGTTGAGGCTGAAACTGGTGGAGGAAGCGCAAGGCCGCTGCTGTGTTTACTTCTTTCTGCGCAGGCGCATCATAAAGTAACTCGATCCGGTCCAAATTCAAAACAGTATTTAATTAAACAATGACGACTGTAAACTGATGATGACAATTATAATCTATAATACACTATCGATAGTATGCATCTCGAGAGCAGAGACCACGTGCAACTCCCCTCACAGGCCCGACCAAGTCGGATCCTGCAAAGCGAACTACCATGGCCCGGCGCACGTCCTCGCAAACAGTCCTTTTATGTCCTTTGATGGTCGGAAAGTGTCCGAAATCTGTCGTAAAACACAAAGGCCGTCTTCTGGGGGTCAGTGATTGGCTTCCAATCGCTCTGACGCCTCCTTCATCGATCCACTGCTCATCTCAATGGCTGGACCCCTTGTGACATCACCTCTGACATCACCTCTGACCTGCCCTCTGTCCTGCGGCCGCATGGTGTTACCCAGGAGTGCTCTCTGTTTTATGGCCGTCTGCTTCCCTCCGTCGTCTCCGGTTCTCCTCCTTCCTTGGCCATTTGTCCAGCACCTCTGTGTCCCCTTTGATGTCTCTGCCTCATGGCTCAGAACCCCCATAACGATGTGACTGTACTTTGGTTCAACACTTCCAATGATTATGTTAAAAGACTCCTACAAGTAAACTTATTGCAAACATATAATATCTTCTATAAGTAAACATCCTGTAAACCTATATTACATTCCATAAGTAAATATATTGTGACTCTTAACATAATTTACATTCTCATCATTGTGACAATTTCATTCACCACTAGGGGTGCTATAAATTCTACTAAATAATGCTTTTAATTCTTAAATTCTCCACAAACACAAATAGTCCCCCGGCGAGAACGGCGGCGCGATTAACGCGGCGCGAATCGTGTTTGGTGTGAACCGCAGCATTACGCTAGCAGCCTCGTGGCCTCATTGTTTGTACCATATGGTTTACACACACATAGTTTGGTCCGGTCTCTACTGATATGAGGTATCGTAGAGCTCTGGGTGAACATAGACGGCTACAATATGTATGAATATGTATGAAGCTGCGCTCATGTGATTGGTTGAAAATGAGGCTGACATCTGATTGGCTACAGACAGGTCTATGTTGAAAAAAACGCATTTGTGAATCCAGCGAGGGCAGAACAGTCTCAAAAATCCATACACGAATGTGAAGCGATTTGCAAATGAATGCAGTGCGATCCACACACAAATACATACAAATCCACACACAAATACATACAAATCCACACACAAATACATACAAATCCACACACAAATACATACAAATGCAGAAATATATTTGTGATTTTTTTTTTTACATATATATAAATCGTAATTTATTTATTTGTGCATTGGAATGTATTTGTGAATTGTTCTGCGTGCATTTGTAAATCGAATATATTTGTAAATCCTTCTGTGTGCATTTGTAAATCGAATATATTTGTGAATTGTTCTGTGCGCATTTGTGAATCTTTCTGTTTGCATTTGTGAGTCTATCTGTGTGCATTTGCGATTATTGAGACTGATCTGACCCCATAGTCCTCTGCATTCCTCACTGACCCTATCTCCCCTGATCTCTCTGCCTCATGGCTCAGAACACCCTAACCTATGTGACTGTACTTTGGTTCAACACTTCCAATGATTATGTTAAAGACTCCTACAAGTAAACTTATTGCAAACATATATCTTCTATAAGTAAACATCCTGTAAACCTATATTACATTCCATAAGTAAATATATTGTGACTCTTAACATAATTTACATTCTCATCATTGTGACAATTTTATTCACCACTAGGGGTGTTATTAATTCTACTACTAATACTTCGAATCTTGTAATTCTCCACATTACTGACGGATTTAATCGTCTGTCAACACCGAGAGGGAAAATGAGTCCACTTGAAAACACATGAATCTTCAAAGATGATCACTTAAAGACTTAAACTTCACTTTAACACTTTGTGCGGAGTATATAGACGTCTTCTTGTTGCTGTGCACCAGCTAAATGTCTCCCCAGCGCAACATAGGACATAACAATAGTTCCTATCACATATAAAACCAAACGAAAATCCATATTCATAAAAAGTAAGTCATACAAATAATAATATATAATATAAACAAGCATATTTAATGACATAAATAATATTAAATAGCAGTTAAAGCTACTGCAGTTAACTTACCAGAGCTGCGGTTCACTATTTAAAGACAAAGCCCATCCTCCTCTCTTTGTTAATAAAGAGTTTAATCTCACGGTTGTTCAGTACATCCGTGCGTTTTAGTTCCAGTAAGAAGTCCTTCTGGATTCATGGACGCCAGTGAAGACAGTCGAGCCTCCCCAGTAGTATTTCCTGAACACGTTTTAATGCGTTTGAGGCTGAACATGTCCGCTCCACAGAGGCAGCAGATGTTGGGATTGTCACCGCCCAACATGTCACGCTAGCCCACTGACCAATCACGTACTTGTAGGCCAGCTAGCAGCTCTGACACGTCAAAGAATACGCCCAACATGTCAAACTAAAGATCTGATTGGTTGAATACTATGACAATCAACAATATCTTCCCCATTCACTTAAACTGCACATGGATTCACTTGTGAGTCTGCAGGCCTGGGGCCTCTCTTCTACCTAGAGACACAGAGGTGAAATCTGATTGGATAAAAGCTCTACTTAAAACAAGCTGCACTGAAGCAGAGCAACTGAGGAACACAGTAAACTGTAAAAACTCTGAACAATAGCTACTTAATAAAATTGAGGCAACAAAGTGACACGTAATATAATTGATTAGATTTTAATTACTACAACTTTGAGTAAAAACTATTGAATAAATTAATTAAATCTAAACAAATACATTATGTAAATTGATTTACATTTATTGAATATTTTGGTGAAATTGATTTCTATTTATTGAATATTTGGGTGAAATTGATTTCTATTTATTAAATATTTGGGTGAAATTGATTTATATTTATTGAATATTTGGGTGAAAGTGATTTATATTTATTGAATATTTGGGTGAAATTGATTTATATTTATTGAATATCTGGGAGAAATTGATTTATATTTATTGAATATTTTGGTGAAATTGATTTCTATTTATTGAATATTTGGGTGAAATTGATTTCTATTTATTAAATATTTGGGTGAAATTGATTTACATTTATTGAATATTTGGGTGAAATTGATTTATATTTATTGAATATCTGGGTTAAATAGAGTTGGATTCACTAAATAAAATAAATTATATCAATTCACATTTTAGCACAATGTTACTTAATTCAACACATTCCCACTGCTTTAAATCTATTCAATAATATTGATTGTCACATTGTTGCCATAATTTTTCTATGTCTAATTCAGTCAATACTATGCCATCTTGGTGCCACAGTAAACATAACTTGGGCCAACAGATCACAATGCATATACAGTTCAGCATGTAAACATTTATTTGTGCATATTTGTACATGCTTATCGAACACTTTTTTTTTATCAAAATGTCAAAATAAAAAACAAAATAGAGAAAAGGGCTTAAAGATGATACTCTTTCCTGGCATGTGATGTGCCTTTGAAGCACCATATTTGGTACACAGCTGACCATTTTCCCCGTTTCTGTGCTTCACTCTGAATGCAGTGAGCTTCTGGAAAGTCCGCTCACCCCAGCCAAACACAGCAACTTGCTGGGCAACGTCCTGCACTCAAAAAACTCTGAACAATGGTAACTTAAAAAAACATTATGTTGACAATTCACTTTCCTGAAGCCAGTAGCCTGTTCTTGAGGCTGTTAACTTTTGGGGACAACTTCGAGCAGTCCAGCCCCAGTATGACTTTCTGGAACACTTCAAACGTGTACCTGAGCTCTTTCGGATAGGCAAGATTAAGTGCATATGCCAAGCCAACAAGCATGCAGCAAGCCCTTGAAAAGTTATCCAAAGCAGATAGAAGTGTCACGCCCTCTACCACGATACCGACGTCGTCGGGACCCTCTGACGTATTAGTGGTGTAGATTGTCATGCATTGCACAGCAAGGTCCTGCGACAGACGGTCTTCATCAGCATGCTGAAATAGAAAGAACATTGTGTATTACGGACTGTACAGCCAAAAGATAAGGTCCTAATTGACCATCTCCCAAATTGCTTTCATCCCTTTGGACAAGAAAACCTGTAGCTGTCATAGCTGTTGCACATTATGCACCCTATTTATGTAAGTGATTTAGACATTTTAGACAAAAAATGTATTGTAAAGCGTATTTTCATTTAAGTTTAGTTAAAAAGCATCCAATCACCTCAACAACAAATCAAAACATTTCAATGACCACAGACAATGATCTTTTTTCTGGCATTTGTGTATTGATGAATATATTATTCTACATTCACTAACAGGCTAATAATAATAAATAGGTGCCTCAGTCTCTCATATAAAACTGACTCTGGGCAGCTTTGTGAATAGCTCTGAATTCTGCCAGTTGGTGTAATCAGATTGAGATAATCGTCATTTCTGCAGTAGTATTTAAAAATTCCTTCATGGAAAACAAAAACTTTTCACACAGAGGACAATGATTATTTACATGACTCAATGAAACAACAAAAAGAAGTAGCTTGCCACAAACGACTGGGAGAAATAAAGTTATGATTGTATTTCGTGATTTGACCATCCCAAGACAACAGGTAGAAGAGATGAGCGAGAGATCACTTTCTTTATATTTCAACATGTACTTTAACTTACATCATACTCTTTCAAGAGTTTATCTGGAGATTCCCCAAGGTACACCATCAAACACCGGATGACAGCATCTCGGGTCATGTTGATGGTTGGGTTGCTTGGAGCCTGAAATAACAAAAATAAACATGAGTAAAAAGTCATCCACTGATCTAAAACTAGGTGACTTTTATTACTGTTAAAAAAAAAAATACCTTGATATTCTGTCTGTGTCCAGCCTAGTGAAACACTTCCTATCAATAATTCCAGGGACCAAGTGTGACTCCAGGAAGCCATTGGTCCCAGCAAATAAGTAGTGCATGCCACATAAACTCACACAAAACCACAACACTTTACACCTTGCTTTTTGTATGGGTTAAGACATAACATGTTAATTGGTGAGCTCTCTGTGTGCTTGTAGGCATATTTCCTTGGACAAAGCCAGACTAGCTGTTATCCCGTTTCCAGTTTAACGATAAGGTAATTCAATGTAAAAAAAAAATTGTGCTTATAGTGGCTGATACAGTGGCACATAACAATTGCAGGCTGAGGGTTTTGGTGTCCAATCAACAAAATAAAAAGAATCGGTAATTTAAAAGCACTACTTGGCTACTCAAACCTGTGCCTTTGGTGGTGAGTTAAAATGTATACTCAGTGGCCACTTTAAATGTGTTGTACTGTAATCTAATGCATATCAATGTAATTGTTCTGCCATAAAGGCTACTTTTACGATAGCTATAACGTTTGTTTTTTTTAACACTGTCAAGTGTTAATTAAATACGTTTTAATATTGAGTTCCATATCATTGAAGATATTGTACTGAACCACTCTATATTCTGAGGTGTTTCTAATATTCTGACTACCACGTGTATGTAAATATGGAGTACAAAGAATCAGAAACACCTTTCAGTACAATGCAGTTCAATACAGCACCACTTTTAACTGTGACCTCAATAATAAACAAACAACTGAATGTACACATTTCCTTCAATGCCATGAAGACATTCTAACTTTGAACATTCTAAATTTGAATAATTATGTACCTAATAAAGTGGCAATTGAGTGTATACAAACAAAAAATATATGCAATTAGATGACACGTTTTTTGTAGAGGAAATCAAAAGTAAACATTGCCTCCTGTAGCTTTAAATAATAAGCAAATGATATTCCAACTTTTTGATCATAAAATCTCAATAAAATAAAGAATATTAGCAAATAATACTCAATGAACGACACCTTGAGTAGGATAGCCTGCAACCTCAGCCCCATGGCTCCACCCTTGGTGTGGAAGAGTTTCAGAAGACCAGGAGTGTATTCATCTAGCATTGACATGAATTGCGATTCAAGGTGCACTGTGGTAATCCTCTGAAACTCAACCTGGATCTGAAAGACAAATAATGAAATCAGCTTTAATGAAACAATTATTACAAGTGTACATATGGTTATTACAAAAACATTTTTTAAAGCAAGAAGCAACCTAATTCTGATAATCATTTTTAGAAATATTCAAATTAGCATGCTTATAACTCACATGAGATGCCTCAAACAAAGCTGGCCATCTGGCTTTGATGTCCTCTATGCTGGGGCTTTGGTTGATGATTTCATTTCGTCTGTGTGCAAATGTTTTGGCCATTTGTTCTTTTATCACTTTGTCATTGTCCCTTTTTCTTACTTCAGTAAGTAACTGAATCCTCTGTTGTTCTTGGCTCTCTTCATCCTCTCCTGCCGGGTAAGGAGGGAGGAAGTTTACCTCTGCCCTTTTAGGCTTTTTTACACTTTTTGCAGACTTCTGGTCTGCAAGGCTCTTTCTTTTCAGTGCATTGCACATCACCTCAGGAACACCGTATCCTCTCAGTTTGGTTCGATAATTTGCCATCTTATATTTGAGGCTTTGCTGCCAGCCATAATTACCTGCTAAGGAGCCGGGTTCCTTGAGACAAGGATATTCCCTGACAAGTGCCTCAGCAACATCACTCAACTGTGCTCTTGATGGATACGCTGTATATCTAAATACAGTTTCAGTTAGCTTCTCAAGTATGTCTGCCTTGATCTTTGAGGTAGTAAGAAGTGTTCCATTTTTCTGGTAGTCTTCAGTGGCTCTTCCAAGGCACATCTCAGTTTCGTATGCAAACTGTGGAATGGGGAACTGCTTTGGCCATGGCTGACTTCGTTCTGTGGTACTTTGCCCAGACAGGATAATGGTGTCCTGTGAAGAAGACGTTCCGGCAGATGACTCCGCATTAGATGCAAATGACTCACAGTCAGCTGACTGTTGACCACAAGGACCACCCAAACTTTCATCAAACGATAGCATGTTGAGAATAATCGGGGCAACTTGAACAACCTTTATGGTGTCTTTGTTTTTAATGTGGTCACTTTTATGAAGAGTAAAGTAATCTTCAAATTCCGAATCTAAATACTGAAGACTGAACTCATCAGTAATTCCAAAGGTCTCTTTCACAATAGTTTGCAGCTCCTCCACAGTAGGTGGGATTCCTGATGGAAGGACCAACTTCTCAATTCGGTCCTCAATTATTACTCGCAGCTTTGCCTCCATCTTTGCCGACCTGACAAGAATGTAAATAGACAAAAGTTCAATAGCATTGCAAGCAGAAGCTTATAGATGAGAACATACATACAGTCAATAATGTGCCATCAAATTAAAAAGAATACAACATTATTTTAAAAAAATTAATCAACTCGAGGAGAATGGTGTTGAAATATAATTCAAATTATATTTATTTTTGCGGTCTTAAAATTATGAATGAATCATTCATCTTTAATTTAATTGCAATTTGTTGTTGTCTATTAATCATTAACAACAATAACAATAAATGTGCATGCCATAATAATGGTTATGAGTGCCATGAAATTGCTAAAAATCATGAAAAAGGACACTGTATTGTTGTATTTCCAGATAATTTGGCTACACTACAGATATTTTAAGATGTAAAAGTTGACATAATTCATTTCAATTACCTAAAAAGAACAAGAGATGTGACGTTTGAGTGTAACCCAGCGTTTTCCTCCCAAACTGTACGCAGCCAAGGGGTACACATCACCAAGTCTCTGCTGTTCCAAAAGAGTGATTTTCCCAGTGTACTCCAGTTGAAAAGATCTTAGATGCTCTTCGTACCAGGCGG
The DNA here is from genome assembly GCF_910591455.1 of Pholis gunnellus. Lineage (NCBI taxonomy): Eukaryota > Metazoa > Chordata > Actinopteri > Perciformes > Pholidae > Pholis > Pholis gunnellus. Next base: position 1,168,046 of record NC_136529.1, on the reverse strand, counting down.
CAAGTAACTTGACAATAAAATGTACACAGCTGTTCAAAATGGCAATCTGCACAATCTCAGCAAAGTCTGGTAGTCCACCAGTAGAGCCATAAGACAAGATCATCCCAACAGTGTACCTTGTTCCATAGTAGGTGACAGTGTTCGCTAACTGCACAGTAGATAAAAGCGGTGATGTTTCTCTTAAAGCATGTCTGGATGCAGCACATCTAAAGGCACTACAGATATGTTTGTGACATGCAATGCTTGTGTTCCATCATCTGTATGCATGTGAAATGCCATCATCATCTGATGTCTGGTTGAAAGGGTCAACAACACATTTATGAAGTTCTTAGTGTGCCTCACCACTTGCTTAAAAAAGCTGTGTTTAGCTTCAAAGCGCATTGTCCATACACCAACCAGAGGCCCATATTCATCAATCAATGCTGGATAATGTTCCAAAAAATGGTGTTTGGGTATCAGTCTCAGGTAAGGTGTGTGCGACCATGCCCCACCACCTGAAAAGCGGACACGGAATCCTCAACCCAGCGGAGAGGAAGATACTGGTGGTGCTCTCTACGGGCAGGGTGAACATTCGAAAAGAGAAATGCCCAGTATCGGGCTGCTGCTATCACAGCAAGCGACTGGACAGGCACATCGTGCAAGGCTACCCGGAGCTCGACCAAGATGCACGGGAGATGCACCAGAAATCTACGAAATATCGAGCGACGATGAAGCTCCTCACCGACTTGAGAGCTTCCAACCCCGACACTCCGATGACGACGACCCTGGACCTTGAGCCGGTAGACGAGGGCGAGCACCGGCCGGTGGTGGCGGGGGGGCGGAGCCCACCTCTGAAGAGAACAGGCTGCTGAGGAGGAGGGTCGACCGTGTTGAACTGGCCCTCACTAGAGCTCTCAAACTCAACCAAAGGTTGGTAAAGCAATACCGGCGTACCCACGGGGCCCAAGCTGCGAGCCAGCCACCGCTATCGCAACCACCTCTCAAACGAGGTGGTGCTGCACCAGATGCGGATCAAAGCTGGTAAGATGATGAGACTTGTCTCCAGGGTCAGCCTCTACAGGTGCCAGCAAATGTGCAAGGAGAGGATCCCCAGGACACTGGGTAAGATAAGACAGAGATAGAAATGCACCCGTGTGTGGGTCTCTCTCCAAGATGATTTATTTTTATTCTGTTTGCAGAGCGTATGGAGGCCGACAACCGTATCTCCGTGTGGAACACCTTTTACGGATACTGGTCCGCACGGGTCTGCTGCATATATGGCCATCGGCCAGGCATCCTGACGAACATGACCGTGAATGAGGTGCTGAAGGCTAAGACTGATGGCGACGCGGCGGAGGGAGACAGCTACGTGATATCTGTTGAGCAACACAAGACGAGCCGGGATTTTGGACCGGCACAAATATTTCTGACGGGTGAGGAGTTTGCTTGGCTGGAGAGATGGCTCCGGCTGCGGGCCGACAGCAAGACAAAGAGCAAGTGGCTGCTCATCACGAGCGGTCGCGGGTCGGTGAGGAACTACATGCAGAACGTGTGGGAGGAGATGGACCTGCCCGGGAAGCCCACCTTCACCGACATACGAACCGCAGTCTCCGGCTATGTAAGTTTATTTGTTTCACTCACTCTCCATGTGGTGCTTCACTACCACACTTGGCCAATCCTCTTTTCGTTTTTCTGGTTCCAGGTCAAGAACCACCACCAGGCTGACAAACGTGCTGAGCTCGCCATGCTGATGTGCCACTCGACAGCAACGGCCGACAAACACTATGCACATGACCTCGACAAACATCGCCTGAGAGGATTGAGGAGCTCGCTTGAGGCATCATCCTCCTCCTCCACCTCCACCACCATGCCTGACCCAAGCTCGAAATGAATATAATAAATATGTTTAATACTCTGTCGTTTTTTGTAAACTGTATACAAATACAACCAGACACACACCGACATGTGCTGCCGACAGGATCCAGTGAGCTCTGCACTTTGTCGGATGTCTTCTCCTCGAGTAGTCCTTGACTTTTCATGATAGACATATTTTTGAAAACTGGGTTTCATAAATCGTGCGCAAGGTGGCTTGGTTACCCTCTACCAAAAGTGGTCACATGCGAGTAGGTAAACTTGAATAAGCGCTGGACCCTTCAGCGCTTCTGGCCTGAGTTGCCTACTCCATTCTAACTTTTTGGTAACCTTGGTAATCCTTCTCCTTGCAACGGGATAGGCGAACTTGCATATGCGCTGAAGCCTTCAGCGCTTCAGGCCATATTGCCTACTCCGCTATAGGACTCTGTCATTTTTCCGATTTTTTTCCCGGGAAGCACGCCGAATTGTCAGCCTGGAAGTCCTCTCAACACCCATCCAGGTTAACCCAGGATTGGACACTCACAGCCCCGGCAAAACGTAGTTGACTACAGCCAAAGATGCCCTTTTACGCAGTCATTTTCTCCCCGGAGAAAGAACGCACAGACCCGCGAAGCACGCCGAATTCATCCCCTGGAAGCCCTCTCAACACCCATCCAAGTTACTCCAGGATTGGACACCCACAGCCCCGGCAAAACCTAGTTTAAAAAGAGCAAGTTTAACTTTTTCCAGCACCCAGATCTCCGCGAAGACAGAACGCACAGACACGGGAACCCCCCCGGTTAGTCAGTAACAAGCCCATCTACACTCCCACACAACTGCCCCCAGGATTGGGCACTGAAATTCCGGTGAATTTAAAATTCGGGCTTTAATTCAACACTTGGAAAAATATGCCACTTAATTCCGAAACAAGCCACCCACGCCGAATGCTCGGCCGAGGTTCCTTCTCAACACCAGGCATATTTATACCGGGATCGGACACTCACAGCCCCGGCAAAACATAGTTGACGCGAGCGAAAATAGCCCTTTTACGCAGTCCTTTTCTCCCCGAAGAAAGAACGCACAGACGGGGCACAGGCGCCGAATGGTCGGCCTCGACGCCCTCTCGACAACCAGCAAGGTCTCTCCCAGGTGGGGCACTCACAGCCAAGGCAGGACCTAGTTGACGCGAGCGAAAAAAGATCGTTTTATGCCGACACTTTCTCCCCAAAGAAAGATCGCACAGACCGCAGCACACACTGTCCTGGCCTTGCCTGATCAGTTCCTGGCTGATACAGGCAGAAAAAGAGGGTAAAATGAAGAAAATACACCCCCAGCACACACACACACTTTCCCATCATTCACCCCAGAAAGGGGGCTCTTTCCCTGGGTACATGACCTACACACACTGTCCTGGCCTTGCCCGATCAGCCCCTAGCTGATACAGGCAGAAAAACAGGCCAAAATGAAGAAAATACATCCCCAACACCACCACAACCCTCCCCAGCAAACACGCACTTTAACCCCGCAGAGACACCTCCGGAACCTACCCATGAGACCACGTCCTCCAGGAGGTCCCGGGCCCCCACACTTAAGCCCCCTCCCTGGGTAAACACCCTCCGTTCGCGCCCCACGAGAATCAAGCATTCCTTCGCTTGAGGAAATTGATTATCGAAAAGTGATTTGCTGGTTTTGACTAGAGTTCACGGGGACTGTATTTGGGGTGGGTAAGGGAAATAGTACATTGAGAAAACTTTGAACATAACAAGTCCCCTGTTTGAATGGCGTCACTATGCGTGCCCACACATGTATTTAAGAGCGCAAAGCCTCGCCCGAAGTGTAACACAGAAGAGGAGAGAAACTAGACAATGAGCTGATACAAAACAAGCACACATAAATTAAAATATATATATATATATATGTATCCAGTGGTGGGGCCGTCAGGGCCAGCAAGGCCTTCTCTGCTGGCCGAGACAGAATCACAAAGTTATAGCTATTAGCTATTTTATAATTTAATTATTTTTCATAAATACGCTACATGTATTCTAAATATTTTTTTCCATTATCTTATTATCTCACTGCACAGCTACTGTCTTCCTCAGTTGCTCTGCTTCTAGCGCAGATTGTTTTAAGTAGAGCTTTTATCCAATCAGATTTCGCCCCTATGCTGTCTTTCGGTAAAAAAAACCTTTTTCAGAATTACAAGTGAATCCCTTTGCAGTTTAAGTGAATGGGGACGATATTGTTGAATGTTATAGTCTTCAACCATTCAGATCTTTAGTTTGACATGTTGGGCGTATTCTTTGACGTGTCAGAGCTACCGAGGTAGTCTAGAATATGTCAGCATTAACGTGCACCGTGATTGGTCAGTGGGCTAGCGTGACCGTTGTGAAACTAGCTAGCAGAACTTTGTAGTAGTAAGAGGTCAAGTTTAAAGATATGTAAGAGGTTTTTACATAACATCACATTTTTTGCATTTTGGCATGTTTGGCGGTGACGATCCCAATATCTACTGCCTCAGTCGAGCGGACAGTTTCAGCTCTCAAACGCATTAAAAAGGTATTCAAGAAATACAACTGGGGAGGCATTCATGAGTCGAGGAGGACCTCTGGCTGGAACTGAACTGCACCGATGTACTGTATGAAAGTGTCATTAAACTCTTTGTAAACAAAGAAAGGATGATATACTTTGTCTTTAATTGAACAGCAGCTTTGGTAAGTGAACTGCTTTTGTGTTTTTACATCTGCAGTAGCGTTACTACTGTGTTCATTTGTCTATGGTGTTTATGATACGGTTAATATTGTTCCCTCTGATGTGAATAATATTTGAATGGCTCGTGCTCTTCAGTGTGTGGTGGAATACGTGTTTTAGCACAGCAGTTATTTTAATAATCGATTAATCTGTCGATTATTTCTTCGATTAATCGATGAATCGGATAAAAAAACAAAGCATTAATTTCCAACCGAAAATTCGCCTATCAGCGTTGAGATGTTTCTCCTGTCATCACTGACGTCCTGCCGTTGTTGAATCAGGAAATTAATTCTGTGCCGTCTGTGTTCACCCAGAGCTCTACGATCCCTCATATCAATAGAGACCAGACCAAACTATGTGTATACATGTGTGTATGTGTAAACCATATGGTGCAAACAATGAATAGACGCTGCCGTATTTACATCTAGATGACGTTATTGTGAGTGTTGATGGAGCGGCTACATTTAGCATAGAATAGCACCGATCGATCCGAGCTCCATTGAGAAAACAAGTACAAATCGGTATCATTACGTGGTTATTTCGGAGTCCCTTTTTGTCGGTTTATTGCCGTTAAATCAGAGCCAAATCAGTTTATTTTGTATTCATACAGCTGTAGTAAACAGCCGACACAGTGAGCTCGATGAAATCCACGGAGCTCCTCCGGACTATCTTATGAACCAGACATGACGGCGTTTAGTTTCCCGTGATATCTGGGACTTCCACAACACGTACTAGGCAGAAATAGAGGTTATTTTTCCATGGTTGATGGCGGACAGTTGAACAGCTTTCAGGCCAATAAGCTGCGCCCCCAGCGCGATTCGCGCGAATGAACACAAATAGTCCCCGGCGCGTCATTCGCGCGTTCATCGCGTTTGGTGTGCATCCCGTCATGCTGGAGTCATAATGAGGTTATTAGGAGGTGGTTCAACTGTAGTAGGACAGCACTCAAGGCCCAGGAATAAAACACACGGCCCGCCACTGGTATACACACACATAGCCGATATATCAATATCCGAATAGGCATTGGCGCCATCCCATATTGGTCTGGATCAAGTAAACGTAGCTTAGGACAGACACTGTTTAGTTAGCAGTGGTTTTGAAGAATGGGGATTTTGCATCTAAGCTGATGGAAGCATTTGCAAGTAAGTCTTTGAGAAGCTAATTAGCTACCTAGCCTGCAAACTAATATTAGCAGTGTATTATTTCCTGGTGGATGTTTCTTTGGGAGCTTGTTCAGCTTTAAGATGCAACACAGGACATGTGCATGCTTGTAGATGAGAGACTTGTGGTACAACAGGTTCTCCAAAATAAGCAATATGTTGTTTCTGATTGCTTTTAAAGATGGCACATATAAGTGGTCTGTGATCTGACATTCCTATGACTGCTTTCTCTGATCCCAGTCCTATGGTTAATGGTTAGGTCCATACATATGGTTCAGTGTTCACATATATGACAGAGGCTATTGTATTCTTGCAAGAACAGTCTTGATACTTGTTGTGTCTAAAGCTGCTTTCTGGCTGTCAGTCAGTGTGACCTACAGCCAATGATTTTTCCAGACAGCAAATTCGATAAAAAAGGAAATGATTTGATTGGCTAAAACAGGGGTGTCAAACTCATTTTCATTCTGGGCCACATCAGCATCATAGTTGCCCCCTAAGGGCCGGTTTTCAGCCGGGGGGGGGGGGGGTGCTTGCGGGAGGGTGGTGCTTGCAGGAGAGCGACTGTTGCATCTCCACCACATCCGCTGGTGGAGGTGTGCGCGTGCAGATCGGGGAGGACCTCCGCTGTGCGCATTACAGAGAACAGTGGATAATTGTAATTTGTATCAAGTCTGATTTTAACCTTTTAACCTATAAGCCTATTTTGAGCCCTCCGCTCGAACATTTCATACCCACTCTAAGGGGCTTATCTCGCTAACCACAAGGTCTATTTGAATAATTTCAATGGTATTATAACACTAACACTTGTGATAGTTTTTAAATATATGTACATGTCAGTGTATATGTTACTGGTTAATGCTGAATGAATATAACACACAAACACTCAAATAAAAAATGTTCAGGTTCGCCTGAAAAAAAAAAGCACATTTATTGATTTGAAATGATGCAGACGAAGGCTTAAACTCTCCCAAATCATATCACAACATGTCAGCAGTCCTTTTAAAAAAAATTCAAATCAATGCCGGTGTACAGGTCAGCTGAGGTCAGCAAACATCAATTCTGATTTTGGAAGGAGCACATATCGCTGTCTTATTGTACTTTTATATACTATATAACTCTATATTTCACTTCTTTTATCACTACTGGTGTTCAATCTATCTAATACAGCAGTTTGGCATCATTTTGAGAGCCTGGGCCATATAAAAACCTGTAAAATATGGCTCATTTTCGTCAGAATTTCAGGTTTTACTGGATGTATTTGAACCTGGATGTATTTGAACCTGTGATTGTCCGATTTGCACAATTCTTACAGTTCTGAACCCGGAAGAGTCTGGGCAGTGCAGTCATTTGTTATTTGAATTGTTTAACAGAATTTTAAGCCAATAAAATAATGGAAAACTGTGACCCGCCCCCATGGGTCAAACCCATTGGCCAAAACTGAAATTATTACTCATTCGTCATAGAATCTCAGAGGAACTCAGTTGTTTCGAAGGACGGAGGACAGATAGCAGCTGCAAATGCAGGAAATGGATTAAAAAATGTTCGGGCCGATTTTCTTCCAGAAAAACATCTAAAAGGTACGCAGTGTTTCAATATTTATGCTGTTAGGCTGTGTGTTGATCCGAGGTAGAATAATTGTAACTTTTTAATGGTGAGAAGTAGAATAATTTGGAGGCTATAGTTCGATGCAGTGTGTTCTGCTCGTCCTCCTGGATATGCAGTGTGTGTGTGTGTGTGTGTGAAAGTGCCGTAAATCGCGGCTGGGATCGATACCGGTGAATATTGTTCGCCTTCTCCTGGCGAGAAATAGGTGTAATTGTGGTAGTACTTGTAGTATCTTGAAGTACTTTGTATATATATATGTTTTTGAGTGGTTAAAATAGGTTACATGGTCCATTTTATCAGAATTTCTTCGTCATGTATGTTTTTTAAATATTTTAAAATATCATTTCATTCGTTCTCAGAAGTGATTTGTACTACATGTGTACACTCTGTCGCCCCCCCCTCTAGAACCAAATTGGGCTCCGCTCGGGATCTAAAGGTTAAAATTCTTTTTTTTTGCTGGCGGATTCGCGGGCCACATAAAATGACGTGGCGGGCCGGATTCGGCCTTGAGTTTGACACATGTGGGCTAAAAGCAAAGAAGTTCTCTGTTTACATGGACAAAGACACAACAGACCATTATGAAACCAAATACATAGAAAATACAATGTATTTCCTTATAGATACAGTTTGTATAAGAGTAAAGAACATATGAACATATTTCAAAGTATTATTTGGACGAGTAAAGGACCAATAATCTAACTCCAAACCCAGCTTTGATACTTTTAAATGAATCGTATTAAATGAGCACATTGGTGAGGTAAAAGCCCCTTAACTCAACATTCCTGCAATTAACTGTTCTCAAACCAGTTTGTAACCAGGCAAGAGCTCTGATGACGAGCCTTTCACACTGTGGAAAGAGACGGCAGCAGATTCCATTTATAATTGTATTACATTTACTTGTCGAGAGATTATTGTTGATGAGAGATCGTTTGAGGTTCTTCATTTGTTTCTGCTGCCATATCTGCGCTCAATAGAGTAAATATAAATGTCTCAAAGCTTTGAATAAAAGCTTGAAGTCCTTTTCCTTCTTTGTCTTGACAAACCCTTCCACCCTACCAGCTCAGCTTTGAAAAATCTCTCTTTTCTGTCTCTCACTGCCCCATTATCTGCTAAATAATAGCTAAGTGAACAAACGTTCTTTAATTTGGTATCATAAATCCCAGGGTTTATGATCAGTTTATCACAGGGATACACGCAGTAACAGCTCACCAATCACAGAATTGATTTAGCCCAACAGAGGCATTACGCCATTTCAATGCCAAAACTATCTACCAACAGACTGGGGGGGGGACCTGTTTGCCTTCCAAACAAACAAGATAACCCACATGTGTTGGTGGCTCAAGTAGACCTATCAACGGCACAGGTTCACAAGTGTGCGCACACATGCACAGACGCAAACACACACACACACACACACACACACACACACAGGGGTGTAACTGTGTACAGAGCCAAAAGCACGGAAACTTTGTTCTCCCACCAACAAAGTTTGGAGATGCAGCTCAAGTCACGCCGACTGATACGCGAAAAGTGCTCATGTATGGAGCTTCAAAGGCAAATAATTCAAATGGTGTTTTGTTTCTCAGCATCTCCCAGATGCTCATGTTTTTCTGGGTGGATATCAAAGACTCTTCTTTCTTCTGCCACTTGAAAGGAAACGACAAAATCGAGAAGAAAGACAACTAGACAAAAAAATAATAATAAAAGTTACTCCATTATGGACTTCCAGTCTGAAAAAGTTGCACCATTCTAAAAGTGCCTGATTAATTGGCAACTCTGTTTACACACAAACAGTAGTTGTATAAAGGATATTGTTCATAACTGATAAACTATAGGATGGGTTTGAAATCCACACAATCATGTGAAGAGGCAAGTGCCAGAACTGCAATTGCTCTGCTCTCAGAATGAAGAGAAATGAGTTTGTATTACACAGCACTGAGACTGAGAAATTAGCATACACTTTGTATTCAGAACAACACGTGGCCCTCTGATAGGAGTAATTTTTCACTGTTTTGTTGTGAAGTGAGTCACAAACACACTATATGGAGTGATGTCTAAAAAGGTATTTTGTAGAGGAATGGGAGAAATCCTCTAACAGAGTAAACTGTAGTGTCTTTTAGGAGCTGGCTTTATATGAACACAGAGTCCCAACTCAGGCTCTGCCTCCTTCATATGTCACAACAGTGGTGTGTTTACTCATGCTAAATTCAGTCCTCAATCAAATTTTAAATGTGCAAACTTCAGCTGCTTGTCCGTCAAATTCAACTAAACATTTCCACTGTAAATCCCTTCAGCTTAAATGCACACCCAGCATTAAAATGTGTTTAGTATCTGTATACGTTATCTGAATATGGTAAAACTCATTAATAAGGGTGCTAATGCAGCAGAACGTGTTGTCATCAGGCTGCGGTCAGATCAGCCAGCACATTCCTGGAGGTGGTTAAGCTCAAATTGTAATCTGATCTCATGTATCAGTAAATGCGATCCATAAAACTTGACCACATTCTTGGGGGAAAAAAAAAATCTTCCAAGTTCAAAGGTCACCTAACTCCACAACTGAGAGGCAATCAAAATGTCTCGTATATAGCAGCTTTCCTGTAGTTGATGTAACTTTGTACATGTTTAATGACATATATCATCTGACTCTAATGTTGATCATGAAAACCTCCCATAACCCCATGTGATTATCATGTGACCAATTCAATTTAAATGTGTTGAAATTGGCATATGGCATGGATAACTATATATGTATTCTATAGCAACAGGGACATGCAGTTTCAGGCAGAAAATATCCTGGTTTAAAACAGGCAGACTGACTGGCATCCCTGCCAATATGTCACCCACACAGCCGTGCTGGTTTCATTATGAAGTTGCCCAGAAAAACCTGCAATAAATACTGTGGAATGCCCATTGGACAGTTCTATTTAAAAAGGACTTATTTAAATGCAAGGACTAAACCACAATCAACCTCAAAAACTTCCAAATGGACACCACTAACTAGGAGGACATTACTCAGAACAGAGTCCTTGAAGGAGCTGCACAACATCAAGACGATCTCTAACCAGTCAAGTTGCATTTTACATCCATGTCTGTCCAGACTCACATAATATATGTTGTAAAGACCTTGAAGGAATTTTATAAAAATTAGTAAGTGTATCTTTTGGCAAAATGGAAGTTTCCTTTATACTGACAGGTATGATTCCAATAAATTTACAGTGAGAAACATGCTTTTTTCACTTTCAGAATATTTTTACAGGGGACTGATAGAAACCTTTGTCACATGATGCAACAACAAAGCCTGAAGTTCAATATCAGCCGGATTAAAACCTTTTGAACCCTAAGCCTTTTTTTAGGCCTCTTCTCGAAAATTGTAACCCATACTAAAGAGACTATAATTCTGTAACTACAAGGTCTATTTTAAAAATGTTGATGCTTGAATAACACTAGGGATTGTGAGATTTGCTGAGATGAGTAAATATTGTGTATATGTTACTGGTTAATAGTAGCTGAAGACTGAACACAGCAAACAGGGAACATTCCCAGGTTCGCCTGAAGAAAAAGAACTTACATTTTTTAAATGAGGCCCTGGCTAGCCTAAAAACATTCCCAATTCATTGCAAAAACGGTGCAGGTGCCTCACAAAAAGATTTGGTGTAAATAAAGTGAAGCAAACCCCAGTTATAGGTGTTTATGTACGAAAAAACATGCCAAATTCTCATTTTGGAACCAGGAGTTGCAGTTGTTCCATTGTACTTTTATATACTATATAACTATATATTTCACTATGTTTCACTTTGTTTATCACTCATATTGTACAATCTATCATAACAGACCTGTTTGACATCATTTTGAGCCATTTTGACCTCTCTGGGGTTCATCATATCTCTCTTCCATGCAATTTCCTCGTCTCTGTCTGTGTGTATGGAGCCCTTGATATGGTGGGCGGATCTTAGCATGTGACCCCTTGTTCGAACCGGGTGGTTATTTTGAACACACCAGTATGTTCCATGAAGTGATTGACAGAATTTTCAGCCACTAAAAATCCTAAACCGTGCCGCGCAACCCCCCCAAGCCCCTGTATGATTCGCCGGCCAGCAAAATCGCCCCCATTTTGTGTCAGATGAATAGAAAATCGCCATTTGAGGTTTCAGACGCTCACAGTGAGCTAAAGAACACATTTCTAATATGGATTTCTTTCGGTTTTCTCCGTTTTCGCCCTGAAAACCAACTCAAGGTATGGTGCGGTTCTAATGTTTTGGCAGTGTTGGCGTTTGTTGGCTTCTTGGATGTAACTTTTGAATGGTTTCACAGAGAGAAATTTGGATGTTATCGCTGGAATCTGTGGGAAATTCTCATGCTTCCTAATGTGTGATTTGACCGAGGGGATGCAATGGCCTCCATTTTGGAAGCATTTTCTGAGTACTTGGATCGCCAGTGGCGGCGTAAAATACATGATATTGTGGCAGATCTTCTTAGTTAGTTAGTATTGTCACGATTAGGCTTTGCCTCTGTGTTCTGTGTGTCTTTATGTTACTCCACTCTACCTGTCAGTCACTCCCTCAGTCGAATTCCCTTTACCTGCCTCTGATCAGTAATCAAGCACTTCCCCCTCATCAGCACAACTCTTGTCACCTGTTCTTCCCTCTACTTAAACTCCTGCCCCTCAGTCACTCCTGGCCAGATCCTTGTAATGTCTACCCGCCTGTTCGGCTTGTCCTGTTCCTGGTTTCCCTGTCTGCCTGCCCGCCCGGTTTCAGTCCTGCTGGATTTTCCCCCCTCGTCTCTTGTCTCGTCCGTGGATTCCCTGTTGTATTTCTGTAAGTCTCCTGTTCCGATCTCATCGTTGATTAAAATTCCTGCTTCACTCTACTCTGCCTGGTCTGCGTTTGAGTCCTCCACCATGCCTCGTGACAGTATAATAGTTTATAATGGTGTTTGCAGTGTGTAAAATGGTTTACATGATTAAGTTGCTGAGACTTTTTTTATTTCTTTATGAACTTTGATTTCTACTACGCTCTCCTCGCTCTGAACCCCAGATGGGGCTCGCTCGGGTCCAAGAGGTTAGAGCTTGAGGTGGATTATCAGAGAAAAAGGAGGCCCCTTGTCCTGGTTGTCACCCGGGGAGTGTGAGGAATTTAAGTTTTAAAAGCGCTCCTATGTGATACAGTATATTTACTTAAGGAAGTTAAGAGAGTGGTCATTTCATACATTGAATGTCTGTGTGAGGGGGTTTGAGGAATGTGCTGGGAGCGGGGGATGGAGGAAGGTGGCTGGAGCAGAGGTGTCTGATCCTGAAGAACAATGGGTCATCGGCCCAGGAGGGGCTTATTGGAATCCGGCCAATCACTGAGCTGATCGATTGGCTGTGGAATGTGAAACATGATACTTTTGAGAGACTCAGCAGGTACAAAGGATCTTGGAATTGCAGAAGATCCTCAGACCTCCTCCGCATCATGGGACAGGCACGCCATTCTGTCCTGTGGTGTGAACGGGGCCTCATATTTCATGGAATATTATTTTGTTTTACTGTCGATAGTGTAATTCAGTGTGCGATTGTTTTGGCTTCTGTTACATATTAAATACTTTTGATTTTAACCTGAACCATTTGATTCCGGCCCTGCTTGCTGATGGAAGAAAGAGAGCAAGGGGGGGGGGGCTGCTTCTTCTCCTCTGTGGTCTTCTTCTCCTCTATTTGAGAAACTTCAGCCTCAACAAGAGGAAGTGAAGAACGTGCACTTATACAGGTACCTTAGTGTTCAAAAGTGTTAACATGCTCAGCCAATAAAGCTGATTCTGATAGAACATAAAGCTGTAACCATGACTGTAGTGAAATGTGAAAATATTAAATATGGTCACAACCGCCCCTTCAATCCTGATTTATGGCGTTGAATAATGCCCAGAAAAGTGTTTTTGCAGAACACGATGTCACCGGGAAGTGATATTGCAGATATTAAATCTTATCGCATCATAATTTTCATACTAGATGTTTGTGTGAAATTGCCATAATTAGCATATCAATTCTTCAGCTATGGCCAAAAATGTGTTTTGTGAGGTCACAGTGATCTTTGACCACCAAATTCTAATCAGTTCATCTTTGAGTCCAAGTGGATGTTCATGCCAAATATAATGAAATGACCCTGGGGAGTTCCTGACACATCGCGTGTCTGTGACTCCCAGTGACCTTGACCCTTGCCAAAGTGAAGGACATTTCCTCAAGCCGTTCCCGAGATATCCAACTCAGAAAGGGGGCAGGACGCAGCAGGTTGGAGCTGTGGTTTGCAAATACACCTCAACATCAACATAGTGTAGGATTACATGCAACTAATTAATAACATATTCATCTGAAATGTATATATTTAATCGAAGCACAGTCATAGTGTGTATTTGTGAATCTAGCTCTAATGAGCCTGCATATGCATCAGAGGTATGAAAGTGAAGAAGATCTTTATGACCAGAAAAAGAGCTCCAGCAGGAGTACAGGTGGCAAGTCATTAAACTTGAGCAGGGACATTAAAGAAAGTTTGGAGCCCTCTGGTGATCCAAGTTATGACCCTCGACTTCACCCATAAAAACCCTAATTACACGCTGATGTAGTCATTTTAATTAATACTACACAGCCAGTCTCTTGAACAAGAGCATCATAAGTATTTTGAAGCTTGAACCTCAACAAAACGAGGGCAGTGGTGGTCAAGATCAGTGGTTCTTAACCTTTTTTCAGTGATGTACCCCCTGTGAAATATTTTTTCAGCCAAGTACCCCCTAACCAGCACAAAGCATTTTTGGTTGAAAAAAAGATCATCAGTATCTGATTTATTAAACTGTCAACACTGAAGATTGCATTGTTTAGGACAGGGGTCGGCAATCTTTACTGTCCAAAGAGACATTTTGCCCTATTTTCCACCAAATAAAATGTGTCTGGAGCCGCAAAAGCTCTTTGATGTCACAGTTTATAAAGTTTTATATATAGTTATATTATATATACAAAAGCTATAGTTTGTTGTATTTATGAAATCATAGAACAAGAATAAAGACACTTGTTGACATTTTGTTGCTATTTTACGTGTTATAACAATATCAAACTCTTATGAAGAGGAGAGTTTGCTGCAGCAGTTGAGGAATCGCTCTTTGTCGCTCCTCTCCAGCGTGATACTTTCAGCTAATGCTGTGTGCTTGTTCTGGAAGCATCTTTCAACATTACATTTTTTGTTGTTTGCAAATTTCTCACCACATATCAAGCATACAGGTAAGCCAGCATCGTTGGCAGTGAAAGCAGATTAATACGTCCACGCAGAATTAAACTATTTTCCTCCGTGACTTTTCTGTTTTTGGATTTATCCATCGATAGTTTACCGAGGGCGGGGGTCTGCAAATCATGATCAGCCACCTGTAGGGAAAGGCTCTAGACCACGACGTAAGATGCAAGTGTCAGATGGCGTAGCGCGGCCGCTTTCGAATATATTACTATTTTGCTCGACAGGTTGGAATCCAGGTTGATGCGATCTTTCCATAAATATATATTTCTTCAATGTATTTCTTCATACGTGGCTGTGATGTAGTGCTCACTTATACAATCGTAATCCCCCCTATATATATATATATATATATATATGTATATAGAATTAGAAGCATTATTTAGTAGAATTTATAGCACCCCTAGTGGTGAATGAAATTGTCACAATGATGAGAATGTAAATTATGTTAAGAGTCACAATATATTTACTTATGGAATGTAATATAGGTTTACAGGATGTTTACTTATAGAAGATATTATATGTTTGCAATAAGTTTACTTGTAGGAGTCTTTTAACATAATCATTGGAAGTGTTGAACCAAAGTACAGTCACATAGGTTAGGGGGTTCTGAGCCATGAGGCAGAGACATCAAAGGGGACACAGAGGTGCTGGACAAATGGCCAAGGAAGGAGGAGGAGAACCGGAGACAACTGATGAGGAAGCAGACGGCCATAAAACAACAGAGAGGACTCCTGGGTAACACCATGCGGCCGCAGGACAGAGGGCAGGTCAGAGGTGATGTCAGAGGTGATGTCACAAGGAGGCTAGCCATTGAGATGAGCAGTGGATCGATGAAGGAGGCGTCAGAGCGATTGGAAGCCAATCACTGACCCCAGAAGACGGCCTTTGTGTTTTACGACAGATTTCGGACACTTTCCGACCATCAAAGGACATAAAAGGACTGTTTGCGAGGACGTGCGGCAGGCCATGGTAGTTCGCTTTGCAGGACCCGACTAGGTCGGGCCTGTGAGTGGAGTTGCACGTGGTCTCTGCTCTCGAGATGCATACTATCGATAGTGTATTATAGATTATAATTGTCATCATCAGTTTACAGTCGTCATTGTTAAATTAAATACTGTTTTGAATTTGGACCGGAACAAGTTACTTTTAGATGCGCCTGCGCAGTATGAAGTAAACACAGCAGCGGCCTTGCGCTTCCTCCACTAGCTTCAGCCTCAACAGTTTCGGACACTTTCCGACCATCAAAGAACATAAAAAGAATGTTTTAGAGAGAAAGTTTCAGTTCTTGGCAATATTCGTTTTTCAGAACCCGGCCAGGTCGGATCTGTGAGTGAAATTGCACGTGGACTCTGTTCTCGAGAACATTACCATGCATGGTGTATTTCAGATTGCATTTGTAAAACATTAGGTTGCAATTGAGTGCATCAGTTTGCATTGTTTACCTTCGTGGTTGCAGTTGTATCTGCTATCTTTTTATTAAATTACTATTTTTGACTTTTATTTGGATCCAGCTCGTTTTTGATTACTCTGTTGCTGAAAGTCAGCAGCGGCGAAAGTTTGCAGCCTTCCTCCTCTCGTGAAGATTCCAGCCTCGACAATCTCCAGCAATATGTTTGTGAATGTGTGACGAATCTGGCAACAGAGACAGAAAACAGCTGCTGCTGTTACACGAACACAACACACGCACGGAAGGAAACCAGTAGGTTTGAGAACCAGTAGGACCGGCACCCACTGCATGCCCAGTGTATGTGAATAGTGCGTTTAAGGCGTTTAAGTCTGGACGGAGATCATCTCGTAAACAATGCTTAAACACTGTGTGGACTCAGAGAGCCACAACAGAGGGGCCAAAGAGCCGCATGCGGCTCCAGAGCCACGGGTTGCCGACCCCTGGTTTAGGATAATGAAATTGAATAGCCTACTGAATATAAAATTCAGTTTATGAACTTACACTTATATTTTATTGAATATTTATTAAATAACTATTTTTCAAGGATTTTTGAATGGATGCTAATTTTAATTCTATTTAAAAAAAATCTCACGTACCCCCAGGGGTACACGTACCCCCATTTGAGAACCACTGGTCTAAAGGTTAGAGAAGCAGGCTTAACTTCAGTTTATTTATGGAGCAACATGAACCTAAAGAGTCGCTGCTCACTATGCAGAGACATGTCTACAGATTTCTGGGCCACCACAAAATATTAGGAGTGAGTGTTACTGCTCTTCTTGACCTATCTTTGTGCAGTACTTGCTAACCTTTACTGCAGAGATTGCTTGTCCAGAAAAATACAGAATGTGGCCATAGGAATACATGATTCCCTCTCCAACTCATGGGACGATCACACTGTTGAACAAACATTTTGCCCACACATTCATGTGTGTGTTATTTGTGAATAACACACATGAATGTTCTGTGCTACATTCAAATAACATCACAACATATCAGTGTTCAGTAGAGAGTAGAATAGACCTGCATTTACTAACTACAGAGCACTTGTATTTCATGAGGAGGTGCAGGGGATCCTTTTCTTTTCTGAGATGGGGACACATTGTCTTTGCCAAAATTAAAAACAGGCAATCACATTAAACAGTTTCCTGTGGGATGGCCGAGGGACACTACTCTTGACTGTGCATTTAATTAAAATGGTGACTCACTGCTGTTTTTAGGGATGGACACTGTTTTTTATTTAGATATTTAAATCCTCCGTACTCAATATGACAGTTGAGTCATTGTTCAAATGCTTAACATAATCTATAACTTGTGATGATCGACGGGTTTCTCTCAGAAGTAAATGTTGCTCTTATGGAGGAGGTCAGGGTGCCCTGTTAACCTCTGAACCCCAAGCAGTTTCGGGGCATTTTTCGCTCATGTCATATTTTTTCTTTCTGATGCCTTGATGTTCACTGCAATAGAAAAGTGGAAACAGCATAACCATGGCTAGAAGTAGAGATAACTGTCTTTTGTGCAGCGTAACACAGTTACCATGCCATAGATCAGGGGTGGCCAACCAGTCAGAGACCAAGAGCCACATTTTTTACTGTGTTACCGCAAAGAGCCACATCATACACATGGGCACACATGAACATCACCCTATCCCTTCCTCACACACACACAGACCTTTGCTCAGCCAGATTTATTGTAAATGTCACACACCAATATGATAATGACAGAAATTGACTCCTAAGACCACAGGCCAGTCATTTTCAACAATGAACATTGTGTACACCAGGGGTGTCAAACTCATTGTCGCTCTGGGGCCACATCAGCATCATGGTTGCCCCCAAAGGGCCGGTTGTCGGCGGGGGGGGGTGCTGCTGCTCCTTCTTCGTCGGCGGGGAGGGTGGCTGCTGCTGCTGCTGTCACATACGCTGGTGGAGGTGTGCGCGGCGCGTGCGGATCGGGGAGGAGCTCCGCCTTGCGCGATACAACGGATATTTGTAAATTGTCCGACTTTTACATTTTTACTTAAAGCGGGGCTTTCAAACAGTCCGTCTCGGCGTTAAATGGGTCGACGAGGAACGTAATCTGTGGCCGCACATGCGCGTTTGACGAAAATACCGTATTTAACTCAAGCGAAGCGAACACGAACATTAAAAAAACACAAATACAAACTTCGATATGAACGTAAGAGCCGCATGAAACCGGGCAAAGAGCCGCATGCGGCTCGCGAGCCGCGGGTTGGCCACCCCTGCCATAGATCATGGCATGGTAACTGTGCAAGTTGGATTTCTTCAAAAATGTGTTTCACAGTCTCAGCCAAATCCATCATGGCTTCCTAGGTGCACTGAGGAGTGCAGAGTTTAATGCTTTACAAAGGATCTGGTGAGAGTAAAACGGTTAATTTGGAGAGACATTTTAGATGAGACATGTAGAATAAGATGTTTTTGACGAAATATCACAATTTTAAGCTTAGATTTGGTCGCTTTTTCTGACAGAAGCATTTGTCACACATGATGTGTTAAAGAACCATCGCAAAGAAGAAATTCTGACAATGATGGTTTTTATAGCTTCTGGCTGTGATAAACGCTGTAGTTTTGTAGATTGTTCTGCAGGCGGGTTTAGGGGTTCAGAGGGCAAATTTAATTATAGGCATTAGTAAATCAGTTGGCCTTAAAGACAGATTCAAACATTGAGCAATTTTGACAGGTTATATAATATGTAGCATAGTGGAAAAATTCAGCTTCCCCATGTTTGTGTTGACCCTTCAACAGTCAGCACACCCAATATGAGAGGACTGATGGTGAAGATGTAAAGGAGAAAACATATCAGCATTATGGTTAGATCCTATAGTTATGTAAGTGATTGGTTAACCAGTAGCAGTGTTTCACAATCAGTTGTCAGAGATGTGAGAGTAGGTGTGAATGTTTCTGTATCTAATAAACGTTTCACAAGCACAGAGCTCATATTCACTGTGTTCATCACATTTAGTTTCACCATTGTTTGTGTCGGAGCTATTTTTTTGATGTTCGTATTTAGTTATTTAATTCAACTAGTATTGTTTAATTATTCTAGATGTTATTTGGGTTAGATTGTTTGATATATTAAGATTGCTTTTTCTTTTTAATGGTCATTCATTTAGTTGAATTATTTTTTGTTGTTTAAAACCTCTTTCCCCCGAAAGAGGTTCACTGCGGAGGAACACCCAAGCTAGAGTACACTATTACATCGGCCTGTTTGAGACTGAAAGCCACACTGAAGTCATCTAATAGGTGAAGAACAAATGCATCCGCAGTTATTCAACAATCCAACGAAGTGCTTCTGAAAGGGTATATGAAAACACGGGGCCTACTACGACAGCCAAGTTTAGTCGGACTGAAATATATTTTATCTCGTCATTTGACGCCGCTGCAACAGATGGAATATGTGCCATAAAGGTATGAGCAAGTAAGCTTGGAGCTCTATCATTATGAGGGGCTGAGAATATTATATGTTTATTTAGGGCTGGCAAGTTAACGCTATACAGGACTGTCTCAGAAAATTAGAATATTGTGATAAAGTTCTTTATTTTGTGTAATGCAATTAAAAAAACAAAAATGTCATGCATTCTGGATTCATTACAAATCAACTGAAATATTGCAAGCCTTTTATTCTTTTAATATTGCTGATTATGGCTTACAGCTTAAGAAAACTCAAATATCCTATCTCTAAATATTAGAATATCATGAAAAAGTATACTAGTAGGGTATTCAACTAATCACTTGAATCGTCTAATTAACTCGAAACACCTGCAAGGGTTTCCTGAGCCTTGAAAAACACTCAGCTTGGTTCAGTAAACTAAATCACACGTATGGGGATTATCACAATATTCTAATTTTCTGAGACAGTCCTGTGTATATATATTTTATTATTTTTAGAAAGTCCGTTGCTCGCTGCAATGTGGAGGGAGGCTCAGCAGACCACTTTGAAGCAGCGTGTGGGAGAAGTATAGATAGACAAAAGCAAGACAAGCTATCAAATGCCATGCTAAGTGGATACGAACTGCAGGCCGATTAGTAATGAAGATGATGGTCTGAGGAACGTTTCTTAGGATCGCAACGAATGACGGCACATATGGGCCACCCTCAAGATACACCATCACATGAGGATTAGGGTTGGGTACCGAAACCCGGTGCCAATATGGAACCGGTACCTATACGACCGATACCTACCGGACCGAAATGCAACGCAGATTTCGGTGCTTCTTTTCGGTGCCTGAGCCGATTGAAATACTTTTTTTAACACTACTCTGATGACTCCGTCCTGGCAGCAGGTAACGATAGCTACCGTTTGTATAGCTACAGCAGCTAGCTAGCCATCAACCTTTTAACAGAGAAAATGCCGAAAGGTAAACGGTCAAAAGTGTGGCTGTTTTTATTTTGAAAGTCCGTTGCTCACTGGCAGCGGTGGAGGAATGGAGACTACTGGACATCGCTGCGGTAAAGTTAGCAGACACTCAGGTCTCCGTGGTCAACTCAGCAGACACTTACATGTTAGTGACCTATACGCTGAAATTCACGGTAAACGCATTCAAACGGCACAGATCGGGAGCGAGCGAAGGACTTTGAAAGTTAGCGGAAAGATTTAACGTGAGACAACATCCGGTTTCTTCAGAGGAACATCCGATTTTCAGAATAAGATGCAAACAAAGTATGAATTAAATTCACATTAAGTATAAAACATGCTACCTGCATCTCGTGAGTTAAAGGGAAAATACACCTACATTGTGTGTAAGTGTGTCTTTATTCTTTGATCGCTGGGTAACCATCATCACCTCTGAGTTACAGCATTATATTGATGAACAGTAGATCTGCGTTTTCTGGTTCTTCGGAGCATGTAAAGGTTTTTACCGACATGGATACTTTAGAAGGACACTTTGAACTCGACCAGTAGTTAAATAATTAACTAAACTATTAGATGATTCTACTAGCTTTTCCAAATCTGAGATGTTGACAGGTTTATACATTCTTGGCACGAGACGAGTGCCACAGCGCGGTTGAACACAGCAGAATTTTAAATAATTTGATGTCATCACCTGAGAGGATTTGATTCCTTAGCTGCGGAGAAATTGTAGCTGCAGGTGGAAAGAATGGCACTCCAGAACCCAGCGTTCTATGCAGCAAGACGTCAAAGACAGCGCCCGGCCCCGCGGTAGATCGTCGGTCGGCTCCGTCGTCGATCGCCGGTTGGCTCCTTCGTCGACCTGGCTGCCGCTCTGTAGTGGTTCGCCGGCCGCCTCATCGGAGTGGGCCATTTTAGCAGTGGAGCTGTTACCGTGTTAGGGTGCAAGAGGTTTTAACTGGTGTAACAAAGGAAGGCTGAAGTGTTTTAGCAATGAAACACTGTTAGTGAAAAACTGTGTAATGTGTTAATATTTCACAAATATTGAAGGATGAAGACGATAATTCTATTTAACAGGGGTCAAAGTTCCGTGGTATTTTAAGCCTTTATTACAGACAGTGGAGACACAACAAGAAACGAGGGAGGGTGAGATGGAAAAAAGTCCCTGGTCGGACTCAAAGCCGGTTCATGGTCAGCTTTGGGGGCACCTGTGTGTAAATAATGAATTGACATTAATATAGTCCAGTTGGAATTACGTACCATCAGCGGATCTTATCTGAGATCAGTTATGTAGTTCATGCATTCCTGCTAATGCTGTCCTGGCAGCAAAAATAAAGACTTGTCTTTGCTGAATGAGTCAACATAATCAACAGAGAGGGCTGGCTCGCTGCTGTGACTAAGCACCAGCCTGGCGACCAGAAGAGTAAGAGAGACTGGGTGAGAGGGCTGGAGCTGGGGAGACAGATTACAAGCTCTCTGTGCACTGACACTATCAAAAGGACTCAATAACCCTGGGTCTTTCTGCTCGGCCGAATCTCCCTGCTGGTGACAGTTGACAAAGATGCTGCACAGACAGCTCCCTCACTGTCTAGTTGATAGGAAGCCACGGGGCATGGCCGTCTGCCTTCAAACACTGGGCAGAGAGTTAAACAAGTACCCCTGAAAGTAGGGCTTGCCCAGACACTATTTGTTAAATCATTATAATCTACTACTTTAATTAATTATTAGATATAGTTCAAAATGTAACTTTGTTGCCTGGACAAAAACAAGTCAACAGCAGACTACATATCGTTACTTTGTTGCTCCAAATAGATGGTCATTTTTTTTCTCCACAAAACAGCTTAGCTTGTAAAATTACATGCGTTCCAATACCCATACTATTCACTATGATGCAATACATAGTGTGTCGAATGCAGTATGCCAAAAATATCAGGATGTCCTACTGAATCAGGCTGCATTTTGCAGTATGCAAAGCCAACATACTTTTCTGGCTATTCTGAGCCACAATCCTCCTGTGCAGTAGAACATATGTCATGTGGACTGAGCCACCCAGAGAGCACTGACGGATGACAGCCTGATGACAGCTTGTTGACGGAGTGCGACCAAGATACGAGCAAAAGGGTCAAAGCAATGTTATGACGAAGTGGTCTGTCCCAATTGCATGCATACTGCCTGCAACAGGAGGGACTTTGTATGGGCAGCTGCAGTATGTACTGAAAGTAAAAAGAAAAAGTATGCCATTTAGAATGCAGCCACAGTCTCCTCCACTACAAAATGCTGCTGCATGACACTAATTTGCTTTGCCAAATTTGTTTTGGAAGTAATCGGTTACGTTCAGGGGCAGGAGGACAGGTGTTTCCCATCTAGAAAGTAATGGGAAAATGACGATAAGTAACTTGTTTTCTTGTTTAGTTTGGAGAACTTGTTGTACTCTGCCACAAGCTCTCCAATACATATTTACTTATTTTTTTTAATTCTAGTTAATTTAATCAGGATACACAAACAGCTCTCTAAGAGTTACTTTCCCAACAGGTTATTTATATTTATTTAATTATTTATCCAAGTGCATTTATTGTGTATTGAAACATGCACATCAAGAAAGCCGTTATTATGTCTGCCAGGCATAAGCCCTGGGGGGAGATCAGCGTCACATTTTTGGTGCTCATTTATCACAGTACTTTGAAGGACCTCTCGCGGTTGCAGTGATTTGCTTTTTTTAAATTTTATTGACAACATTTTTATTGATTTTATTTTATACCCTCATTGACTGCTGACTCCTCACTACTCTTAATCAGCCAGTAGGGGCAGCAGCTTCTCTTGTTTCTGCCAAAGGGTTAGGGATTGACCAATCCCATGTCCCATCCCCCTTAGTTACTGTTGCTAAGTTGGAAAAGCTTGACAAAAAGAAACACAGCGACGTCCTGTGTAGCTGGGTGCCGCAGTGTGTATTAAATCTTTTCTGGGCGTCAAGCAATATAGCTTCAAGCCGACAGCAAAGACTACAGTATGAAATGGAAGGATGTATTCACATTAATAAACTATACTCAGGTAATTCTTCACATAGGGATACTACACATTGGGTATATCAAAATAAATAAAGACCAAAAGTGACTTTGGGGTGGCACAAGAATGTGGTTTGTATTTATTCAATCCACTGAGTTCACCTTTCTAGTTGATACGGGATGCGTCTTTAACTCTTCCATAATATATAAATGTATTGTGCTATTTGTAAGTTTTTCTAATGTGGAACGCAGTGGTGGGCCGTCAGGGCCTGCAAAGCCTTCTCTGCTGGCCTAAACAGAATCACAAAGTTATAGCTATTTTATAATTTAATATTTTTTCTTAAATACATTTAATTTTTTCTTATATGTATTATAATTTATAAAAATATTTTTTCCATTATCTTATTTTCTCATTGCACAGCTACTGTGTTCCTCAGTTGCTCTGCTTCCAGTGCAGCTTGTTTTAAGTAGAGCTTTTATCCAATCAGATTTCACCTCTGTGTCTCTAGGTAAGAAGAGAGGCCCGAGGCCTGCAGACTCACCAGTGAATCCATGTGCAGTTTAAGTGAATGGGGACGATATTGTTGATTGACATAGTCTTCAACCAATCAGATCTTTAGTTTGAGATTCATGGACGCACCAGAGCGGTTTGCAGGCCTACAGCTACGTCAGCATTACTGCAGCTCAGAGTCCAGATGCCTCTCTGCCGCAAGATGCAGAGTGTGCTGTGATTGGTTAGTGGGCGGGCACGTGACTATGTGCCCGCGAAACATATGCTTGCTAGCAGAGCTTTGGTTGTAGCAGACAGAGTTCAAGTGGAAATATTTGAAAGACATTTTACCTAGCTTTTTTTTTTAAATATCTAATGGCGGAAGGAGGAAATGACCCCACAGCTAGCAGCCCTGACCAGCCAGGAAAAGGATTTGTATGCAGCGTCGGAGAAGCGTTGCACATGTTATGGCTGTGAATGTGTTTCATTTCAACTGAGCGTCGGTACTTTTGGAGAGACTCGAGTGGATCTACAACTCAACGACCACGTTCGCAGGGATACAGCTCCACAACCGCGGCCCGCCCTTCCCCGGTCCACGGCCTAAGACGACGACCGAAACTGCGGTCGAAGACGACGACCGAACGGCGGAAGACGGACAACCGACCAGCGGCGGAAGACCGACGACGACCGGTGAAATATAACTGGGGAGGCTCGACTGGCGTCGATGAATGGAGAAGGACTTCTTACTGGAACTGATGTACTGGGATTAAACTCTTTGTCAACAAAGAAAGGAGGATAGACAGCATTTGGTAAGTGAAGTTCGTTTGTTTATCTCTACAGTTACTACTGTTCATTTGCTATCGTGGTGTTTTTATGAATAATATTTGAATGGCTCGTGCTCATGTGGTGGAATGCGTGGATCCGCTGCAGGTCTGCTGGATTGATTTGTTGCTTTGTTGTGATATGAATATATGCGACTGCTCTTGTGAGTTTGTGAGTGTTACATTGATTTGGACTCTATTGTCCGTTAATGACGCAGCGTCCCGTCATGCTTGTATTCATGTATCTGCACTCTGCATTTCGTGTTTTGTATGCTAGGTGTTGAACTTCATGTAACATTTTATTTCATTTGTCAAATGTTGCAGTGTTATGTGAATATGCGGCTTTTACACGAAACAAATAACCCGTAGCTGTGACGTCATCATGAGGTTATTAGAAGTGTAGAACAGCACTGAAGGCCCAGATATTAAAATCCACGGCCCGCCACTGATGGAACGTATAAATATGGGGTCAGATCAGTCTCAATAATCGCAAATGCACACAGATAGACTCACAGATGCAAACAGAAAGATTCACAAATGCGCACAGAACAATTCACAAATATATTCGATTTACAAATGCACACAGAAGGATTTACAAATATATTCGATTTACAAATGCACGCAGAACAATTCACAAATACATTCCAATGCACAAATAAATAAATTACGATTTATATAAATGTAAAAAAAAAAATCACAAATATATTTCTGCATTTGTATGTATTTGTGTGTGGATTTGTATGTATTTGTGTGTGGATTTGTATGTATTTATTTGTGGATCGCACTGCATTCATTTGCAAATCGCTTCACATTCGTGTATGGATTTTTGAGACTGTTCTGCCTTCGCTGGATTCACAAATGCGTTTTTTTCAACATAGACCTGTCTGTAGCCAATCAGATGTCAGCCTCATTTTCAACCAATCACATGAGCGCAGCTTCATACATATTCATACATATTGTAGCCGTCTGTGTTCACCCAGAGCTCTACGATACCTCATATCAGTAGAGACCGGACCAAACTATGTGTGTGTAAACCATATGGTACAAACAATGAGGCCACTAGGCTGCTAGCGTAATGCTGCGGTTCACACCAAACACGATTCGCGCCGCGTTAATCGCGCCGCCGTTCTCGCCGGGGGACTATTTGTGTTCATTCGCGTGAATCGGTGAATCGCGCTGGACACGCCGGTGAGGGAGAGGCTCAAAATGTCTGCGAGAGATCCCTCAAACACTCGATGATTTGACAACGGGACAGCCCTAAACCCTCACGGACTTCGCGGGAGCGCGCCTCAAAGTCCGTGAGGGGGGACATTGGGATTGGGCCAGAGACACAGAGACACCCATGAAACTAACGGGAGGTTACAGTTAGCTGTGAGACAGCTGCACAGCAGCTCCAGTTGTTGCCATCGGTTGCTGAGAATTAAGCCCAGAGCTTCACTGGAAGACGAGTTTGCCAAAAAGAAGCCAGTTCACAGAGAGAAAAGACGGTAAAAAAGCGGCAGGAGCTCCTCCCATGATACTCTGCTGACAGGCTGCAAATGGAGAAGTAGGAAGCAGTAAACACACACACGCACACACAATCTACCAAAAAGACTGATTTTCTTACACACATGTAGACTAATGTACTGACAAGAGTTAATTAAACCAAAAATATATTTAAACCAGAGAACATTGATAGCTAGATAACTGGCAATGTTGTTGGTTTTTATTGTGAAAGGACATTTTAAGAAGTATGTGGGGAAGTCTGGCAGAAAGCTCTAAGTGAAAGCTAAGGAGCTGTCTTCACACAGTCAGAACCAGAAAGTGTGCGACCAAAACCCCCCACATTTGGCTTCAGTCGGCACAGTGTAGGCAGGCTGTAGAAATCTTCACTCAGCTACATCAACTCAGCACAACCCAGCACACCAGTGGAGGTTTACGAAGCCGCTCACATGCAGTGGAGTGACAGAGGGATGAAAAATCAAAATAAGTGAAATTTACCGCATCCAGACACTCTCCATACAGAACACGAGTTTGCTCACATGGACCAGTGATGCTGATAACAGGGAGTCTGCTCTGACCAAACAGCAACATAACTAATTGAGCCCAGCTCAGACACACCTATTGAAATGAGTATATATTTCTGCAGCTATACGCCACAGCCATTTCTGGTATGAATCCAAATTTAGGTAGAAACACAGATGTTTTTATGACACAAACACATACAGCAATTAGCTTTGCACTACACCCCAGTAATTACCAGATTTACTCATTAACTACCACATAATACTAATAACACATATATTTTATTTTATTCAGAAAATTACATGACAGGGCAAAAACCCATAAGGCATAGGAAATGTTGATTCCCTAAGATCCAGCTCGCAGCCTCAGATCCTCAGGTGGGGCCCTTCTGGCTATTCCAAAGTCGAGGCTCAAACTAAAGGTGACCGTGCTTTTGCCATCAGGACGCCTCGGCTTTGGAACGACCTGCCTGAGGAGATCAGGAATTGCTTTACTTCTTGAAACACATTTTTACAGACTGGCTTTTATGTGATGTTGTCGCATTACTGCTTTATTTGTTGATTTTACGAAATTATTTAACTAAATTATTTAATTTTATTTATTTATTAGTATATTTTTATTGTATCGACTATTTTTTTCCGTTTCATCTATTGAACTGTTTTATCAGGGTTAAACTCTTACCTTAGTTGTCGTGCATTGTTGGGCCTCACTGTTATTGTATACTGTATATCTTATTGATTTGCTTTTGCTACTTTGTAAACTCTGTTTTCAAAGGTGCTATATAAATAGTTATTATTTCTATATTAATATGACTCATTATTACCAGATAACAAGAATTAATTAAAGCTGCAAGCAGCATTGACCGGGCCCTCGCACATTCACGCACGTCGAGGGTACTGGCAGGACTCTGGAGGACGCTGCCGTGCGTTTCTGTGACCATCAAACACTGCGTGCATGAGTTAGATGATATTTCCTGCGTCGACCAGCAGCGTAGCAAGATCGCGTTGACAGGTCTTAAGCCTCAAATGTGTTGAGGGTACCTCCAATACAATCATAAATGAAAGCCTGTTAAGATCATCAAGAAAATGAATGTGCGTGAATGCGCTTCAGGGTTAGTAACATAACAGACTGTCAGTTTACTGGGATGGGGTTCAACTCCCTGCAGTGTCCTGATTTTATTTGGACTTACATGAAAGTTAAGAAAACAGTAGTATCATTTGCTTTTACTTGAACACTTTAATTTAACACCGTTTTCTTTTTAAGCTCTTCTGTAACTTTAGACTGTTTTGTGAAGCATTCATTGTGACATTTAACCTGATTCTCGTGTAGAAGCTCTGGACAGATCATTTATACTAATGTCGACTGATATGGTTTGGAAAACATACTGTTATCTAACTTTTGCTCTCCAAGCATCTTAGTTTGCACATATTTAGATCAGAGAAGTCTTTTTCTCATGGTGTGCCCACAAACCCTTTTAATAAGTTCAGTGTTTGGTCCGCTGTAATTATAGAATCTTGCTTATGTCCGTGGTTGCCAATAGGTGGCGCTATGACTATGAGTTAATATTGAAATGCAGAAGTCCTAAAGCCATGACAGTCATCAAGCATGTCAAGTTTGGGACAGTTTTGACAAAGTACAGTCGAGTTACAACAGCTTGATGGATGATGGTGAACCATGTAAAATGGCTGCCACACTAAGTCCATGTTGTTCAATGAAACCTCAAGCTTTTAGTTACTTTTAATCACTAAGGTCTTTAGATTGTTCTGATCAAAATCTAAGCTGATCTGATTAATTCCCTAGGAGGAGTTCGTAGTACAGCACCTGGAAATGGAAAAAAACGACACTAGAAATTCATACAAAATTTAAAATGGCTGACTTCTGGTGGGGTTTAGAGCTTAGAGCCCTAAGACCTTTTTTTAAGTCTATATGAGATACACCTGCTTCCCAATTGTATACATCTAGGTGAGACGTACTGCGAGGGCTGCATCGTCGAAATATTGTAGGGGGCGCTATCGAGCCGACTTGCCACTCTGACACATTAAAGTCACATCAGATAACTACATTCATGATTTTAAATGTGTTTGACAAGTTTTGTTATGTTTTGAGCATTTTTAGCCACTCAAAAACACCTTCATTTTTCATGGCGAAGAATGCGTCGCCACGGCAACAGCTTTTCACAAAACAACAAGCTTTGAGTAACTTTTCATCACAAAGGTCTTTAGATTGTACTGACCAATTTTGAAGTTGATTCGATTAGTTCCCTAGGAGGAGTTCGTTAAAGTGCAGCGCCAGGAAATGACAAAAACGACACTAGAAAGTCATAAAAAATTAAAAATGTTTGACTTCCGGTTGGGTTTAGAGCATGGTCCCAAGAGACTTTATTTTAAGTCCATTATTTTAAGTGAACTCACGGTAAGTAGTTGACAGGCCTATATCAGTGACTTGGTTTTGGGGTGATCTGTTTTTTGG